>NC_065594.1:3797996-4108878 GCF_024542745.1 Macaca thibetana thibetana
CACACTCTATGAGTCAGACTTCTATTTCAACCTCTGATGCACCTGGAATTAAGGTAAAGAAAGAACTTGGATATTACGTCCAAACACCATGGCCTCAAACTTAGTGAAAATATAAAACACAATGAAGTACAGTCAGAGAACCCAGGTTGAAACAGCAGGTAAACATAGCTTCAGTCTTACCTTATTCTATTCAGTGAGTGAGAGCACATGTGGCAGAGAACATGTGCACCAAATGGCAAATGCCCACAGAGGGCAGAATGAACAAGATGGCCTGCCAGAGGGCACGTGTGGGCAAGGAAAAAATGCACACTTGTAAAGAGCACAGCATGTGATAATTCTGTCAGAGAAACTATTTTTAACTTTATCGAAAGCAAATGAAACTGTGTTTTTGACATCAGGAATGACTAAGTATAATTTTCATGTTATAGCTGGGTGACATTTTGAAATGCTGCCTTGAAAACCACAGGGAGAGCTACTGCTTTATCTGGTTAAACAGAGAAGGTAGCAGTAAAGGAACTGAATGCTCCTGGAAACCTGTTTGCCCTTCAGGGAACTATACAGAACTGAAAAGACTTTTCTCCCTGTTCTATAAAGAATCCACCATTGCTAATTTGGTTCTACCTTGACTTCTGAAGCTAGTGGCAAGAAAATTGCTCCAGCCAAACTTCCTGGTAACCAGGAAATAATTTTCATTAATGGTGCAGATCAGCAACATAGTTCACTGGAAACTGTGGTTAACAGAAATCAAAGCTAAAGAAAGTGCCATTCCATCATCATCCTAGGGATTAGGAAAGTAAACCAGTAGGCCCGACTTTAAGGAGAGAAGAGGACACCACACGATGTGCCAGTAGATGACAGAACTCTCACCATAGAGGCTGGGGCCAAATCTCACTACAGCAAGGAGACCTCGACTGCAACAGTCTCTCATTCAGCTTCTTAAGCTGTATCAAAATGTGAAATCAAACAGCCATGTCTAAAAGTGAACAGTAGGAAAGAATAACCAAAATCGACGCCCATGTGCTGCACCTTGCTTTAGAGAGAACAGAATGGGAGATGTGGAAATGTCGTGAGAGAAGACCCAGGTTCGCCCTGGGACAGGGAGGAATGAAAACCTCATGAGAAGGAACAAGTGGCAGCAGCAGAAAGGGAAACAGATAGAGATTTTCTCCCCCAGAGCTTGTGGAAAATGATGAAAGGAAAGTGGCCAGACAGCCATTTGCTTTGCCTAAGGAGTTTTTCCAATCCTCTTTGAATTATTGAGTCCAGCAACAGACCCTATTCTCAGACCTCTCCCCAGGTCGCAGATGCTCCTGGCTCAGAACTGGAGAAATCACCTCCCGTTTTCTGTCCTGCAGAGATGCAGCAGGTGGTTCAAACTCAACTGCGAACAATAAACACAGGTATTCTGAACCTCACTCAACAAGCTCCTAAAAGACTGACTTTTCGGTGCAATTGGCCAAGTTATGACAAATTTGGCATCCCTTCAAAATACTGTAATGGACTGAAACGCGTTGAATCAATGGAATTCCATCAGTTTATAATGACACTTTACAAAGACAAAGCCAGGTAATTCTCATTTGTCACTAGTTCAGAAAACGATTACAATAAATCCTTATTTTGAGAATTGGCAATAAAAAAGAATGACTGACTCAGACGAGGACTATCAATGGGTGTTAAAGCCACTGGGTAAATGACTGAGGGAAAACTGGATGTTTCCATGTTGCCAGGAACACCACACAGATCCCTTTCTCATCGAGAGGGAAGCCCTCACCACAGACGGCAGAGATCCTGTCAGCATCAGTCTACCTAGGGGACCCTCTTCACATCACCCTCGGTGGGCAACTGATATTTCATGTCTTTTGTTTTTCTTTTTTTTTTTAGGAGATGGAGTCTCACTCTGTCGCCCAGGCTGGAGTACAGTGGCATGATCAGAACTTGCTGCGGCCTTGAACTCCAGGATTCAAGTGATCCTCCCGCCTCAGCCTCCGAGTCACTGGGATTACAGACATGTGTCACCATGATCAGCTATTTCATGTCTTTTGATGTGATGTGACACAAAGTATACAACATCACCTATGGGTGTCCGTGCCAAAAATGGGAAATGTCTAACAGTGAGTTGTTATATGTAACATCCAGCTTACAGGAATGATACAAAGAGAGGAACTAGTGAAATGATGCCACAAGGAAGCAAACAGGTAAGTCCAGAAAGTTAGAAATTCTGTAGGAAAAATGGCCTGGTCTCTTCAACAACTGCTGCTGATAATATGACAAAAAAGAGAGTGAGAAGAGCATGAGGCATGGGGAACCGCTCTAAAGTAAGAGACAGGAGACAGAAAAGCCAAGAGAATGTGGAGGCTTTGTTTGAGTCCTAATTCTAACAAACTCACTGGGAAAAAAGCTGATTTGATACTACCAAGGAAATACGAATATAGACTAGATATTAAATGAAGCCAACAAATTGCTATTAAATTTTTATTAGGTAATAATGATACAGGAGTTATGTAAGAAGATGTTCATGTTTTTCAGAAGTACTTAATCAATGTGTAAGACTGAGATGACGTGAGGGCTAGGATTTCCTTTAAAGTAGTCCTAAGCCAGGTAACAACACTTCTGTCAACAGTGAACCACAGATGCTACCGTGGGTGGTCCACTGAGATGATAATGGAGCTGAGGAGTTTCTATCACCTAGTAACACTGTAGCTGTCATAATGTCAGAGTACAAGGCATTACTCACACGTTTGTGGTGATGCTGGTGTAAACAAAACGACTGTGCCGCCAGTCATACAAAAGCCTAACACATGTAATGAGGTGCAGTACACAATACTTCATAAATGACTGTATTACTGATTCATGTATTTACTATACTATACTTTCTCTATCATTATTTTGGCGTACTCCTTCTACTTATTTAAAAAAAAAAAGTTAACTGTGAAACAGCCTCAGGCAGGTCCTTCAGGAGGGATTCCAGAAGAAGGCACTGTTATCACAGGGGACGGCAGCTCCATGCCTGTTATTTCCCCTGTAGACCTTCTAGGAGGACAAGATGTGGAGATGGAAGACAGTGATGCTGACAATCCCGACCCTGTGTAAACCTTGGCTAATGTGTGTGTTTGTGTCTTGCTTTATAACAAAAAAGTTTTAAAAGTATAAAAAAAAAATTTAATAGAAAAAAGTTTATAGAAAAAGGATTTAAAAAAGAGAAAATATTGTTCAGCTATACAATGTACTTGTGTTTCAAGCTAAATATTATTATAAAGTATCAAAAAGTTTTTAAAAACTAAGAAGTTTATAAGGTAAAAAAGGTTACAGGAAGCAAAAGTTAATGTTTTATTGAAGGAAGAACCGTATCTTTCTATAAATTTAGTGTAGCCTAAGTGTACAGTGAGTATAAAGTCAATAATGGTGTACAGTAATGTCCCAGGCCTTCACATTCACCCACCACTCACTCACAGACTCACCCAGAGCAACTTCCACTCCTGCAAGCTCCATTTGTGGTAAGAGCCCTATACAGGTGTACCCTTTTTTATCTTTTATACCTATTTTCACTATACCTTTTCCATGTTTAGATGCATATATACTCATCATTGTGTTGCAGCTGCCTACAGTATTCAGTATAGTAACATTCTGTGCAGGTTTGCAGCCTAGGAGCGACAGGCTATACCAGAGAGCACAGGCGTGCGTGTAATAGGCTATACCCTTAGGTTTGTGTAAGTACACTCTAAGATCATACAATGACAAAACTGCCTAACGATGCTTTTTTTTTTTTTCAAGACAAAGTCTCACTCTGTTCCTCAAGCTGGAGTGCAATGGTGTGATCTCGGCTTACTGCAACCTCCACCTCCCGGGTTCAAGCAATTCTCCTGCCTCAGCCTCCTGAGTAGCTGGGACTATAGGCACGTGCCGCCATGCCTGGCTAATTTTTTTTGTTGTTGTATTTTTAGTAGAGACAGGGTTTCACTATGTTGGCCAGGCTGGTCTTGAACTCCTGACCTCATGATCCACCCGCCTCAGCCTCCCAAAGTTGCTGGGATTATAGGCGTGAGCCACTGTGCCTGGCCCACGATGCATTTCTCAGAATGTATCCCTGTCATTAAGTGACACATGACTGTACGTTAGTAATGAGAAAAGAGAAAGGAAGGAAAGCAGTGAGGGAAGAAGGAAAAGAAGAGCAAAGAAAGAAAAGAAAATTTAAAAGAGACAAATGAAGCAAACAGAAAAATCTTAGTAATTGTGGAATCTGTGAGATGAATATACAGAGGTTGTTACTTATATTGCTCTACTTCTGTCTTTTTATTCATTTTTTTCTTAAACTATTTTTCCTTTGTTCTTTTTTTTTCTTTTGACTGAGCCATCCATTTACTATTTCTGTTTATTTTGAAAGTTTTGATAATAAAGATTAATTTTTTAAAACCACCAAGATCACTAATCCTATATTAACAAAGCACACAATCTCTCATATCCAAAACAAAGTCCCTCTGTGAGAGCCCATCTTCTGAATAGTTTAAAACCCAAAACATCCCCATTTCATTATATGAATCCTCTTAGATTTTAAGAATATATCTTAGCAAGGAATAGACAATACTGAATTCCCTTCCAATGACATCTTAATTTAAAAATAGCACCAAAATTGACAGGGTGTGGTGGCTCATGCCTGTAACCCCAGCACTTTGGGAGGCTGAGGCAGGTGGATCACTTGAGGCTAGGAGTTTGAGATCAGCTTCGTCAAAATGGTGAATCCCCGTCTCTACTAAAAATACAAAAATTAGCTGGGTGTGGTGGTGCATGCCTGTAATCCCAGCTACTTGGGAGGCTGAGTCAGGAGAATCACTTGAACCCAGGAGGCAGAGGTTTCAGTGAGCCAAGATCACATCACTGCACTCCAGCCTGAGCAACGGAGGAAGATTCTGTCTCAAAAACAAAAAACAATAAACAAACAAAAATAGCACCAAAATAAATGAAATACTGAAACTCATTAGTTACAAAAAAGAAATAGTTGGCCGGGCGCGGTGGCTCAAGCCTGTAATCCCAGCACTTTGGGAGGCCGAGATGGGCGGATCACGAGGCCAGGAGATCGAGAGACGATCCCGGCTAACACGGTGAAACCCCGTCTCTACTAAATACAAAAAAAAACTAGCCGGGCGAGGTGGCGGGCGCCTGTAGTCCCAGCTACTCGGGAGGCTGAGGCAGGAGAACGGCGTAAACCCGGGAGGCGGAGCTTGCAGTGAGCTGAGATCCGGCCACTGCACTCCAGCCTGGGTGACAGAGCAAGACTCCGTCTCAAAAAAAAAAAAAAAAAAAAAAAAAAAAAAAAAAAAAGAAATAGTGTCTCCAAAGCATCAAAAACCCAAACACTGGAAGGATACATTAAACAACTGAAAAGTGATGACTTCTGAGGCAGAGGTAGAGATAAGCATTCTCAATTAATACTTCTTAACGTTGATGATTTTTTGAGCCATGTGAATGTATTGCCTAATCAAAAATAAAATTTAATTTCAAATAAAATAATTTAATATACACTTTTCATATTTGAAAGAAATAATGTTACTCTTCCATGAAGAATCTTACACTAAAGCTTTAAAAAGGAAAAATGAGCTGCTCTTTAAGACTTGCTGACAGTCATGTACATGACAACGGTATTTTCCAGGATCAACCTTTGTCACTTTTAAAACATGTTAATTTCTCCTCCTACTTCTAAACAGGTTCTTACTTTTCTTTAGACAAACATTAAAAACTTGAAATAAATCTGGAGTATTTAACGTAAAAGCAAAAGACTCCCTGAGGTTAACCTGAAAAAAAGCTCAAATCAAGGAAAGCCCCTTCTATTTTTCATTTTGTGTCAAGCCACACATTTAAGTCTTTACTTGAAAGGTGATGAATTTAACAAGGATTTAGAAATCTTCACTTTGTTCCACTCTTCTAACTCAAACCCAACCTATGATATTTTTCCTTTCTTTTCTCATCCATTACCTGTGCGGCAGCCTCCTCTTGTCAATCAAGATTACTGAAGCCTCAAACCAAAACTCTATCATTTGCCGGTTAAGCTACTTAAAATAGATTTTTAAAACCTGATTCTTATAACCTCTTCTGATGCGTTTCTGTATCCCTTTTCCTGGTTCTTTTACGGAGTTAATAGCCAAATAAATAAATTAGTATTAAAACTTTAAGATAAGCTAAAGCCCCACATGGCTATCTGGCAGACTACACTGTGTTCCCAGCGTACCTGGTGATTTCATGGACTTAGTAAGCAGGTGGAAGACTCCATCAACCAGTGAGCACTGCAAACATGTCATGCAAAAACATGGCATTCTCCTTCTAAAAAGAAAACTCTTCACTGGATTGCTTTTCATGGTTACTGGTCTAGACACAAGCTTGATTAAATCAGGGGCTATGAATTAATATGTATTTACTGAAGGTCCAGAATGTTTGTTCTTGCAGAGCTTTAAATATGGTTGACAAGACACATTTAACGTCCAGAAGAACATATTAGCAGGTCAACTTTGCAGCACACAGGCTGTTAGCACAGCGAAGCCAGGAGCTACACAAGGCTAGCGCAGACTCAGCGGCTTCATGGACCCCTGGCAAGATGTCACAGGTGTGTAAGACAAACCAGGGAGGCAATGGGAACCCACTGCTCCCCCGACAGAGGTTCTGCCTCCAAGACAGAAAGGGGTTTGGCTGGGATAAACTGTGGAGGAAGAGCAGGGGTGGAAGAAAAATCAGAACAAATAAATGTGAGTAGAGATGTTTCTCTCTGTAAAACAAAAGTAGGTTGTGATCAGATCCTACAGCGCACCCAGAGCCAGGCTTGTGGGCTGTAGGCAGCTGTATTTACACCCACTGTTATTTAGATGCAAATTAAGGGGTGGGTTAATGCAAATTGGGAGAAGATTATTCAGAACTTCCTAGGAAGGGGGTGCGAACTTCTGGGTCATTGGCCATGGCACTTGTGAACTGTCATGGCGCTGGTGGGTGTGTCTTATGCTAATAAGCAGTGAGGGCAGCCAGAAATCCCTTTCCTTGCCATCTGCTGGTCTGGGCTGATTTCTTTACTTCATCCTGTCTGGACCAGATTCTGTTCTGGTCAGGAGGTTGTGACCAGAAAACAAGTCCTGCTGATCTCCTACCTTGGAACCACCATTTGGGCATATGCTATATTTACAGAGTATAGTTACACGAAAAAACTATCACATTTAAGGCTAAGGCATTACTGAAAATAATCAGGTATGGGGGACGTATGAAAGGAATACCACATAAAAATAAGAGTAGCAAAAATTAGAATATTTAATATTAAAGTAGAATATTCAATATTTTAAATATTTAGAATTAAAATTAGAATTCTGAAAATTAGAATATTTAATATTTTAAATATTTAGAATTAAAATTAGAATTCTAAAAATTAGAATATTAAATATTAAATATATTTAATTTACATTACTGTCCAATGTCAAAATCAAATGCTTTACAGAAACATGGAAAGTACAAATAAATTTTACTACTGATTTATGCTACATCGTTAACAGGTGAAACAGCCAAGCCAAATCTTTGACAGAATTTTAAAAGAGAAATTTTATTTTTTAATGCAACTATAGGGAGCAGGGTTTCAAGTTCTGCAACCAGAAAACAATTTTGTGAAACAATATCTTACATTAAGCTATAATATATTCTAAACCCTTGTTGTTTACCATAAACAAATTATTATAGATTTTGAATAACAGTTTATGTGTTTTCACTAAAAAGAAGACTGATGCTGAATCTGAGATACATTTTTCAAAAATGGTAGCTAACTAACCTGGGCAACACAGCAAGAACCTATATCTCTACAAAAAATTTAAAAATCGGCTGGGTATGGTGGTACGCACCAGTAGTGCCAGCTACTTGAGAAGATGAGGCAGGAGGGCTGCTGGAGCCTAGGAGGTTGAGGCTACAGTGAGCCATGATTGTGCCACTATACTTTGGCCTGGGTGACAAAGTGAGACCCTGTCTCTAAAAAGAGTTGTTTAATGAAAACTAAAAATAAAAAATAGTATCTGACCAAATATTCTTAACTAAAGGTTAGGAGACAATTATGTCTTGTAAGTAAAAATGGTTTTGGCAACAGTGATGGATGCAGCCCAAAGAGTGGAAAATAAATGAAAATTAAGCAAGTAAGTGCTTCAATACACTCATTGATCTTAGGCTACCTCATCCTGCTGGTATAGAAAAGAACATAGAAAGTTATTGTTTTCTGTTTTTATGACAAATGCCAAAATAAATAATTAAGCAATTACTTCTTATTTTGGAGAAGTACCTACTATACTTGATGCTTCAATAATGCATAGTCATAAAAATATTTTAAAGCTTAATACCAAATAAATAAACATATTATCACAGTGCATGCTGGTATGCTTTAATGAAGAAAAAACAAAAAAACTTACATTTTCTTCTATTACCTAAATCAATCTTAACTCTGCTACTTAAACAGTGTATCTCAAAAATTAATTACAAGAGAAAAATGTTAACAAGTTATTAAAGGGTAAGATTCTGAGCTTTTTCTGTAAAATTCCTATTGGGCATATAAAGTTGCTTGAGCTATAAACATTTTAAAATGTGTTCACTGTGAAAAGAGCTCTATTTCTTGGGTTTATAAATAAATATAAAAATTACAGAAATAGTGTGTATGTAGGGACAGAAGGACATACCTACTTTTCTCCAATATAATAAACACAGGAGGATACAGAAACCAGAGGAGTACTTCTGTCAACTTAAGTTCCTTAAATCTGTATTTCGTTTAAATCCTTCCAGATGGACCAATAATGTGTTGACAATATATGTGTCCAAATAAAAATGAGAAAACATAAGAAAATAACGTAGCACCATGCCATGTACTGCTTTATTCCTTTACTGGTTCAGTAAACACGTGCTGAGCCCCTACTCTGGACCAGCAACGGGACACAACAAGGATTCCAGCAAAGCTCACA
This sequence comes from Macaca thibetana thibetana, assembly GCF_024542745.1. NCBI lineage: Eukaryota > Metazoa > Chordata > Mammalia > Primates > Cercopithecidae > Macaca > Macaca thibetana. The sequence goes on from NC_065594.1 coordinate 3,806,954, forward strand.
GCCTAGGAAGAGAACCAGAAAGCTACGCAAGGGCAGGACTGGAGAGGGACCAGATTCTAGAGTTTTAAACAAGGAAATGATACAAGCAGCTGAAGAATACGTGAGTGAAGCAGACCACACCAGCAGAAAGGATGGTGTCAGGGGAAGGATTTGTACTGTGGGTGACTCAGTGGATGACAGTAGCTGCCAAATAAACATCAGTTTCCTTTTTCCTTTTCCTGTATGGGTATTTCTTGAAAAACTTACCTTTCTGCACGAATCACACCACTGTAGTAGGGGGGGTCCCAAGGCATTACTTCCTACAACGGAATAATTCACTGTTAAGGAAAGCTACTGACTCTTTCTCAGTTTTTATCAGCAACGTGGCCAGTTTATAGAATGTAAACCAGCTACTGTTCATGTAAATCAGAGCAATTTTATAGAATCCCTTAAAAAATTGATAGCTTGGCAGAAAATACCTGGCTCCTTATTTTGACTTCCCTGTAATCAAAGGAGAGCAAGGTATAAATAAGACCTACGGAATCTGGGAAAAGGCAAACAAATGTCATTCTAAAGTGGAATCTAATAAAAGTAAACATTAATGAATTATATTAGCCATAATGAAATTTTTCCCAAAATGTAACCCATGTATTAATCCATAAAACATACTGCAGGTAAGATGAGTGTACTAAAGGTAAGATTAAGGTTCTTTCTAAATCTAAGCAAGAAGCTTTGGGTAGATATCAAAAATGAAAGCAACAATTTAAAGTGTAACCCAGGCAGAATTAACTCTAATCTTGGCAAAGAAAATATGTCATAAAGAAGTACTACAGTACTAGTTGCTTCTGATGACTGGTATATAATACTGAAAGAAGGGAAAGCTTGAATACTTGAATGAACTGTCCTCCTTCTAGGTCTCCAGGTGGACAAGAGAGTGGTTAAGAGACCAGGCTGTGAAGACAGACTGCCTGGGCTCAAGTTTCCAATCCATACCAGACCATAAACTGCATGACGACAGGGACTTTGTTTGTATCCTTCCCTATTACATTCCTGTAACCTGAAGAGTGCCTGGCACAGGATAATCACTCAGTAAATACTTGTTGAAAGCATCAACAGTACCTCCCAAATAAGATTGCTGAATGTACTTAAACTATTAAGTAGAGTCTCTGGCGTTGAGTAAGGGCTCAACAAATGTTAGCTGCTCTCCTCAGTACCATTATCCTTTAACATTTCAGTTTAGGCATAATCTCCTCCAATAACAAGGTGTTATTTCCCATATTCCATGGTAATACTTGTATCAAGGGATGTATGACAACCTAAGATACGTGTAGGCTTATTTTCTTTCTCCCCATGAGTGCCTGAAGGGCAGGGACTGTGTCCATGGAATCCTGGCCCCACAGTGTTCAGGTCTTGGCACACATTTTCTCTAACAGATGATTATCTACTATCTGCTAGATGCAGACAGAGTGCAGGCGGTAATGAGGCAAAGGCAAGAGGATGATAGCTTAGGCAGTAGAAAGGCAAGTGACTCAACAATCAGAGGACAGCATGTCATGTCTACATTGTGCCATGTAAAACACAGTCCACGAGAAGGGTATTTAAATCACAGCGGAAGGTTAGGAAATGTTCTCGAGAAGGCAAAGCCTGAATTGAGTTTTATGATAGGAGCAGTTAATTCAGATGAGAAAGGGGGAAAGGCATTCCTGTAGGTGGTGTTTGCAAATGACTGGAAGCTGCCCACCATGCCATATTCATGTGGCCAGTACGTAAATAGTAATTCAAATTAAAGAATCAAAGAAAGCAAAGCAAGGAAAGAAAGCAAAACAAAGTGAATAGAGATCACATGAGCATTGCACAGTTATTAGGAGAGAGCAAAGAACACAGCCTCGGCTTGGAGGGGCAGCAGAAGATGAAGCTAGAGAAGCAGGCAAGGGCCAAATCATGAGGGCTTGATGGGAGCAGCAGGGCAGTAGGAAGGGAAATCAGAGAATAACCGGGAGCTACTGAAGAATTTTAAACAAGAGAGTGAGAAGATCAGATCTGCTTTTTAGACAAATCCCTCTGGTGGCAATTCCTTCATTTATTATTCATTCATAGTTCAAATAAGTGTTGACAACCAATTCTACGCCTAACACTGGGCTAAAACCATGGTTAAACTGTCTGAATCCAAGACGGCTTTGAGTACAGCAAGAACAAAAGGCTAGAAACCAGTTTGGCATTCCCAGTTACCATCTGGGTGAGAATAATGATCCCAACCCAGGCTATGGCAATGGGTACAGGAGAAGACACAAGAGTTCACAGGACGGGAGAATCTGCAGGAACTAACAAATGATTAAGGGGGAGGGCAGTGTGCAGTGCCTAGAGATGCTTGTTGAAACACAGATTGTGGAGCTCGCCCCAGTTTTTGATTCAGTGGGTCTGAAGTGGGGCTCAAGAATTTGCATTTCTAACAAGTTTCCATGTGATGCTACTGCTTCCGGTCCAGGAACCACACTTTGAGAACCACTGGTCTGGATTAAGTACAGGCCCTGATTAGAACAGCAGGGTGAATGGTGGCACCATTCACAAAAACAGGGACTTCATGAGGAGACTGGGCATTTCACAAATATCTGCAGAATAATCATATCCATAAGCTATATACAAGTGTCTACAGATAACAGTTTAAAGTCATATTCACTTTTACTGAATTAGCTTTTGGCAACACATTTTATTTTTTATTTTTCTGTTTCTATAGTCACCAAACTAAATTCTTATCTATTATTTAGTCTCCCAAATGAGACTACCTACCAGGCCAAGGTGTGCAGATGACTAACACTAGTTACTTTGCTAGACACAGCTCCCTCCATAAATTAACAGACTGACATGCTACTCTACACATCACTGAGTTTAATGGGATTAATCTGTTTCCTAGTGGCTATATCTGGGAAGCTAGTAAACAGTTTGTAAATCTGCAAGGCCCATTTCCCTAAATCTTCCTTATGACTATGGCTCTGGCGGCAGCAACTAAGTCAAGAATTAACAACAGCATTTGGAAAAGAATGGTGTAGACAACCCCGGCAATCCTGTAGTGCCCTAGAACCAAACGGGAATGAGTCCTAATATCTGGAATCTCGACACTTTTCAGGGTACTCCCCTAATCACCTGGGCAGCATTCTGGCCATAATAACACTTGTCTATACTGTTGGACCACATAAGGAAGATCATATAATCATATGATTGAAAACAACACTTAAGTGTTTTTAGTGGTATACTTTGTTAGTCAAATACTGACCTACTCAACTGGGCATCATAAATTAGCAAACAAATAAGCAAATGAACTGTAATGTTAACACTGATGGTTAAAATTATCACCTGCCAGATCAAGCCTCCACTGAGACTCCTTAAAGTCTGCTTCAAACTGAGAAGCCAACATTCCACAGAATGAAAGCAGTCTCTGCATGAATATATACACATTGTGTTAGTGTATTTACACAAAATACGTCAACTCCTCAACAAAAATGCTATATGTACAGGCAACATCAGTTTGGGACATAAGAATCAAATATTTCAACATCTTTATTCACCAAAACTGAGGATCAGAAACAAGACTAAATGGACCTCTAGCCTATCACAAGAAAGTTCCTGAACCAAAAGATATGGATTTCAGTTGATAGACTGTCTATAATAAAAATATTCCAACATACTTACAGAATTTTGAGGATTCAGTTTCATTTTCATCTCTCGTATCATCTCAAAATCTTTTAGAGTTCTATAAAACAGGTTTATCATTACTTGTTAGGACAAAGTTTTAATAATTACATTACGAAAGGACTAGCTTGCTTATGTTACATTCCAATATTCATAAGAAGATTAGATATAATTAGTAGTGCACATGTAAATCATTATTAATCCAAATTTTACCTAAGTGTCATGAGAAATAACAACATATAAAGCAGCATATTCAATTTCTACCTTAAAAAGCAGCATGGTGGATATATGCCTCAAGAGTCCTAAAGCTTAGAAAAACTAGCAATGTCATTACAAATATGCAAAGCATTAATCAGCAAACTTTAAATCACTACTAAATCACTACTTTTTGCTATACCTTTTTAAAGAGACTAAACAAATTAACTTTAGAAAGGAATTTTATCATTGGCTACATTTAAGATTTCTAGTCATTTTTCCCCTATAGAAAAACTCTAGCTGGTCAATAATTAAATAAGTATTTAATATTTGTAGAATATGACATGTATATTGGAATTAACTCCTAACTCCTATACATACCTGTAAAATTATGAAGCTATGCTTGCTCAAAAAATCTACAGCTATGTAGAGAAAGACTACTAACACTTAACTGAGTAAAGCAGGATAAATCCTCAATAAGTGCATAATTAACCCTCTTTACTGTATCAAAGACACAGTGGTTCACCAGGATTATTAAAAGAAAATTTTAGAATTTATAAACATAATCCAAACTAGAGAGGAATGAGTTCTAAGGCATGAGTTTATAGTCCAAAACAGAAATGTGAGCCAAGATCCAATGTGTTGGTGTAGCCAAAAAAGGCAAACAAAATTTTAGACAGCATCACAAGAGAGCAAGAGGAAACATCATCCTTTTTTACAAACCATGACTGCTTCTTCCTAGAATCCTTAGTACCTAAAGGTGTGCTGCCTCTCAACTAAGTCCTGGAAGAGGGCCAGTGAAGGGCAAGTGCATGACTGAAGGCACTGAGCAGGGGAGGGGCAGGGGGGGCGGGAATACAGGTTGAGCCTCCCTAATCTGAAAATCTGAAACGCTCTCAGCACTGACATGATGGGACAAGTGGAAAATTCCACATGTGATGTCGCGTGATGAGTTGCAGCCAGAACTTTGTTTCAGGCACAAAATTATTAAAAACACTGTATAAAATTATCTTCAGGCTATGTGTATAAGGTGTATATGAGACATAAATGAATTTCGTGTTTAGACTTGGGTCCCATCCCCAAGGTATTTCATTACATATATGCAAATATTCCAAATTTTCCCCCCAAAATGAAATCCAAAACATGTGTGGTCCCAAGCATTTCAGATAAGGGACACTCAACTTGTATATAACAAACGGGCACACCAAAGGCAGTAAAACACTGCAGCCTGAAATTACAAACGCTGAGACAGAACATTCTTAAAATACTACAGAAAATCAAAAAGACACCACATCCACAAGCCTCCTGTATTTAGGCCAAAAGAAGAGAAATACTACTTTATGAACGTGTCATAAAACTCATGGCACAAGTTAAAATAGTTTCAAAAACATTTTGGTAAAGATTTTTAAAGTGCAAATGAAAGATGAATTTCTAAAAACAATTGTTTAATGAAAGGGGACAGTCTATGTTTTCAAGAATGGCACGTTAAGGAAGACAACTATGGCCTTTCAAATTATGTCTCATAGTGAGACAGGTCTGGTCCAATATGCCAAAACTTATATTCTAGGCCACTTCCTAATTTTTTATAAATCAAGTCTTCTTTAAAATGACTAAATAACATACAACCAAAAAACTAAATGGTAGAATAAAAACTAACCTTTCAGAAAGTTTGTCAGATAGTTTCTCAAGGAACTGCATGACAGTCTCTAAAATGAAATCCAAAAGAAAATATCTTCAATTATGTGAAATAAAATGAACATATCTGTTAAAATTATTAGATGATGATCATAATCTATATACCACAATTCCCTTAAAGTGATGATTTTCAAAGGGAAGTAGAGCTACTAATATATACCAAACATATAGTAAATACTTCTAGGTGATGATGATCTTTTAATCAGAAAAAAATTAAATTGGCATACCAATAATACACAGCCTCAGATTATATCCCAAAATTAAAAGAGTTAATGGGACAGGTGCAGTGGCTCACGCCTGTAATCCCAGTACTTTGGGAGGCTGAGGGGGGTGGATCACCTGAGGTCAGGAGTTCAAGACCAGCATGGCCAACATGGTAAAACTCCGTCTCTACCAAAAATACAAAAATGAGCCGGGCGTGGTGGTGCACGCCTGTAGTCTCAGCTACATGGGAGGCTAAGGCAGGAGAAGAGCTTGAACCCAGGAGGTAGAGATTGTAGTGAGCCCAGATCGTGCCACTGTACTCCAGCCTGGGCAAGAGAGTGAGACTCCATCTCAAAAAAAAAACAAGTTAATTGGAAGCTAAAGAAAAAAGTCCAAAATTTCAAAGTGTTTCTATCCATTCCTATGTGTAAGAAAAAACATTCTTAGACATGTCTGATGTTTTCAAAGTTTTAAAGAGATATCTAGACTCTGCTTTGTTCATTAAAAATAGGTGCAGTGTAGAAGTATGATTCACTGAAATGAATTTCTTAAAATCAATGTTTTTCTTGATAACAATTTTATTTTTATATACAACTGTAGAATAATCTATTCAGGATAAATATGAAAAAAATAGCAAAATAAGAAAAATAAATTTTAACTTCCGATAGAATTTTTAAAGTACTTTTATTAAAATACTTCTGCTATAGTTGTCATAATCTACAAACCCATAAAGGCAGTGTAGTAGGATTACCACCGTTTCCCATAAGAAGAAATGTTTTATGAGTATTTTTTAATGTAGCACTTTTTATCACTGACTTATGTATACAGAGCTTTCATATGTATTTTAGCTCACTACAAACACTATGTTTATGTTTTCCAGATAATCTTTAATACAGTTTTAAGTTTCTTGCCCTCTCTTCAGTTTAAGTTACCTCCTTTTGTGTGAAATAAAAGGCTAAGGAAATAAATAACGGTGGTTAACCTAAACCCAAACCATGAGGTTTCTTGCCACTGTCAATACTTAACAAGTTCTGTGTATACGAATTCTGAAAACACTGGCTCATGTGCCATATGAAACAACAATTGGAATTTTGGGGGAACAAAGACATTATTTACTCAACAATGAAATCTCATTTTAGGATTATATTCCAGGTGCCATACCAAACTGTTTTCAAATGAATCCTTCTGTATGCTTGTATTCGTTTTATCTCTTAATAACCCTCTTTTAACATTCATCCATCTTATTCTTCCAGTCATTTTACATGTGAAGAATCTGCCTCAACTAATCTTTTTTTTGAGACAGAGTCTTGCTCTGTTGCCCAGGCTGGAGTGCAGAGGTGCCATCTCGGCTCACTACAACCTCTACCTCCCAGGGTTCAATCGATTCTCCTGCCTCAGCCTCCTAAGTAGCTGGGATTACAGGCACCTGCCACCGTGCCCAGTTAATTTTTGTATTTATAGTAGAGATGGGGTTTTACCATGTTGGCCAGGCTGGTCTCAAACTCCTGACCTCAAGTGATCTGCCTGCCTCGGCCTCCCAAAGTGCTGAGATTACAGGCATGAGACACTGCACCTGGCTTGCCTCAATTAGTGTCCCTAGAGAACTGTCATATTAAGACTGAGTTTGAAACCCCCTGAAAATCACTAAGTGCCTCACCGCAGTTACCTCCACATTCACCGTCCACATGAATGCCCGCCCAGCCTCAGTCAGCCTTTCCGGTCTTTCTCCGCTCTGCTCAGGGTTCACTCTGACACTGCGCATGACGGCTTCACTTCCCTCAGGGTGCCTTCAACAGCCACAGATGCATCCGACAAACGCCCCGAGCTCTTACATCCCACGGCATTGTTTTGTCTGTACTACTCCATCAGCACCGAAAATGTGCCAACCTGTATTACCATTTATCTTTTTATATGCATATATCCGGCTCCTCAACTAAGCTTTAAATCCTCAAGGACCCAGGGCACATCTTACGTGATGATGTGCACAGCAGCCCCCTGCCAGTACATCAGCACACCAAGCACTTAGTGCACAAGGCTGACCTGCCAGTCACGGAATCTGGCGCTGGGTGCTGCAGGTCCAGTGAGCTCCACACTGCTAGAGCCGGTGGTCATGCCCAGCCCTCCTCACATCTGACCTGGCCACTGCATGAGTCAGCTGATCTCTCCCTTCTCCTGTAGACAAACCTTCTGCGTGGCCTCCAGGACCACACGCTGTGATCACTTTCCACCTCCCTTACTGGCCGTTACATCTGGCAGCGTTAACTAGCAGTACCTCACATGCCTGGCCTCTTAAACTTGAAGGCCCCAGAGCGCAGTCCTTGGACTTGTTCTTTAAGTTCACTCTCTTAGTGGTCTCAGAGTCTCATTTTAGAGGTTCAAACTTACATCTGAAGCTCAGAACTCCACACTCTATCTAACTGCCTACCTAACTTGGCCACGTGAACCTCATTTGGTGTCTCCAACTTAACTTGAACCAAACCAAGTTCCCGGTCCTCCTAATCTTAGTTAACAGTAGTAACTCACTCTTTCTAGTTGCTTAGGTCGAAAATGTCGGCTCCCTCTTCCAAATACCATGTACCCAGAATCTGATCACATCTTACCACCTTCCCTGCTACTACCTGGTCAAGATGCCAACATTTCTCATCATAGTTACTGCAAAACAGCATCTAAACAGGCCGTCTTCCACCCTGGCCCTGCTGCAGTCTTCTCTCAGGAGCAGCAGCACTGACTCTCACCATGAGCACTGGAGTCACATCTCTCACTCCTCTGCCCCAACCCACACAGCGACCTGTTGCATTCACGTTGTCTCTACTTAATGCTGCCCCTTGTCAGCCACCTCTCGCCACCTCTCCTTGCACACACTGCGCTTCAGCCACTCCGCCCTCCTCAAACGTGGCAGGCATTTTTCTGCCTCAAGACCTTAGCACTTGCCAGTGACTCTGCGCAAAACCTTCCTGCCCTCGAGAGCCACAGCCTCACGCCTGTGCCTGTCAAGAGCGTGCTCACACGCCACGTTCTCAGTGAGCCCTCCGACAACACTCTCTAAAACTCCAGCACCAGCCTACAAGCCCACATTCCTTATCCCCTTCCCTGTTCCGTTTCTCCACAGCTTGTATTAACTAATAACACACCACATACTTTATCTACTCATTTCGTTCTTAACTGTCTTCCCTTGCTCACAAGAATGTAAACGGCATAAGGATAGGAATTTTGTTCTGCTTTATACATCATGACCGAGAACAGTATCTGACATATAGTGGGCAATGAGTAAATATCTGCTGAATTAATAAACACAAATGGGATGTAGAGGATATAAAACATAGGGCATTAGGTCTCAAGCAGCCTATGGAAAACCATAAATGTAGAATATGTGTTTAGGCTTCAGTTCTGCCACATTTTAGCAATATAACCTAATCTTAGATTCCTTATCTGTGACATGAACACAAATACCTACTTCACAAAGCTGCAGAGGAAGGAAATGAGATAACAACAGAGTAGGCACTGAATGATATTCTAATACTATTATTTTATATAAATATAAAATAAAAATATGGTACTATTATAAGCAAACTGTTGACAACAGCGACTACAGAAAAACATACTTTCCGCCAAACTGATACTTACAAAAAAAGAAAAAACATACACTAAAAACACACATTTAATATATAACATACATATTATATCTGTTTAGGAGCTTCGATTATATGAAACAAACTGTAAGTGTTTTAAGGGTTTAGGGACAAAGCAGTCCAAGGAAAGTGAAAAAGTTTAACAAGCTTCATGAAAGAGGAGTTTTGAGCTGAGCACTAAAAAAACGGGCTAAGATTTTAACAGGCAGACTAGGAAAAAAAGCTGCTCTCTGTCGGAGAGTGACATGAGCAAGGGAACCCAGGCCGCAATGAGTGACACACGCCTGTGGCTTAACCGAGAGCCTTGACAAGTCAAGGGAAACAGCTGTTTATGAAAGAGGAGGAAGCAAGATTGAGTGCATTTAGAGAACTCTGGAGAAGAGAAGAACATGCTAGGGTGAGAAGGGATAAGCACAGAAGGAATAAAGATAAGCGAGGATTCAGGATGTGATCTGCCCCTAGTGTCCCCTCTGTCCGTGAGTGGAATGTCTAACCAGATATACAACTAGAACCCCAGGGGACCCACCACACTGCCTCCTCCTCCCCTCATCCTCACTAAGTCTGGCAACTTCACTGCCAAGACCTTAGGTCTCACGCAGCTCCACCATCATGGCCACCCTACTCCTGACTCACCATCTAAATTACAACCGTAAGTTAATAAATGCTTTTGAAAAAACGTATTATGTACATTTATATTATTATTGTGTAACATTTTCTCTTAGACATTATGAATCATGAGGAACTCAACATAGCACAAGGCAGTTTATGACAAACCCAACAACACACTTCCGTAACACCTCACCTAGCACAGACCTTCCTAAGCAGGACTCTTCCCTCTGAAAAGGAGGCCTATCTGACTGGGTGTTTTTTACATGACCTAACCTATAATTATCTCGACCTCAGTAAAATACTGATCTTTCATTCTCTCACCCTAATTCTAACCAATCTGGTCAAATGGAGCACAGAAACTAATTGAGTTAAAATGAAAACAATTTAGACTAACATCAAAATGAAAATTTAGGTTATGATTTTACTCTCAACATTCACATAAAATAAAGTTCTTTGGCTGGACAGAATAGATGCCAAATTATTAGCTCTATTTAAAAATGGTTCCTATAAAAATACATAGAAAATCTCTATAAATGGTTCTCTGCATGTATTAAAAATAGAACACTAATTTACAGCTATTTAAAATCAAAAGCTCGGTTTCATAAAAATCCTATTTTGCCCTGAAATGTTGGATAAACAGGCTTACCTGGATTTTTAGCTATCGTTCCTTGGAGAGCCCTGTGGGAGAACGTGGAGTACCCCACCAGCTTTGCCAGAAGGTCTCGACTGCTGAGCAATTCTTCTAAACATTTCAACTGACCAGCGTTGGGATAGAGAAAAATTTTATAAGCAGCTTCTCGCACCTACATTTAAAAAGTAAATGGTGAAGGCTATAAATACCATGACACAGTCCTATGCGACAATAACACAGGCTCATGCTCACCACTTTATCTGCAGATGATCACTGCTTTCAAAATAAAGCAATGGTCTACACAAGGCGATAAAGCTTCCAGAGTCATACAATAGCATGGGATGCAACAGCATACATGACTGCAGCTCTAGGGCACTGTTCTGAGGTACGGTGGGACAAACCTCTACCCAGTGCGTGGATCTCTATGCTACACAGCGTCTTAACCAGGAGAAGTAAGACTGCACGAATTTAAAAGTCTCTGTAGTCTAGAATGTCAGTCAATGCTGTTATTAATCATACTTTAAAAATAAGAAGTCTTGTATGAAATATAAGTAATTAAATCAGTTTCATTCTTTTAAGTGTTTATGGCATTAATAATTCCACAAGTTAAATTTTTAGGGCTTAGTAATGCTAAAAAGTTTTTAAGGATACTGTTATATTATCACTGAATTTTGGGTTAAAACAGTAGCAACACACAGATGGGACCTAAACAACAAAGAGAATGAAACATACATACCAAGTCATCTGGGGCCTCTGCGTGGAGACCATCGATGATGATATGATCCCCAGCAGACGTAAAGTTATGACGAATGTGTTCTGGTAAGAGATGCTTCTCAATCTTGTTGGGAAAATTGGTTCCCATAAGAAATGTACTACTCAAATCCAAGATTTTAACATTGAGGTCCACTGCTCTTTTACGCTGTATGCAGGAGGAGTAAAAGTTATTTCAAGGCATTTTGAATTAATATTTCACAATTTAATAAGCAAAATATAAAGATGTCAAATCAACATATACATTGTTATCATTTAATAAAATACTAAATATGTTAGTAAAATGAATATATTACTATATTTTATAAATAATATATTAATTTTACTTTTAACAGATATTTAATATTCTAACAAAAAGATCATACTATGGTTTTCTGATGTTTCTATGCTTTAAGGTTTACATAACTTCTAGTTCTATTTTATGTTTAGGTTACATAACGAATTGTTGAAACTAACAACATTAAAAATCACATGCCAGGTGCAGTGACTCACGCCTGTAATCCCAGCACTTTGGGAGGCCGAGGAGGGCAGATCACTTGAGGTCAGGGGTTGGAGACCAGTCTGGCCAACATAGTGAAATCCCATCTCTACTAAAAATATAAAAATTAGCTGGGCGTGGTGGTGCGTGCCTGTAATCTCAGCTACTTGGGAGACTGAGGCACGAGAATCGCTTGAACCCAGGAAGCAGAGGTTGCAATGAGTCGAGATCGCACCACTGTACTCCAGCCTGTGAGAGAGGGAGACTCTGTCTCAAAAAAAATACAGTTCTTTGCAAAAGTGTGGTGAGCCTCCAGAAGTGGGGAAGCACATTTTAAGAGTTCTGATTTTGGCCGGGGGTGGTAGCACGCGCCTGCAGTCCCAGCCCTTTGTGGGGCTGAGGCAGCAGGACCACTTGAGCCCAGGAGGTAAGGCTTCCGTGAGCTACGATCACACCACTACAGCCTGGGCAACAAAGTGAGACCCTGTCTCGGGAGGGAAAAAAGTTCTGATTTTGCATGTGCTTGAGCTGCTACAGAATGATACGGTTAAGTCTAAGAAGTAGACCGGAGCCCCAGTGCATGGTCCTGTCGTCCTGTCTTCTACTCTGTGTCCCTGTCACGTGGCACACGGTCCTCGTTCCTGCCAGGCCCTCAAATGGTCAGTGATGAGGACGTGGATGGTGCCGGCACATCCGCCTAGCTTTAACCTTTGTAACACACAATCACCTGAGAAAACGTGTATTAGCAAAGGGGTTGCCATAAATGCTTTAAGATGAAATATAAACTAGAATCCACATAATAGTCGGGTTGACTGGAGAAGGGCTGAATTACCAGTTACTGGTTGCTAAAAAACTAGACAGGCTCTGCACTGGGCTCATGTTGGGCTTCGGGTGAAAGTGTACACAAATCTTTCTGGGAGGGGAGACAGCAATTAACAGGTTCTAAACTGTTCTGTGTTCTAAAAAATGATTAAGCCACAATACTAACATACTCTTTAAAGATAAACATAGATGATGTAGAGGTATGCTTGATAAGACGCTGAAAAAATTGACTGTATATCAATATCCCCAGAATTTCAATATAGAAAATTCAAATTTCATGGAAAAAAGTTTTCGGAGACCCATTTCTTTACAGTCCAGATTTCTCTTTGCTCATTTTGTTTCTGATATGGCCATTTATCACCACCTAATGGTAACAAGTAGAATAACAAAAAAGATGCACAAGATTTTGAAATCACATTACAGTACCAAAATTTTCTTCAAAACTTTTACTTTGAAAAAAAAAAGTGATAAAATTAACCACTTTGAAGATTTTATCAACTGATAAAATCTCTGGAAAAATCAAAACTGAGTTCACGCCAACTTCAATGAGCTGTCAGGCATATCACTTCATCATTCTGTGGTAACAATGAAATGTACAATAATCTGAACTCTTCAAAAATTCTGTGAAATTTGTGTTATTAAATAATGTTAAAAATAAACATTTCTATTAATTTTAAACTTATATTTGTATGAGACCTTAAAAATTAGGGTTGGGTGTGGTGGCTCACGCCTATAATCCCAGCACTTTGGGAGGCTGAGGTGGGTGGATCACCTGAGGTTGGGAGTTTGAGACCAGCCTGACCAACATGGAGAAACCCCGTTTCTAATAAAAATACAAAATTAGCTGGGCATGGTGGCACATGCCTGTAATCCCAGCTACTCAGGAGGCTGAGGCAGAAGAATCGCTTGAACCCGGGAGGTGGAGGTTGCGGTGAGCCAAGATTGCCCAATTGCATTCCAGCCTGGGCAACAAGAGTGAAACTCTGTCTCAAAAAACAAAAATTAATTAATTAATTAATTAAATAAGAAACCAACTGGAGAGAATATAGGCTTTGACGATTTATAGATTGTGTTGGTGGGTTTATTTCACGGTCTCTCTTTTGAAAAATGGAACATGTCCACTTCATATTCTGTCCTAGTGGAGCACCTCTGAGAACAGACATGGAAGTTACAAGGGAAACACTGAGCAGGTTTACTTTACTTGCATATTCAATACTGATGGGTTCCCCAGGGAGCTGCTCACTGGGAAAAAGGAGCCACACTGTGATAGTATGTTAGATAAAAGCGGCAATGTCTATGCTGGTGAAACTGAACCTATATTATTTGTCAGCAAAGTTTCAAAAGCATCCTTCATGAGGATACATAAAAACTAAAACTATTCACCTGGATTCTCTACTCGCAACCTTCCTTCTGAAGATATCAAACTTGATGACAGCTAGCATTATTATGATTTGTCATACATTCACTCAATACTTTTATTGAGTCCAAAACTAATATGCATTAAAAAAACATGATCCATGTTCTCGATCCTTTGTAAGCCTAGAATTTAGATAAGCAACACAACAATAACAGCAGCATCATCACCAAGAGGTAAAGAAGAATGCCACACGAGTGAAATAAGTAAAGTGCATTCAGATGAACACAAAATGCCACCTGGGGGACTGATAAAAGCTTCACAGACAATGTGGCGTGAGGATGAAGCCTTCATGGGGATTTCGGCCAGGGAAACCTGGTGAGCAGGCTTAGGAGGACAGCGCACCACACACCAGGGAGGGCACTGTGTATGAGGGGCTGACAGCCGGAGCACAGCCGCAAGTGTGAGCTCTCTGTTACATGTTAACTTCGCTAGTTCACTAGACAATGGGAAGTCCACAGGACGATTCTGGGCAGGAAAGTAACAAATCAATGCTTTACGAAAACTAATCCAATGTTCACAGACAGGGAAGACTGACCAGCGGGATGGTGACATGCTGGCCATGCAGGCTCTGGAGTCTGTCTGGCTTACAAAATAACCTCCCACAACCTCCACAGCTTTGGTTCCTTCATCTAAAAAAGCCAGAAGTAATAGTAGCACCAAGAACAAAGTTGTTGTGAAGATTTGATGAGAAACATATGATTTAAAATAGCAAGTGCTCAGTTGATGTTAAATATAATGACTGTTAGGAAGACAGAGGCCTTAAGAACAGCCCAGGTGTTATGATTTGCTTTTAGGATGCAGACAGATGCAGGACCGTAGGAACAATGCAAGGACTTGGTGAGAAGATATGAGAATATTAGGAAGGAAAAGAATACAACTCACTCCAAAATTTTATTTTACAGAGAAGTTTTAATGAAGAACTGATTTGGAAGGGGGCAAATGTGGTCACTTTACGCAATTTGAGTTTACAGTGGAGCCCGTAAGCCTCACGGGCCGCTGGGAAGGCACGTCCTGGCTCAGGGTCAGACCAGAATCACACGCTGAGCCCTTAACACCACACAGACACATCAGATGTGTGAGGGTTCCAGCATTACTCAAACTCGGCACCTATCAACATGGTAACATCTACTGCATGTGATACATATTCCCAAGGCCCTACCTTCTACTTTCAAGATATTCTGATAACTTAATCTCTTCATAGGTAAGTGGTTTAATTCTACCATATTTACTAGGAAGAATGTATTACTGTTTAAAACAAATAAACAAAAAGTCCTAACAGTCTAGACTGCAGGGGAGCTGGGGAGACTGGGGGGCAGGCTGAACTTCCAGTGGTGTCAACTCTCTCCTGTTCTTCCAACCCTGAATTTAAAACCGAAATGAGGCACTTGGTTTCTCAGGAAGTTACGCGCCGGAAAGAACACTGGCCAGTGTTAGAAATTTTAAGAACTGACATTGGCCATTTGTGAGTTAGGATGGCAACTTGAACAAATCACTTTGTCTTGGTTCCACATCTGTAAAATGAAGGGGCTGGACGAGGTAGAAGGCCCTCCATCCCAGTGTAAACACTGTGTAATCTACGCTTGCTGCATCTGTCAAACACACATATAATATAAATCAATACACTTACGTAAGGTCTGAATGATATTCTCTGTACTACGCATCTTCAATGACATCAGCTTTCCCATTCACTCGGCAGTCTTTCCTGATATTGCCTATCTCATCCTAATTCCATGATATCTAAAACACTCCACTTGGCTCAAGTCTTTCTTAATTCTGAATTATCATGATGTGACAGGTCAACTTCTAGAGAGAGGGCTACATTCAAATACAATCTATAGAAGAATTTCATAACAGATAAAAAGACCTGCACATTTTTGCAGTATGCAAATTCAAGCAATATATACAAGGACTGTAGCAATAATGAGATCAGCTAAATGTTAGTAAAACAGGAAGAGTCAAAAAAACAGAGAAAAGATGTACCTTTTCTTGGTCTAGATGGATTCCACTAATTTCAAAATCAAACAGAAACAGTTCAGCCACTCGCCTATAAATGAAATGATCCCCAGGTTATAACAGGTAATAAAAATTACTAACAAAAAATATTGTGGTTTTTTGTTAAATAAATCAGTCTTTTTGAGCCTCACTGCCAAAAGTTTCTTCAAAACACACACACACACACACACACACACACTCACACACACACTGTTTTAAACAAGGATCTTAATATCCTCAGAAGTCAGGCAAAACATCCATCTGACTGACGATTACGATTGGCTCGTCATGTAAGAGCTTATTCCTTTATTCAGAGAGTACAAACCTGTGAAAGCCACCATAATAATTACTTATTTATTTCAACTCGATCCAAATCCTAATAATTAAAAACATAAAACAGGTTTTATATTTGGACAATTTTTCAAAGGTCCTCTGCATGAGATTTTCAGTTTTTCTTCCAGCCAGTAGCAGCTATTTAGAATATTAAATCCTTTGATGCTGTGCTGGACGCTGACTTTCTTGGCTAATGAGAATTGTTTTCTTTCTTTTTACTCCTGCTTCGTGCTTGGAACCAATTTCAAGTGTAACACCTTTTTTTTTTTTTTTTTTGGTCAACGGTATTTAAAAAAAAAAAAAACCAACAACATTGAATGGAAATAATCAAATATTTGATCTACTCTTTTGGCTTTCCTTGAGTTTTCAAAATAGATATATTTACCTTCCTGATTATTACATCAAATATAGCTTGAATGGAAATTTATAGTGCACGTTTATCATATTACACAATACAGGTCTATTATGTGACAAAACTGTATTGCAGAAACATATGAAACATTTAAAATCACTAATCCTATCAAAGATAATGACTATTAAAATTCTTGTATTTCCTTTCAATCTAGTTTTAATGCTATATATATATAATATATTTAGAATAATTTAGAATTTAGAATAATTAAGGCCCAACTGTATACATTTATACTTGCTTTCTCTTGTAAAATTACATCACAAACATTGAACAGTTCTCTATGTCTTTAAACGTTCTTCAAAAAGTTGGCTTTTGATGCTTGTTTTGTATTGTCATAGAGAATGAAAATGTTTTTATTTTCCCACTCCCATGAACCACAATATAATAAAAATCTTTGTTACATTTTTTAATCCTTGTTTGTTTCCTTAGGATAAATTCCGAGAAATTAATCAAAAAGTATGCACATTGACATATATTACCAAATGCTCCTCCATAGAGACTTATCAACTTACACGTAACTAGAGGACCCATCATCCCAAACCAGAAGTGCTATTCTTATTCTGTTTCAACTTTGTCAGCCAGCAGCTTCATTCTACTTACTTAACGGTGGTGGGTCTCATGCCAGGTACAGAGCAAAGCACTTTATACAAATTATTTTCCTTACATCTCATATGATTCTTAGGAAGTACTTTCTATTTCCCTTTTACAAAGGAGAAAACTAGGGCTTAGCGAGCTCTGAAGCCAAAGTCCAACCCCGCAGTTCCATTCTGGAGATGCACTTCCACCCACTTCACACTTGTTGCCACTGTTACACCTGTGGCACACTGCTATCAATTTCAGGGCCATCTGTCGCTATTCCTTATTTTGTGAAATGAGAGTTTCACAAAGAGAATCTTCTGCCCATTTTTCTATAAGGGGGTTTTCTTTCATCTTTTTTTAAGGTAATTTGAAAGTTCTCTTAACATAGTTAATATATTAACCCTTTGTCATATAAGAACCATTTTTTCACATTCTTGTGTTCTGACTTTGAATGTGGAAGCGTTTTGCCATACCAAAGTTTGCAATGTTTATGTAATAAAAATCAATGAATCTTTCTGCGGTATGAGTTTGTATCATGCCAAGAAAGACCTTCCACATCCCAAGATTACCACTAGTTTTATAATTTCTTTTAAAAATATTTACATCTTTAATCAGTCTACTTTTTTTTTACCCCAAATGGTTATCCACTGGTCTAACATCATTTCCTGAAAACCAAGTCTGACCCTGTGTAAAGATTTGGGAGGAGACACCATTTGAGTGGAGTCCTAGAGAAAGTGCAGGAGTCATAAAGATACCTGGGGAGGAACATTCCAGACAGAAGAGGCTGCAAGTCCAGAGGCCCTGAGGGAGAGTCTCCCAACCTCACCTCTAGAGTCACAGTCACAACCAAGGCAAAGAAATGAGTGAGTACCTTGTTTCTGGATCAAGGGAATCCACAAGATTTTTATCAGCTAGTAATTTTTGCAAACTTTGATATAAATCCACATTTGTGTTCAACCTAGAAAAATTAGAAATGTAAAAAATTAGTTGACTTTCGAATACCTTATTTTTAACTTTACATGAAAAGAATGGTGTCAGATTGTACCATACACATGCCCAGAAGCTGAACAGCATAACCTACCAGGAACAGTGTAACCATCCTTCCTTCCCACTTTCCTTCCCTTTTCTCCTTCCCTTCTTTCTTTCTTTCCCTTATTTTGGAGACAGGGTCTCACTCTGTCACCCAGGCTGGAGTGCAGTGGCACAATCACAGCTCACTGCAGCCTCGATCTTCCGGGCTCAAGTGATCCTTCCACCTCAGCCTCCCAAGTAGTTGGGACTACAGGCACACACCACCACGCCCAGCTAATTTTTAAATTTAAAACCACCTCAGCCTCCCAAGTAGTTGGGACTACAGGCACACACCACCACGCCCAGCTAATTTTTAAATTTAAAACCGCTGTAAAGGAGAGCTCAGGACACAGGCCTCAGCGCCATGCAACTGGGATGCAAGACTGGCCCTGTAACCGCTCTGGGACCTTGGACACGTTATTTAGACCTGAGACTGCCGTGAGGATTAAATGAGATCACGTATGCAGCACACATTTCCTGTGTGAATGAACCATGGCCACTGTTGAGCAGTTGTGCCATTCAGAGAGCAAAGGGCCCAAGGCTGGGCAGTGGTTCCAACCCACCCCACAGTACCACTGGCAGGAACCCAGTCCTCTTCCCTAAATGCAAATGCCATGGCCCTCTCAGAGCTGAGTAGTGAGCTGGGTCTAGACACAACCCGCACCCTGCTGGGTAGATCTTCCAGGAGGGATAAGGTTGTAAGAACCACTCACCAGTCCCTACTCACAGAGTCAGCGATACTCCTGTTCCTCAGCTGGTTCACAAAAACACACTGAAGATTTATATGAATCGAAGGGTTTCTGTTACCATTCTCATGGGCCTTCCCAAACACCAGTGAAATGGAGGTAGTCATTACTCATCAAAAAACACTCACCAAGAAGGGCCAGACTCCCACACGTGGATCCCAGAAGTCACGGAGAGAGTGAGTGCCAAGGCCTACCTCCTCCTAACCTGCTCACCCGTGGAGCCATTCCATGGCAAAGGGACAGCAGTTCAGAGGCTGCCCGCACTGCCCCCACTGCAGAGGTTTAAGGAAATCGTCCCATTATGTTTTACGTTGGAAGACCCTGAGATAAAGCCCATACTTCCGTCTGTATTTGTCCTCCCACAAAATGAAGAGAGATTGTCCATGAGACCGGCCTGTGTCTAATTCGGCAGGAAACAGTGTGCAGAGTGCCTGGAGCAGGCAGCCCACTGCTGACGACTTGCCAGAGGCCTTTCCCCGAGAGGCAAAGCTTTCTCCCAGGGAGTCCCCGCTTTCAGCCCCGTCAGCGTGCCCAGCGCCTGCACTCTGCAGGGCCCAGTTCTACCCCATTCCGCGAGCTGGTTTTCAGCGGCTGTGGGAAAAGTCACACACGATCGTGCCAAAGTGAACAAATGCTGCCCGACCTGGGGAAAAACAGCTGCTGCACATCCTGAAGTGCTGGGTCTTCCAAGGGAGCCTCGTCTAACAACTTCTGGTATATGAAATTGTCTTCTCGTGTTACTCCCTTTCCCCTGTTGTAAATCCACGCTGGCGAGCCCAGGGCTCTCCCTAGCTCTGTACACTGCCTGGCATGGTGCCATGCAGCTAAGTGTGCTGGAATACAGCACCGTCCACCAATAAGTTATTTTAACAAGCACTATGGAGCTCTCATGAGTGGCTTAAAAACATTTACATTTACCTCAAAATCACTTTAAAATAATTCACTCCATCACAGCCTCAGCCAGAGCCTGCGCCAGCCCTCCCACAGACTTTTACGGCCTCCCTAGACTCCCCTAATTCCAACTGACAGGGGCCACAGGGACACTGTTTATACAGCATTTTGGCTTCTCGCCCTGTGGCCCACAGCCACTGATGCAACAGCAATTTAATCAAGCCAGAATCTAGTAAGTTCAACTTGCCACTAGGATACTAAAAGCCCTTGTTTAAGGTAAGTGATAATGGTGATGACAAGAATCCTGGGTGTCTACGATCTTAGATTATCAAGTGACACCTTTACATTGATCTCATTTAACCCTCACAAGGACCCTGAGGCAGGGTTAACTTTACACCCCATTTACAGACAAGGAAATGACGGAAAGAACAGACAACCAGCCCCGAGGCCCAGTGCCCGCCTGTGAGGTGAGCCAACGGCCTGTCCTGAGCCCTCCCTCTGGCCACCCCGTCACTCACACCTCCCACCCCGCTGGGCGGGGGACAAGCACTACGGACTGGACAAAACTGCACAAGTCCATGAAACCGGATCACCCAGGACGAGGCACAGAAGGGGGCGGGAGAACAGCACATACTTCTCTACCACGGTGCCAATGCTTCTACAAGCTTCTTCCGCGGCTTCTCTGAATGCTGGCTCAGGGTGAGCGATTTTCACAAAATCAGCCTAATAAACGGGAAAGACAAAACCAAAAGGGAATTTGATGAGAAGCTTTCTTCCAGGATCTGAGGGTGAAAACGAAAACCGGGTTTTAAGATGTGCCATTGGCTTGGCCGATGCATTTCCATTACTGACTTTTTCCTAAGCGAGAAAAGCAAAGCAGCTTCTTTCGGAACATTTAATTGTTATTCCTTGAAACCAAGTTTGTTTCAAAAAAAAAAAACTTTTATTAACTTTATTTCAGAAAAGTTTTTCTCTTTCAAATATAAACACCAAGCAAATTCTTCCTTTTTTTTTTTTTTTGAGACAGAGTCGCCCAGGCTGGAGTGCAATGGCACAATCTCAACTCACTGCAAGCTCCGCCTCTCGGGTTCACGCCATTCTTCTGCCTCAGCCTCCCATGTAGCTGTGACTACAGGTGCCCACCACCACGCCCTCTAGTTCTTTATTTCAAAAGAGCAGGCACTGGTTTCAAATATTCTACAACTTTCTGGCTAAAATTATTTGCAGTATGGTTCTCACATGTTAACTTATCCCCAGAAAACAACTCTTCCAGGCTTTTTTTAACTAACACATACAGTAGTTTCAAAACCCACTTAACTACATTCTAGTCTTTGATTTAACTACATTGTAGTCTTTGTGCAGAAAACAAAGGCAGTCTCTTTACAGTCCTTTTAATAAAATAGGAGTTCATAGTTTCCACGAAATACTGTATACAACTACTACTGCTGCTACTGAAGTCATTAGAAATTAAAATGAGTGAAAATTCTTTTTTAAAAACATAAAATGATGTAAAAGTAAATTTTCGTTTTCATGTCAAAAAGCAGATAAACTACGAAACACTACATATTTTCTTCATTTGCCAAGAAAATGTGTAACTATAACATGAAATAAAATCACCACAAGATAAAATTTCCTAATTTTATTATCAAATAGTTTTTAATGCCAAAACATTTAAGTCCATAGTTTGATATATTTGTTGTAACAACTGGTAACGATAAAATAACATTAGTACCAAAGTAGCTGAAAAATGAGTTACATAAATTTACAACATTTTTTTTACAAATTACTAATCTACACGTTGTGAATTTATAATCAATATTAAAATTCAAAACACTAGCATACATATTAAAAATGGGATTTGTAATAGTGACGAGGAAAACAGTTCTGTTACATAAAACTGTATTAAAGAGGCCGGGCGCGGTGGCTCAAGCCTGTAATCCCAGCACTTTGGGAGGCCGAGATGGGCGGATCACGACGTCAGGAGATCGAGAGACGATCCCGGCTAACACGGTGAAACCCCATCTCTACTAAAAAATACAAAAAAAAAAATAGCCAGGCGAGGTGGCGGGCGCCTGTAGTCCCAGCTACTCGGGAGGCTGAGGCAGGAGAATGGCGTAAACCCAGGAGGCAGAGCTTGCAGTGAGCTGAGATCCGGCCACTGCACTCCAGCCTGGGTGACAGAGCAAGACTCCGTCTCAAAAAAAAAAAAAAAAAAAAAAAAAAACTGTATTAAAGAAAGAAAACAAAATAAAATGACTACTTGGTGAAAAACAGTTTATAAAACGATTGTCTTATAACAGTACTAATCTTACTGGCAGGTAATATCTTAAAAATCGAAAAGAGAGAAAGGTTCTTTTTAATTCAGATAATTACATATATAAATCACATCTTTTTTTTTTTTAAGTTTTCAGAATGAGATATTATTATACATAAATATTAAAAATGTGAGGCCAGGCGTGGTGGCTCAAGCCTGTAATCCCAGCACTTTGGGAGGCCGAGACGGGCGGATCATGAGGTCAGGAGATCGAGACCAGCCTGGATAACCCAGTGAAACCCCATCTCTACTAAAAAATACAAAAAAAAAATTAGCCGGGCGAGGTGGCGGGCGCCTGTAGTCCCAGCTACGTGGGAGGCTGAGGCAGGAGAATGGCGTGAACCTGGGAGGCGGAGCTTGCAGTGAGCTGAGATCCGGCCACTGCACTCCAGCCTGGGCGACAGAGCGAGACTCCGTCTCAAAAAAAATAAATAAATAAATAAAATAAAAAAAAATAAAAATGTGAAAATAAGATACAGGGCAGAGAAGTTAAAATCTTTTAGTGAAGACCAAAAGCGAAAATGTAAAAAAAAATCCTAGAATACTGATTAAGATGAAGACCAAGACAAAAAATACACAGTGAATTCTGGGATTTCTGACAGCCACGCCAATGGTCACCCCTCAGTATCACTGGGCAATGGTTAGCTCCTCCCACAGATACCCGAATCCACAGATGCTCAAGTCTCTGATATAAAGTGGTGTAGTACTTGCATATAACTGATACACAGTACATCCCATACGTCAAATCATCTCTAGATTACTTGTAATACCTAATGAATGTAAATAATATGTAAATAGCTGTTACACTGTATTGTTTTATGGAACAGTGACAAGAAAAAAAAGTCTGTACATGTTCAGTATGAATGCAAATTTTTTTTTCCCAAATATTTTTGATCCAAGGTAGGTTGACTCCACAGATCCCCCAATCTGGAGGATTGACTATATAGTGAAATTCACTGACACAGATTTTCATTTTCTGATTTCAGTGACACAATTAGGTGAACAGGGTATGAAACCTTCTTTTGAGCAGTGCGTTTCCACACAGCTCCCCCAACATTCAAAGACACATTTTCTATGCACATACTGGAGGCACAGAACAAAAACCCAGTACAAACAGAACTACCCAGAGCCTGCAACTTCACTCCAGAGAAAAACGCTTTACAATAATATACTTTATCAGTTTCCTTAAGAAAGGGAAGCTTGTGGTGAACATATCTGAAAGGTGTTAATGCTCAAGTCAAGTGTGTGGGTGGAAGGAAATTTTCCAAAAAAGGAAAAAATAAAGATGGGGATGAGTTATGCTGAGTCAAAGAAGTCAGTCAAAAGGAATACAGGATTCCACTTAGGTGACATTCTAGAAAAGTCCAAACTATAGGGATAGAGAACAGATTAGTGGTTGCCAGAGGTTAGTGGGGAGGGGTGGGTGTGACTATAAAGGGAGACTTCTGGGGGTTGATGGAACAGCTTTGTATCCTGAGCGTGGTGAGGGTTGCACAAATTTATACAGGCTAAAATTCACAGAATTGTACCATCCTCCAAAAGAAGTCAATTTTACTGTATAATAATTTTTAAAACAAGTACATTTTTTTTTTTAAATGGAGAGGCTATAACAAACTTTGCAAGCTTTCCAGGTAAGGGTTCATGAGACCCGAGCAGCCAGCCAGCCCTGAAACAGTTGGAACAGGAGGAAGAAGAGCTTGACAGATATCCTGCCTGGTCTGGCAGCCCAGCTGCACCACACTCTGGCCAGGCGACAGCAGGCACATCCCTTCATCACCCAATGCCTTTCTTCCCTCTTGTGAAAATGGAGCTATGCTGAGGTTACTTCAGCTCATCCAGAGAAAGCTTCTTCAGCTAACTGAGCTGTAGAAAGGGCCTCCAGCCTAGTCAAATCTAAAACAAGTTAATGCCAGAATATAAACTCCATGAAGTAAGAGATTGTGCTGTTTCATTCCTGCACGTATACCTCGTGCCCAGACAGTGTCTGGCACACAGTAGGTGCTCAACATTGACTGAATGTGAGGGAAAAACCTATGTAGTTCAGTACCATGTAGACAGGATCATAAATGATCACTATTTAAATTGTGTGTGCTGCTTTCCTTGACAAGAGTCACCAAGAGTCGGCTCCTTCAGGCTGACAGAAAATCCCGCTTCCTGGAAATGAGTATATGGAAAAGATATCTGCACTTCCATGTTTGTTGCAGCTCTGTTCACAACATCCAAGATTTGGAAGCAACCCAAGTGTCCATGAACAGACGACTGGACAAAGAAAATGTGGTACTCACACAATATGGAGTGCTATTCAGCCATAAAAAAGAATGATATTATGTCATTTGCAACAACATGGATGGTCATTATGTTAAGTGAAATAAGTCAGGCACAGAAAGACAAACATCACATGTTCTCACTCATTTGTGGGACGTAAAAATAGATACAATTGACTCATGGAAATAGAGTAGAAGGAGGGTTACCAGAGGCTGGGGAGGGTAGCAGGGTGGTGTGTGTGGGGGGGGGGGGGGGTGGAAATGGTTAATGGGTACAAAAAAACAGGAAGAATGAGTAAGACCTGCTATTTGATAGCACAACAGGGTGACTACACGCAATAATAATTGTAGATTTTAAAATAACTAAAAGAATATAATTGGACTGTTTGTAACACAAAGGATAAATGCTTGAGGGGACGGAGACCCCGTTTTCCCGGATGTGATCACTGAGCACTGCATGTCCCTATCAAAACATCTCATGCACCTCATGAATATATACATGAGGTATATTAAAATTAAACATGAAAAATGAAAAAAGAAAAAGAAAATTTTGCTATCTCAGCAATGGATTTCCTAGTTGGTGAAGAGATCTAGGTATACACTTCTATTTCAACTTTAAAATGTTAAAAAAATAAAAAAAGGCTTTACAATCATTTTGATGTTAAAACTTGTTTTTTAATTTAAAAAAAGCATTCCTGAAAAGGTTTATTAAAACTGGTTCTCACACCTCTTATGAAAAAGAAGTGGCTCACACTTATAATCCCAGCACTTTGGGAGGCTGAGGCAGTAGGTTCACTTGAGGCTAGGAGTTCAAGACCAGCCCGGGGAACACAGGGAGACCCTGTCTCTATTACAGCAAAAAAAAGAAAAAGAGGAATTTTGTTGTAAACGTACACATAAAGTGTTCTTAGAATTTGGGGAGAAGCGTTCAAAAATGAAGAACCTCTGTCAAATGAATATATATGTAAATATATATTAGTAATCATTCATTATATTACATGTATATTTTATTAAATATTATATTAAAGTACAAGTTCTAAATATCACCTTTTCTGATAACATTTTCCCCATTCCTAATGACATATTTCATCATAAAAAATCATACCTGGCCGGGCGCGGTGGCTCAAGCCTGTAATCCCAGCACTTTGGGAGGCCGAGACGGGCGGATCACGAGGTCGGGAGATCGAGACCATCCTGGTTAACACGGTGAAACCCCGTCTCTACTAAAAAATACAAAAAACTAGCCTGGCAAGGTGGCGGGCGCCTGTAGTCCCAGCTACTCGGGAGGCTGAGGCAGGAGAATGGCGTAAACCCGGGAGGCGGAGCTTGCAGTGAGCTGAGATCCGGCCACTGCACTCCAGCCTGGGTGACAGAGCGAGACTCCGTCTCAAAAAAAAAAAAAAAAAAAAAAAAAAAAAATCATACCTAACGGATCTCAAACAGTTTCAGCCATTTTTAACTTTATAATCTAATATTAAGAGTAAACAACAAAGGATAAACTTCGCTTAAATTTTAGCAGGGTTGAAAGAGAAGTAGCTTCAAGTCTAAGGCAAAGCATCTTACCAAGTCGGCCACTCTGCACAAGGAATCCGAGAGCTCATCAAAGATCAGCACGGTCTGGGGCCCAGGTGGGGTGGAACACGCACGGTCCACAAGCAATTCTGTCTTTCTTAAGGCTTTTTCTTGTGCAATATGAAATCCTTCTGGGGCACTGAGCTCAGGAACTCCAAAAAGACCCTTAGAACCAAAGAATACGTCTGATTTATAACCAAAATTCAAAACTGTGCTTTTTTGATATTTACTAAAATTACTTTTATCACAAAGGAAATCTTGGCTTTCATTGGGGTATCATGTTATACCTGTGATCACGGATACTACTATCATACTCCCCATATCACTCCACATAAATTACACTAAAAATGTTCCCAGAACATAATTTTTCTTCAATTTTTAACTATTTTCTGGAAAAAAAAAATGATATGGGTTCAAAATCCAGCTCTGTCACTTCTACAGAACCTAAGAGTGGCTGCAAGAATTAAATGAGATAATATATGTAAATATATATGTGTGTGTGTATTTGTGTGTGTATATATATATAGCAGTGTTTAGCACATAGCATTTGATAGCTAGATGTCAGCCATAATTATTATTAGTTTATAACCCTGGTCATGTTATTTCTCCTCCTAGGCCTCATATTTTTTCATCATGTACAATGGGAATGACAATACATATCTTACAGCAGGGATACACATACTAAGGATATGTAAAGTACTAAAAGCAATATCTGACAGAGTAAGATCTCAGTACACAGTACCAATTATTCTACAACTATCAAAGAGAGAGGATGAGTTGACCACGAAGCAATAGATATTTTAGAAAAATTTAATGAACATATTAAAATCATAGGCTGAAACTGGGAGCAAATTTTATACGTTCCAAAGACATTTCAATATCTTGATAAAAATAAAAATCACTGATCTAATGGCAATGACCATTCTCTTGTTACCTATTCAATCACACTTGTTAGCATACTCAGGAAGGCAGGGAAAAAAGCATTTAATATGCACCTACCGCATACCATGAAGTGCGCCTGCTACTTTACACAGGTTCTCATTTCAATCACACAATCCTACAGAACAGAGTATCATTCTTTTATAGATTAGGACACATGCTTTAAGAGGTTAGAGAAGGCGGGCGGATCACGAGTTTAGGAGATCGAGATCATCCTGGCTAACGCGGTGAAACCCTGTCTCTACCAAAAATACAAAAACATTAGCTGGGCGGGCGGCGTGCACCCGTACTCCCACCTGCTGGGGAGGCTGGGACAGCAGAATGGTGTGAACCCGGGAGGCGGAGCTTGCAGTGAGCCAAGATCGCGGCACTGCACTCCAGCCTGGGTGACAGAGCAAGGCTCCGTCTCAAAAAAAAAAAAAAAAAAAAAAAAAAAGAGGTTAGAAAAAACTTCTTTGAGGTCACAAATTAATATTGGCAAAGCCAGAACTCGAACCCGCTCTGTACATCTCTAAAGCCCACACTTTTCCATACTTCTCTATTACAGTTACAATCTCAATTACAATCTGTTTGAAAGTCTTCTCTCCTGAAAAGGTGAGCTTCCAGACCCAAGAGCGCTGCCCTTCATTTCTTTAACCAGCTATCCAACAGAACGTCTAACATATGGGGGGAACTCAATGAAGGAAACAAATGACCGCAGCAGAGGCTGGGCTTTGTTAATTAACTTGGCAGGTGTTTAGCACACACACTTTCAGAAATAGCAGCAGGTAAACCTTCAGGCCTGATAAGGCCTACTGTTTCTACAACAAGGGATGGATGAAGTTAAGCTATTAATCTCTCTTCAAAATATATTACAAGTTAAAAAAATAAAAGAGAGTCAGTGGGGGACAAAGGAGAATCAGGACTAAAAACAAATGTCATCTTTATATTGATTTAATTTGATTCAAGCGCAGACTAATTCCACTTCCCAGTACAACCTGCCCTATTGCCGCGTTGCCCTCGGGAATTCTAACTCTCGGATTACCAGTGACCTTCGTAATGCTAAAAAACTGAATAAACCTTTTTTTCCAAGGCAAAAACCAATTCACAAATTTGAAAATCTGCTATCGGTGCTGAGTATCAAGATACAAAAGGGAAAAATAAAAGCTAAAATTAGATACATCTCATCTACCCAAAATCAGGCTTCCCCTCACGTCTTTCTCCTCAGCGCCCACAAGCAGTTCTCACACCAACTATGTTAATACCAACACTGCATACTCTTAAGGAAGGTGGTGTGGCAAATTTCACACAAAATAATTTTAAAACAGACAAAGCTGATAATGGAGATAAAACCAGAATCATACACCTTAGCTCAGTGCAATACCCTAGACTCCTCTTTATAAGGCAATACACTACAATGAAATTTTTAAAAGCAAAAATAAAAGTAATCCTTAACCTAAAACGGACAAAATATACAAACTCCAAGTAGAACAGGCATCAGGTAAGTCCCTTCCAACCTTGCCTCCTTCTCACCTTCCACTACACAATGCACTCTAGTGACTTCCTGGGGTAAGAAATCCAAGTGACCAATTCCATGGCACTATGGCAAGTCAGACTCCTCGCAACAGGGTTTTGTGTTTTAAAACAAGAAAGCCCAAAGCTTTCAAATAAATTAATAGGCGAAGGAATTTCATGTATCAATGAAATTACCATTACTCGACTACAGGCAGCCGTGTCCCTGCAAAAAGACCATGCGATACCGCCTGTGAAGGCACAGGGATAGGCCTCCTAAGGCAGGACTGTAGCGCTGGAACTAAAGGGCTTTAGCGGGTGTGCGGGTGCATGTATGCAGAGGGCGGGTCCTGGCAGGCCGAATTCACCGCCACCATCAGGACGAACTATTCAGATTCACGTGGAGCAAGTGGCTCATGCAGAGGCAGTTCCCGGACCCGACACTCTGGGGAGGAGACCACTAAACCCGGCCCCTCAAAGCAGAGGTGACCTTGCCCTTATCGAGAGGGCACACAAGACGCCACTGTACGAGGTGGGTTCGCTGCCCGCCTCCTCCCAGGCCCAAACAATCTGGCCCTGAGTGTCGCTGGCCGCGCGGAGCAGAGGTCGGCTTAGCTCGCGGACTGAGGGGAGCTCCTCCTGCGCCGCTCACCCGGCGCTCGCCGAACAGGTCCAAGCGGCTGCCCTGGGGCTTGACATTGAAGGCGGCGCCCACGGGAGACCAGCTGGTGCTGACCCTTCGGGCCCGGATCCCGGCTTGAAGGCTTCCCTGGCCCGCCCACCGGGGCGGCAGAGCTGCTGCTCTGGCTCCGAAGCCGCCCAGCCTTCCGACGCACAGCATTCTATCCTCGGAGCACTCCCTTCCTCCCACGCGAGACCCCTGCCCTGGTGCTTTCGCCGGGAGCGCGGCTCCGCGTTTCCAAGGCAGCGGCCCACGCCGCCCCACGTGACGGCTCCGCTTCCGGGTCTGGGCGTGGCCTCAGGACGTGGGCACGTTGACGTCCAGAGAGCAAGAGCGTCGCTGCCCTGCCTTCTCAGCCGCCGTCGCGGTTTACCGCCCCCTGTGTCCAGAGTGAGGAAAGGCTAGGGTTGCGCTTCCCTCCCAAGTGACTAGGGGGCTGGGCGCGGGCAAAATCATGATATATTCGAATTCCGGTGGACATTAGATATTTTTTGAGAGATGGTAGGTACTTGAGTAAACAAGAAATGCCCGCCATAGGCCTGAAGGAGAAGTTTCCCTTTTAACCAACTCTCTTGGTAAATTCATCCTGCACTTCTCTGTTTGGTGTCTCTGTCCAGGAACTTTTTACTCTTGCATAGCTCATTTAAAAACTTTAGATGGCAAACAGTGAAAGCAGTCTAATGGGATTTTCCCTGCAGGGTTTCAGAGTTGTCTGGGACCCGTGATCCCTTTTTTCCTCCCGCTTTCTCTCCTTTGGGATGGACTGTCTACCCTACGCCGGCCCCCGCCCCGCACCACTGTCTTTTAAAAGTGGATTAACTTTTCTGGTTTCGCAGAATCACACATGGAGAGAAATTCGGCCACAGGATGAATCACCCAGGAGGTCTCCTCTGTAGCTTATTTAATGACGTAGATGGGGGGAGTTGATGCGGAAAGTGGTAAGACTTTTGGAAATGTTGAGATGGGGCGAAAATGTATTTCGCACATGGGAAGGAAATCGACTTTGGGAATCAGAGGGCAGATTGGGCTGAACTGTGTCTCCCAAAACAGATGCTGAAGTCCTAACCCTCGGTGCCTGTACAGGTGACCTTATTTGAACACAGGGAGTTTGCAGAGATGATTAAGATGGGTCATACTAGCTTAGGGAAGCTGTCCTTGTAAGAAGAGGAAAATGTGGCTGATACAGGAGGAGGAGGACAGCCACCTGAAGATGGCGGCGGGGACGGGAGTGATGCTGCCACCAGCTGCCAGGAGCTGGAAGCAGCAAGGCCGGATCCTCCTGCAGCCCCTTTGGAGGGAGCATGGCCCTGCTGCTGCGAGATCGCAAACTTCCAGCCTACAGAACTGGGAAAGTCCATTTCTGTTGTTGAAAGACTCCCACTTTGCGTACTTTATTTGGGCAATCCTAGAAAACAAACAGAGATTCACCACTGGCAAATAATGATCAAACAATGATTTGTTGGATGGAATGGTGATTAAAACCTAGGTTAGAAAATGAGCAAAGTGGGAGGCAGAGCACCAGGACAAATAGCTAATGCATGCAGGGCTTAATACCTAGGTGACGGGTTGATAGACGCAGCAAAGCACCACAGCACGTTACTATGTAACAAACCTGCACGTTCTGTATATGTATCCCAGGACTTAAAAATAATTTGTTAAAAAAAGACAAAATGAGCAGTGTCTACAGCTTTCTGGAGTGTGACAGCATCACCAACTTAAAGCTGTTACTAGTACTGAATGGAATAAAGATTTCCCTTTACTTTCCCCTTACTGTCCTCAGAAACACAGATGAGGGATACATCCTCACATGACTCCTCAGAGCACTCAAATGGGATCAAAACACTCTTCCCACAAGAAACACACAGGCAGAGGATTCTCCAGATAATAGGAATAAGAAATGTGAGATAAATTAGAATAAACCATGCAGCTATTGTCAATATTTACTCCTGGAAAGACAGTAAGTTACACAGAATCAGTTTTGGGAATAACTTTTCCGTTTTCACCTTTTTATGACTATTGTAATAACTGGAGGACTTAGTAAAGGAAAACCATCTGAGTCAGTTCGTCACCAAGCTGATTCTGATGGACGCTGTGGCTGATTCATCGACTCTCCTGTCACGGGCTGCCGAACAGAAGGAAGCCTGTGAAAGTTGTGTCATCGTCCTCATCAGCAAACAAGCCATGAACCTGTCTCCTCCTGTCACCTGCAGCCACACCTCATCCCCCAGCTTCAGCGGCAGGACAAGGCCGCCAGAGGCCTGGTCCTCAGAGCTCATGTAAGCGTCTTTGGTGTGCAGTATTTTTACTCCATTTTTGACCAAAGACACCTGAACATTCCTGGAGAAAACAGTGATGTGGTAGGTGAAGTAATAGACCCCAGCAATGTGGCACGTGAACTTCCCCGTTGCTATATCATAATGGTTGAATTCGTTATACAGGATCTTATCAAATTTAATGGGCACATCTGAAGAAGGAAACTTGCTCAGCACCGTGAGCCCCACAGTGAAAGCACTTTTTGGCAAGACTAGCGTCTCACCGATTTTCCCTTTCTCTCCTCGATCTCCTTTCCAGCCTCTTATTCCCCGGACTCCTGGCTCACCCTGGGGCCCCATGGGTCCAGCTTCTCCCTTGGGACCAGGCTTTCCAATAGGGCCCATGGAACCTGGTAAACCAGTTGGGCCCAAAGGCCCAATGTCACCCCTTGGCCCCTCAGGACCAGTGGGACCCACACATCACCCTTATTCCCCTTCTGCCCCTGAGGCCCAGTCTCTCCTCGGAGGCCTTTCTCTCCCATGGGCCCTGCAAGCCCCTTGGGCCATGTTTTCCTGGGGATCCTCTTGAACCTTGATCACCTTTGATGCCTTTTGCTTCAACTTTTCCATCTGCTGCTAAATAGAGAAAGAGCAAACAAAGAGATGGTTTGTGAAAGATTCCCTTGTGAACAACTTCGGTTTTTCTATAATTGAGCTCAGAAATGAAACAAAGTAGTGTACACGTTCAGTATACATGTACCCAGAGTTTAAAATTCAATTACTCCATCTGGGTGCGGTGGTCTCCTAGCACCTTCAGAGACCGCAGCAGGAGGACTGCCTGAGGCCAAGAGTTCAAGACCAACCCAGCCAACATAACAATACCCTAACTCTTAAAAAAAAAAAAAAAATCATAAAAATAAGAAAATAAAATTCAATTACTCCAGCCCAGTTCAGTGGCTCATGCCTGTAATCCTAGCACTTTGGGAGGCCAAGGTGGGCAGACTGCTTGAGTCCCGGAATTCAAGATCAACCTAGGCAACACGGCAAAACCTCACGTCTGCAAAAAATACAAAAATTAGCCAGGCGTGGTGGTGCACAACTGTAGTCCCAGCTACTCAGGAGGCTGAGGTGGGAGGATCACTTGAGCCCAGGAGGTTGAGGCTGCAGTGAGCCGTGATCAAACCACTGCACTCCAGCCTGGGCAACAGAGTGAGACTCTGTCTCAAAAAATAAAATAAAATAAATGAAAGTCAGTTACTCCAATTACACAAGTGTGTGCACATGGACACACACACACATCTCAACAGACCTTTTAACTGCTGTCTACTAAGTTAGTGTCAGGGTTCATGTTAGAAATGACAACCCTACCATCTAAGTCTAACATGCTGGCTATGAAATAATGTCAATCCGTACGGAAAGCACTCTGCAGAGCGGAGACAGGCAGATTAACTGACACTCAACCCTAGTCATGTGACATCCTCTAAAAAGCCCCTCCCTGGAGTGAACATAAAATAAAACCTGCATCGAAGCATTCATTGCCCTCTCCTGCCCAACCCCAGCCCCAACCCATCCATCCCACCAGCAGTTCATCATCCACAGAGACCTTGCTGCTTCCTTGCACCCCCACCCATCCCAAAGAGCTGTGGTTGCAAGTGTGGACTCTGAGGTTAAATGCCGGGTCTCCATTCTGTCCCCACCACATATGCACACAGGACATCAGACAAGCTAGTGAGCCTCGTGCCTCTGTTCCCTCACCTATGGAACTGGGGTGATAAAAGTGTCTGGTGTCTGGGGATGTTGCATTCGGTGAGTCAGCACATGAAAAAAGCACAAAGTGAAGATGACACGAGTTTGCCGCTGTGACTACATCCCGGGGATCCATCAGGGACAAGTTCTTGTGCCACCTCCTCCATGCAGTGCTGCCGGATGCACCAGGTCAAAAACTCAGTCTCACTCCTCAGTACTCATCCACTGCAAGGTTCAAGGTTCAGCAAACTACAGCCACAGGCCAAATTCAGCCTCCCTCCCACAAGCTAAACAAACACGGTTCACATTTTTTTTTTTTTTTTCTGGTTTTTGTTTGTTTGTGACAGGGTCACCTGCTCTGTTACCCAGGCTGGAGTGCAGTCATGAGATCATGGCTTATGGCAGCCTCAACCTCCCAGGCTCAAGCGATCCTCCCACTTCAGCCCCCGAGTAGCTGGGACTACAGGCACATGCCACCATGTCCGGCTAATTTTTTTATTTGTATAGACAAAGTCTCAATATGTTGCCCAGGGTGGTCTGGAACTCCTAGGTTCAAGCAATTCTCCTACATGGGCCTCCCAAAGTGTTGGGATTACAGGTGTGAGCCATGGTGCTCGGCCATGGTTTGCATGTTTAAATGGTCACAAATAATATTCCACAATACATGGAAACCATGGGAAATGCCCATTTCAGTCTTCACACATATGGCGTCACTGGAACACACCACGCTTATTTATGGAGCATCTACAGCTTCTTTTCGCTACAAGGGGAAGTTGAGTAGTGCTGAGAGATCCGTATGGCCTGCGGAGTTGAGGGTATTTCCTACCCAGCCCTCTGCAAAGCCTGCCAATCCCTGCAGAATCCCCCCCTCTGGAGAGTAAGAACTGTGCTGCCTTTACTGTAAGATTATAATCAGCATGGAGGACTTGTCCATGGTAAACACTTAATAGTTATTGTTAAATACTTGACAGCTCAGAATTAGAGCATCATAAATAGGAACTTGTACCTCGTTCTCCTGTCTCTCCACTCGTCTCATCCTTCCCCGAGCTGCCGGGACGTCCTGGCTCTCTTAGGTGGAAAAGAAGAAAACAGGCATGAGTTGAAATTCCGTTTCTGATTTTCTGGCCATTGGTCTCCATCAGCCATGTGTGTTGGAGAGTCTCAGGGGTGACCCCCACCATGAGGGGCGCTCTGTTTTCCACACGAGTGCAGGTGGAAAGAGGCAGGCATGAGCGGGCATCTGCGGTGCTGAGCTGTGTGGGATAAGTGATCTAAGAAAGGAACTGAGTGACTTCCCAAGCGCCCATCTCCAGGACGTGCCTAGAGCGCACAGCAAGACAGGACGAGGAGGGAGTGTGTGCAATGGGGACTGACTGTCACAATTGATTGTGCTCCTCTCCTGTGACAAGGACTTGGGACATGGTCTGAATGTTGGAGGTGTGGGTAGGTTTCCTCACTCTGTTTCTCTTCCATTACTCTTGAGGAGAGTGGAACGGAAGATTTACTAGCCTCCCATGAAAACACAGATGACTATGGTTATGTGACACTATCCCAAGATAGAAAAGAGAGTTCTGGAAGAATCTCTCCAGTGCCTTAGACTGGGGGGGAAATGCCACCAATCAAGCTGGCAGAGAACATCAGGTGAGTGGGGCTCTGCTGACCACACTGAAGTCCTTGTGCTCAGAACAGGCCCCCAGAGCCCCAGGTCGGCGTGCTATCCGTCAGCAGGTTGAAGATGGCTCCGGCCATGGCAGTAGAGTGCTCACTGGGCCATGGCTCACCCCAGATTCTGGCTTCTCACAAAGCAGCAGAGACTCCCATACTTCAGTGCCACTGACCCGCCTGAGGGGCGACAGGAGCAGGCTGGGCTGGCTTGCAGGTCCCGAGACAGGACTGACACAGGCAGACTTATTTCTATCACAATGTCTGTTCTCCTGGGACATCAGCGCTCTTGAGTGGGGCCTTGGTCAGTGTGGGGCCTCTGAATGGAGGGGGCTCTTCCCTGTATTTGCCTCTCCCTGCGCTCCCCTCCCCTCCCCTCCACTGGCTGCTCCCCTGTGTCTTCCTCTCCTTCCCTCTTTTTGTTTCCTGCTTGGCTCTCATTTCTCCCATTCTCTAGAGCAGTGACCTCAGAGCTTTCATGATCATACAACCACAACTCACAAAGCATGAACACAGACCCCAATCAGTAGACATTGATGTGTTCCTAAATTATGAACAGGTAGTATATGAAAAAATGTTTATTATAAAACATACACAAAAATACACTTTAAGATAAAAATGAAGTAAAATTTTAGTGTGAGCAATGTGAATGAATATCCTTCTAAGAAATAATATATATTATATATAATACCTATGAACTACATAGAAAAAATAGATATAACATTTGCTTTTAAGAAGTATGTAAAACTTGACAGAATGGACATTGGTGAGCAAAGAGGAGAGAAATTCAACAGGGAAGAGGTAGAGAAATTTGGTTTTGAATATAGAAGTGTTTTAGTCCTCTGTATTTTTTTTTTTTTTTTTAAGACAGAGTCTCGCTCCGTCGCCCAGGCTGGAGTGCAGTGGCCAGATCTCAGCTCACTGCAAGCTCCGCCTCCTGGGTTCACGCCATTCTCCTGCCTCAGCCTCCGGAGTAGCTGGGACTACAGGCGCCCGCCACCTCACCCGGCTAATTTTTTGTATTTTTTTTTTTTTTTAGTAGAGACGGGGTTTCACCGTGTTAGCCAGGATGGTCTCGATCTCCTGACCTCGTGATCCACCCGTCTCGGCCTCCCAAAGTGCTGGGATTACAGGCTTGAGCCACCGCGCCCGGCCGTCCTCTGTATTTTTTATCTACCACCTATTTATCTCCTTTTGTGTGTAATATTTTATAACAAAAATTTAAAAAATGAAAATCCTACATATTCAGAAATAAAATACACACACACACACACACGCAAACCCCACTGTGGTCCCGGTGTGAGGGCAGAAGACCTGATTTCATTAAGGGTAAGGTTTTGCTATTCATTTGGACTGGGCTGTTCGCTACCGGGCACTGGAGCAGTGTCAGTGAGCTGGAGCTGTGAGCCAGGAGAAGACACCTCACAGAGCACATGTGCAGGATGGTGGTTCCAAAGAAATAAAGTTGCTTCCTGGGGACGCTTGACTTCATCCAGCCCACTCAAAAAACCAGCAGGCCACCAAATGCCATAAGCGGAGACATGTTAGAAACACAAACTTATCTTTAAAAAGGTCCATAGACGTTTTGACATTTTCTTTGTTATGCCACTGAACTGTGCCCTCAACCCAGATGGGTCATTCTGCATAAGTCTTAGATATGTGACCGTACTGTCAAGACCAGGGCTCAAGAATGGTACCCCATTCAGAAACCAAGTCTATTGGTTGTTGTTATGGAAACCACTCAGACTTCTCAGCTTTGGCAAATCTCCCTCACAGAGGATGGATCCTGTCCCCAGATCCCCAGACCCTGGGACAGGGTCCCAATCTAGGTCATAGACGCATAAGCAGCAGCTGTATGTGTCATCTGTCACTCTGCATCTCCTGCTTCATGGCACAATGCAGTATTAGCTCTCACCTGCACTGCAGCTGGCTGCTTGCTGCCAAATAATTCCAAATCAGATCTCTCTATTAGTCTTTCGTTGCCCAAAATCCATCATACGTTTCGCCTGAGGTGGGAGGATGCATGACATCGTATACTACTGAAAATGTTCTGCGGTGTCAGAGATGAGAGAACCCGGGAGGGTAGAGGTCATGGCGATCTCACCCTGTGCTCTCCACCAGCACCTGGCACAGAGTCTGGCATGGAGCAGACCCGTGAGTGCTGCTGGGCAGATGGGTGGATGGATGAATGGGGTCAGGCCCCAGTGAGTGTTGCTGGGTGGATGGGTGGGTGGATGGATGGATGGGGTATGAATGGGTAGGTGAAAAGCCACACAGATGATGAGTGAATGAGATGAAAAGAATGAAGAGAGAAGTTGAAAGGCAGCCGAAGCCACCAGGTGAGTACCTGCATCCCCTTTGTCACCCTTTGCTCTGTCTCGTCCATCTCTTCCAGGCAGACCGTTGTGACCGGGGTTCCCAGGGATGCCAGGGTGCCCTTGCCTGCACGTGTTCTGTGAGCTTATGTTCCCTGCGCAGATTCCAATGGCAAGCAGAAACCACCAGATCCTCATGGTTCAGAAGACAGACTCTGAACTGAAAGAGGGAAACAGAAACCCAAAGGAGAAACCTTTGTGGCTGAGGCCCAGGACACAGCCTCTGTTCCATGCCATGCGAAATAGGTGAGCTGTCCCCTGCCCCAGACCCACACCTGGACAGACTTGGACAGAAGGCTCAGGGCAGGGGAGCAAGCTGGTTGTAACCAGAATGACACTGTCCTTGGAAGGTAACACTTGTGACTAGAACCAGTCTTCAAGGTGAATGGGCAATAAAAAAAGCCAAGTTTAAGGTCAGGATACTCTTCCATTTATCATTTCACTTTGAAGAAACCAGTTTTCTGAACCAGAGACCAATACTCACTTATCTCACAGGACTGTTGTAAAGATCAAATTTTATCACAATCTGCATAAAAGCACATTATAAATAGTGAAGCAAACATAGCATTACCATCTGATTCAGCAATTCCACTGCTGTGCATCTACACAAAGTCATTGAAAGCAAGGACTGGAACAGATCTCCATGTTCATAGTCGCATTATTTTCCATAGCAACTCAAGGGTCCATCAGTGGATAAACAGATACATGCAATGTGGTAGGTCCACACAATGGAATATTCTTCAGCCTTAGAAAGAAAAGAAATTCTGACACGTGTTACAACATAAAAGGACCTCGAGAACATTATGCTAAGTGAAACCAGCTAGTCACAGACAGACAGACCTGGATAACTTCAGTTATAAGAGATTCCTAGAGCTGTCAAACTCATAGAAAGAAAAAGTAGGATGGTGGTTGCCAGGGGTGAAGAGAGAAGGAAGTGGGAGTTGTCTGATGGGTACAGAGTTTCTGTTTGGGAAGATTTTAAGAGAGTTCTGGAGATGGGTGGTGGTGATGGTTGCACAACAAATAGAATGTACTTAATGCCACTGAACTATGTCCTTAAAATGGTGAAGCTGGTAAGTTTTATGTTATATATTTTTTACCACGTTAAACACTTAAATTAAATTTTTTAAAAAAGTAAAGCATTCCAAACAATCTTACTGAAATGAGAGGTATTCTCTCAGTCATGGTCTTGTTTTTCTAGGAGGCCACTGTGAAGAAGGGCCACACACACACAGAAAACATCACCTAGTTCGGGACAAGTGCGTTTTCAAGTCCTTTCCTCTGTAGACACTGCCCCCACCCCAGGTGATCCATGCAGTTTCCCCGCAGCAGGAGCTAAGACAACGCTTGGACAGTGCTCCAAACAGAGGGAGCAGCAAACGCAAGGCCTGGAAGGAAGAGGAAATGTGGATGGCCGGGCCTCCTGACTCAGCAACGCGCCCACTCAGGGCTGCAGAGCAGCATGTTACTCTCCCACATGGCGCCCGTCATGGCAGGGGCTTGACACTTGTTTATGTAATTGTAGGATGAAGAATCTGACTCCCTGCCCGACTGTATTTCCTCATTATTGTCTTCCTAGCACCCAATAGCAAACTTGGAACAGCAGATTGAACAAATACTTGTTGAATGGAATTAATGTATCATCATGGGAGATGTCTTAGGGTACATATATATAATTTTTGGAGACAAGGTCTCGCTCCATCACCAAGGCTGAAGTACAATCATGCAATCACAGCTCACTGTAGTCTCGACCTCCCAGCTCAAGCAATCCTCCTGCCTCAGCCTCCCAAGCAGCTGGGACTACAGGCATGCACCACCACACCCGTCTAATTTATTTTATTTTAATCTTATTTTATTTTATTTTTTAGCGTAGTTTTGCTCTTGTGGCCCAGGCTGGAGTGCAATGGCTGATCTCTGCTCACTGCAACCTCCGCCTCCCAGGTTCAAGCAATTCAGCTTCTCGAGTTGCTGGGATTACAGGCGCCATCACCACACCCAGCTAATTTTTGTATTTTTAGTAGAGACAGGTTTTCATCATGTTGCCCAGGCTGGTCTTAAACTCCTGACCTCAAGTGATCTGCCTGTCTTGGCCTCCCAAAGTGCTGGGATTACAGGCACGAGCCATTGCCACCTGTCCTAATTCCTCTTCTCTTCTTTTCTCCTTCCTTCCTTTCTCTTTTTTTTTTTTTTTTTTTTTTTTTTTTTTTTTTTTTTTTTTTTTTTTTTTTTTTTTTTGAGACTGGGTCTCACTCTGTTGCCCAGGCTGGTCTTGAACTCCTGAGCTCCCGCCTCACTCTCCCAAAGTGCTAGTATTACAGGCAAAGGCCCCTGCACCTGACTTTTAGGATTTAAAAAACAAAACAAAAACGTGGGCCTAGTGCAACTGGTCAGAACCCAGATCCTCTCACAGTGCTGACAGCCGTGTAAATCTGCACATCTTTCTGGAAAAATTAAAGAGCAAAAGACATCTATGTCTTTCACCCTGTATTCCTATCCCTAAAATCTTCCTAATATTCCAAAACTGCATGCCAGTTGTGTGACATTACCTGCCGCATTATCTGTAACAGGTGAAAAGTGCATACCACATAATATGTAACAATAGGGGAAGGGTTTACTATGTGTAATAGTGTGTAACTGCTGCGATAATTATGAAGGTCATGTAGAAATATGTGAATGATATACGTTGTGCTGAATTTTAACAGTAGACTAAAATGCCATGTACATTACAAATGTACTTACGACTATGAATATTGACAAAACTCGAAGTGAATATATGCAAATAAAGATGGTTGCTTTAAAATGGGGGGCGGTTATGGGGGCTTTTCATTTATAAAAAATGCTTTTTTCTAGTGCCTACACAAATATTTCTAGAGATTGTGAAAACCAGCCAGACTCTCTGCCATGCGAAGTCTGTATTGCCATCTGGTGGAAATGTCACAGGGTGCAGCCTAACGCAAAGGGAGGATTTTTGGAAAAGGAAATGCAGATGTTTCCCTCCGAAGTCACAAATCCGCTCCATTCCAGGAAATTGAGTTGAGTTTTCTTGGAGCCAAATTCCATGAAGAATATATTCGAGCCTCCTTTGTTAAACTCAGAAGTGGCTGGAAGCAGTCAAATCTAAATTCCATCAACCAAACTTTGTCCAGGGTTCTACAATTTTCATTTTAACTTTTCAAAATGTGGAGCACAACTATTCCAGGAATAAAATGATCCGAAGATCATAAAGGTGTCAGGTTAAACTCCAATTTGCTCTCCAGGGAAGAAGGAGCCAGCCTAAAAGCAAACAGTTACTCTTCTGTAATTCTTCCACTAGTTTTGCATACTTGATGTAGGTAGATTCTATCTAGCTTGTTTATACAGCACGTAGACAACCTTCAGCAAATGATTTTGATTAACTAATATGTGTTCTCCCAAACACGCAGCAAAGTAAGTTGTGGCACTATTTCTTTTTTATTTATTTGTTTGTTTATAGAGATACAGTCTCATGATGTTGCCCAGGTCAGACTTGAACTCCTAGGCTTAAGTGGTCCTCCTGCCTCTGCCTCCCGAATAGCTGGGATTAGAGACATGGCCAACACCCAGCTTGGCACTATTTTTTAATAAGAAAATTTAGAAAGTTTATACCTCCTATTTAGCCTCATCTTCAATGTAGAACATTGAGGATTTGCACAAGGAATATAGAATAAATTATATTAATGTTATTTTGAAAAATAAAAAAATTACATTTGTGCTTCTCACAAAGCTATGGGTTGGACTCTCAGTTTCATTAGTTCAACTACAGTTACATTCTCAACTTTTAATTTCTGGGTCTGGTCTTTTTCCAGGAGTGACTTCTGGAAAGAACTAGGAGCCTCTTCTGTCTCCCACCTTTCCCTGCAATCACCTCCTCCCTCTCTCTCTTCTCTTACCTGAATTACTATCCTCCCCAGTCCCCACTTACTCTGTACACCACACCTAGACTAGTGATCACTTAGGAGGCACCAACCTGGGTTAGAGCTTTATGAAGATAGTGACTGCATTTTTCCACTTCCTTATTTTCAGTCAAGTATTTGTTGGATGAATCAATGCAGGCATGCAAGAAATACTATCCTGGTTCCAACTGTGTGTGCACCTTCACTTGGGAAGGTGACTGGGTATCAACTCTGATCCTTGTCAGTGCTTTCGTGGAGTTGCTAGTTATCTCCAACACCTCTTCTCACCTTCATCCATAGTAACAGAAATTTTAGCTGGGCACTCCCTAGCCTCCCTTGCAGCCTGGATATGACCATGAAACCAGATTACGGGCCATGGGAATGAGCAAAAGTGAGGCGTGTAATTGTATCCAATGACCGGCCTTAAAGGGTAAAGGGGTGCCCTTTCCCGCTTCCTGTGTCGGGGTGTGCATGGCGTGGTGAACCATATGGGACTCCTTGAAGGAGGGCAACAGAGTTTGGGGACAGAAAACCCCTGGCCTCAGATGACTCCACAGGCCAGACCTGTCCTGCCAGCACATCTTTGACATGAGCACATGAAACAGAAATAGCTTCTACCTTGTGTAAGCCACTGGTATGTGGGGTCTCTGTGACACACAGCTGAGCCCACATCCTGACTAACACAAGGCGTGCACCGCCCAAGGTGTGGCCGCTCATCAGAAGTGAGGAGGCTTGCAGACATCTGTAGTCAGCCAGTGACAGCCACTGGGGACTCCCTGGGCATACAACCCTTCCAGTTCATACCCCCAGGTATGAACCCTCCCATTCATACAACATGAATGTATAGAGACTAGAGGTCATCATTCTGCAGAATGCTGTGACCGCATGAGCCAGACATACTGGCTTGGTCGGGGCAAAGGGACACAGACTGCAAATAACTTTGAAGTTAATGTTTTTTAATCTCCCCAAAATAGGTTCTTATTTAGTTCATTTATTTCTGGCTTATTCTCCTATGCTTTACCTATATGTGTCCTTGCTAAAGAATCTCTTGATAAATGTTCACCCAGTGCCCTTCCTGATTAATTTTCTCCAAGAACATCCTGTCCTTATTTCAATAGCCAAGGTTATCACTCCTCAAGATTCTTAACTCTCCAAAACCAAGATTTAATACAAACCTGCTAGAAATCAGCTGAGTGATATCTCCAGGGTTTCCAAACCTCAGAGCCTCAGCTTCCTCCTGCATGCACTGGAAAGGATGAAGGCCCTCCCAGATCTGAGGATCTAAGAGTCCCAATAGCTCTAGGGTGCCTTCATCGAATATATTATCTTTCATGCACTCTCTCTATTGTACACTTTATACATTTCTTCTTCAACACATATTGACGGTTTTCTCCTACACTGTAAATTAGCATAGCCATAAATATGAAAATGTATACAAGTTGCATAAGTGAACCTGATCAAGAAAAAAAAGTACACATTAAAACTTGTGCAAAATAAGCTATAAGCTTCTCTAGAAAGCTCTTTTAAAAAGGTCCATTATTCTCATGACTTATTCTACGGTTTTTGTCTCTCCTCCTAGCCAGTGGTAGTGTTCTAGCAGAATTTCAAAACCTGCTTTTATCTCCTGTTCAGCCTCTTCCTCAAGAATAAACTTTGAAAGCGGTTTACCTCCTCCTATCCAAAACTCTATAGCCATCTGACTATTCCGCAAATTAATAAGCAGGGTTACCCCAGAGATAATATAAGCGCTGTTTTAGGACCTAGATGCCTTCAATTGAATGTAAAGAAATCCTTTCCTAATGAACTTACCTGGACACGAGGGTTGCAGGCCAGACCCAGGTACCGTGCAAACCAGGAATCAAGGGCCAGCTGAATAAAATCAGCCTTCCTGCCGTACAATTCCCCAGTGGATATGTCTGCAAAATAGCAGGAAGGGGAGGGAACAGAGGAAGGCCAAAACGTCTTCGAAGAGCTTCAAGAATTGAGGCAACACTGGAGTCAGGTAGCATCTTCTACCAGCACCACTTAGTTTAGAAAAGTTAACTCCTTTTGAATG
The DNA here is from genome assembly GCF_024542745.1 of Macaca thibetana thibetana. Lineage (NCBI taxonomy): Eukaryota > Metazoa > Chordata > Mammalia > Primates > Cercopithecidae > Macaca > Macaca thibetana. The sequence continues at coordinate 3,850,359 of NC_065594.1, forward strand.
AAATGAGGGAATACTTGGAAGGGGAGTCTGAAGGAAGGAGTGCCCCAGGCAGTTTCCTTTTCAAAGTGATGTTCATGCCTTTGCTTCAGTGCTTCTCCCTGACCTTGGGGTAATTACGGGCAACAGGACAAAACTGAACGCTGCTAACAGTGGCTCATTTGGATCCCGGACCATTAGGACCATTAGAATTCCTATCGCTTAATCAGATTTTCAGACGTCTGTGTCCTAATTGCTTACGAGTTTAGGCATTTGTGTAGGTAAGGTTCGGTGCCCATTCCCCTCTCGCTCACAATCACACACTCCACCTACCGCGGGGAACGCGGTGCAACATTCGTTCAACGCCGGTAATCAAGGATCCACTTTCCTCGTGCCTAGTAGTAACATTTATCTAAAACTTACAACAGCTTCCAGGGGACGGAGGAGCCCAGCCCGGTTTCCCCAGATGCCGCCGTGCACGCAGCAGGAGCAGAGGCCACGCGGGAGTCTGGTGTCCGGGTGGATGCGGGGCGCGCCCCAGCTCGGAGGCGCCGACTCCCTCCCCCGCCTTACTCACACCGTGCCTCAGTTTCCCCGTCAGTGCAGCAGACAAGACAATGCCGAGGTCCCAGGCGGGCGGCGGGATCTAATTAGTGGGTGTAAAATGCGCGGGATCTGGCTTCTCCCGGGCACCCCGCAGCCTGCCCCGCTCTTGGTGGCTAAAGGCAGGGAGCCCCTGAGTCCAGCGCGGCTGGGGGGTCTCAGCAGCTCTGGCCGGGCCCCCTCCCGCCTTTGTGGTCTGGCCTCCCACCCCTGCACCGCAGGCGGCCCCGACGGAACGCGACGGTCCCCGACCTCCCGCTGGGGACACCGGTCCCGCCGCCCGGCCCTTCCCCGCCTCCCGCGCCTCCGCCCCCGGGGAGCTCCGGACAGACCCGCCTGGGCAGCCTCGACCTCGGCCGCAGAGCCCGCGAGGGAAGCGCAGCCTCGGGCCTCCACGGGCCACGCGCGCCCCATTCCGGGCTCTCCCACGTCTGCACTCTCCAGCCCAGCCACGCCGAGGCTTCCAGAACCTGCCCTGCGACCCCGCTTTGCTGACACCCCACTCACCGCGTGGGCTCGTCCCGCCTCCGGGCCCTCCTGCCAGGGCCTGGGGTCCGTGCGAAGCCGGCTCAGGAGTGAGACCCTGGCCCCTACTTACAGGGAAAACGGCTCCATCCTCTTGGTGCTTCCTGACCGCAGCGTCTCCAGCCTCGGGGTGCTGCGGCCCAGGCTCAGCTCGGTTCTCTCCAGCTTTGCCCGTCTCGCAGGTGCGGAGCAGGGGCGCGCTTATGTTAGGTCATCTCCCCACAACTCCCCTGGAAGAAAATGCCACCCCCATCCCTTTCACTCTCTCCTATACATGGTGCCACTATGCGCTGCCCTATGGGTTGTGGGGATCGCCCCCTCCCCACCCTAGTGCCCACCCTCCCCAGTGCAGCCCAAGGAGGGGGAGCAGGTCACTTTGGGAAGCAGGTGGATGTTAAGAGTGAACAAAAAGTGGGGAGGAGCCACTTGGCAGCCTTCATAGGAATCCTTTTCTGATTACAGCCACAGCAAACAATGGGCTGTTGACTGAGCTCTTCTGAGCTGTTAGAGAAGGAAATTCTAATCTACCCACCCGCAAAGGGCGAGTGAGCAGGGCCACTAACACAGCTCCTGTGGCCGGGCCTAGCCTTCAGGGGCAGTCAGAGGGCACAGTCTGTTCTCTTTGCCTCCTCTCCACCATCCCTAGCAAAAGCGGCCCCACCCCACTGCTCCCTTCCACATCCCTCTTACTCCAACACTGAGTCCACTGACATGCCTCAAGCGAGGGGGCCCGCCTGGGTTGCTCTCAGAGGCCTCCTTCTCCCACGCCTACCCAGTTAGATGGAGCTCCTGAATGGATTACCACACTTTTAACCGCCTCTAGGTAAGATAACTGCCTTTACATCCCCAAATAAAAGTTTTATTGAACCTTAATGGTAAAATCTACTGTTTAGGGGGAACAGCGGATAACTCATCATATATTTTGGATGCAATTCTTTTGGCTTTTTGAAAAACTGCTTTTAATAGGTGAACTATGTTTTTAGTTGTGTAAGAAATTAACAAAAAGACTGGAAAAAATAAAAGGAACTCTACGATCAGTAATAGAGTATTATACCATATCCAATGGTTATATGTTTTTCTACAATTATCCCAGTTACCTGAATGATGTACAGTTATTTTATTATTATTATTTTAAGAGACAAGGTCTCAGCTGTGTTGCCCAAATTGTAGTGCAGCTTAGATACTCACAGGTGCAATCATAGAGAATTGCAGCCTTTAACTCCTGACCTTAAGCGATTCTCCTGCTTCTCAGGCTCTTGAGTAGCTGGGACTACAGGTGCATGCCATCACTCTCAGCGTGATGCACAATTATAAAAAGGAATTAAACACTGCTGAGTTGGAGAAAATTGTGATATTTTCAGTGTAGTTCAAGAAATTTTCATACTGTAGAACATAGTGTCAATCATCAAGATTCTCTATTTTTTATTTTGTATAAAATAGGATTGTAGCTTCATCACATTATTTTCTGACACTGCTGTTTTCTCTATCCCTTTCATGAATTTATTAAAACGAATATAGAAATACATCGCTAAGGCAACTATCAAGAAAAATAGATTACATAATGGTTACAGGAAGTGCTAAGACTCAAGACTACATGCAAAAAGCATTAAGTTAAAGCAACTTGAGTATTTATAAAGCAAAAAAAAAAAATGTAGAATGAGAATTGTATGAGTTAGGATAGTCAGCACATCTGTGTGAAGCCAAGGATAAAGTTCACCTTTAAGCTATTTTGAAATGCATAATTTTTGTACGTTATTCCTAAATTTTCCACATTATCCACAAAATATAGGTAGAAAATGATATAGCCTCCCAATCACTGACTTTTCAAATCTTTAAGAATTTACATAATCATAGATGTTTAGAAAGGATGTGATATTTTAGAAATGTATCTGTGAGGATAATTATTTTAAAATCTACCTTTCAGGCTCGACGTAAAAAATTTCAAAGTAAAAATTCCCGTCAAAAATCAAGTGGGGAGGGCCGGGCGCGGTGGCTCAAGCCTGTAATCCCAGCACTTTGGGAGACCAAGACGGGCGGATCACGAGGTCAGGAGATCGAGACCATCCTGGCTAACACAATGAAACCCCGTCTCTACTAAAAATACAAAAAAATTAGCCGGGCGAGGTGGCGGGCGCCTGTAGTCCCAGCTACTCGGGAGGCTGAGGCAGGAGAATGGCGTAAACCCGGGAGGCGGAGTTTGCAGTGAGCCAAGATAGTGCCATTGCACTCCAGCCTGGGCGACAGAGCGAGACTCCGTCTCAAAAAAAAAAAAAAAAAAAAAAAAAAAAAAAAAAAAAAAAAAAATCAAGTGGGGAAAAAATGAGCAGTTTGAGAAGAATCTATTAAGTCCAAGTTTGGTAAGTCCATTTTTAAGTTTCTGTCACACTGAATAGAATTTTTATTTTTCTAGTAAGACAGATTGAATATCCCTTATCCAAAATGCCTGAGACTGGAAATGTTTCAAATTTGAATTCTTTTGATTTTAGAATATTTGTATATACTTAATGAAAGATCTTAGGAATGAGACCCAAGTCAAAACACAAAATTCACTTACATTTATATATACCTTATACACATAGCCTGAATTTTATACAGGATTTTATAAAGTAATTTTGTGCATGAAGCAAAGTTTTGACTGTTTTTGCTATTGATCTGTCACATGAGGTCAGATGTGGAATTTTCCACTGGGGGCATTATGTCTGCATTCAAACAGTGTCAGATTTTGGAACTTCAGGTTTTTAGAGATTTTCACCCCATAGTACAGAAGCTCCTCAACTTATGATGGGGTTACATCCCAATAAACCCATTGTAAGTTGAAAACATTGTAAGATGAAAATGCATTTAATACACCTAACCTACCAAACATCATAGCCTAGCCTACCTTAAACATTATCAGATCACTTATATTAGCCTACTGGTGGGCACAATTGTCTAACATAAAGTCTATCTTATAATAAAGTATTATATATCTCATGTACTGCGTATTGCTAGCCTGGGAAAATTCAAAATTCAGAGTGTGTTGAAATTGCAATGGTTTCACACCATGGTGAAGTCAAAAAATTGCAAGTTGAGCCATCGTTAAGTTGGGGTCTATCAGTATATAAGAATATTTTAGACAATGTGAAAAGTCTCACTGATAAAAAATATTTTATTTATATTGATACTACTTGCCACTAGTAGTGCAATCTTTTGACTTCATAGAATAAGTTGACTGAATTCATAAAATTAATGATTTTTGATAAAAATCAGATTTTAATAAAAGAGATTATGATAGTCTAAAACCAATATTTTATATATACCACATTTTAAAAATGTATTCATGCATTGAGGGAAAGTTGGGTTATTTCCATCTTTTGGCTCTTAGAAATAATGCTGCTAATGGATACTACTTCATTATACAAGCATTTTTTTCCCTTAAAGAATGTGTTTTTCTTGTTGAATGTTAAAAAAAGAAAAGAGATGCCAGTGAAAAAGTAGAAATGGCTGCTCCAGGAGGGCCTTAGGGAGTAGCATAGTCCTAACATAATGTTCAGAAAGTAATTTTTTTTTCCATTCGCCTGTGTTCATCAGCCTTTCAAAGCCTTAACAGTACAATCTCAGAAAAGATGGATAAATACTCTAGGATATCAATTTATTGCTGTAGAGTGAAAACTATATAAATGATAACCAAGCAAAACAGAATTCTCCTGACATTCACGCTTTCCTTTGTAGGAATGAAGATCAAAAAATTGTGTCGTGAATACTATATTGGAGCAATGAGGTAGATGCTCCTACAAACGAGTTTCCTTAAGTCACAACAGGAAGATGTATGCAATTCTATTATTCAGATTAAACCTATCAGGGAAACTAGAACATTTGTAAGAACACTCACAACCTATTAAGCCTATGCAAAAATAATGAAGGTTTTTCTGTACATTTTCGTAGAATAAATTAGGAATATTGCATAGAATTAGTAGTGACTTTAAAAGCTACCCTATGAATTAAAAATGTAATAAGAGACAGCTTTCAGCCAACTCAGTCAATAGCCTCTATTTTCTGCAGAAAATTCTTATTTCATGAGTTGCTAAGCTAGAGATTACCTCGATTAAGAAATTTGATAGATACAGTTTAGAGGTGAAGAATCTAGATTGGGAAGAAGAGAGAGCCCTTCAGGGCTAAACAGGGAGCTCAGATCACTGTGCACTCCACAGATCAACTCATTACCTGAGGCAACAGTGGCTTCTGTCAGTAAACAAGGGTCAAGTATACACCTGACTCCATTGGCTGCAGCTGGCTCTTACTCGTAAGTGTCATCTATTGGCTTATAGTGGAACTGCAGAGTTCAATATAAAACCTGCTGACAGAGTACACAGGGCTATAGAAGCAAAGCCAAAAGACCCTACCTAACATTCTCTACAGTCACACTCCCTAGGGTGGGAGATGGGAAAGAAAAAAAAAAGCAATAATTTTATAGGGAGGGAAAGAAAGAAAGAAAGAAAAGAAAAATTCTACTCTCACAAAAATAATTTAAAAAATTAGAAGTATCAGCATTTCCAGATGAGATGGGACCAGCATAAGAATTCTGGCATGAGGCTGGGCGTGGTGGCTCATGCCTGTAATCCCAGCACTTTGGGAGGCCGTGGCAAGCAGATCACTTGGGGTCAGGAGTTCGAGACCAGCCTCACTAAAAAGGAGAAACCCTGTCTCTACTAAAAATACAAAAAATAGCTGGGCGTGGCGGTGTATGCCTGTAATCCCAGCTGCTTGGGAGGCTGAGGCAGCAGAATTGCTTGAACCTGGGAGGCAGAGGTTATGGTGAGCTGAGATCACACCATTGCACTCCAGCCTGGGCAACAAGAGCGAAACTCCGCCTCAAAAAAAAAAAAAAAAAAAAAGATTTCTGGCATGAAAAATCTGAATGTAGTGTGACACTACCAAAGGATCACACCAGCTTTTCAGTGGTCTTTAACCAAAAAGGAAACTCAGAAATGACAGATAAAGAATTCAAAGCATGGATTGCAAGGCAATCCAAGACAAGGATTAAAATCAACACAAAGAAACTTCTAAAGCAATCCAGGAAATGAAAGGAGATAAGCAACTTAAAAAGAAATCAGTCACAGCTTCTGGAATTGAAAAACTCATGTAAAGAATTTCAAAATACAACTGAAAGCTTTATCAATAGACTGGACTAAGCAGAAGAAAGAATTTCAGAGCTTGAAGGTCTTTTGAACTAACCTAGTCAGATAAAAAATAGAGAAAAAAGAATATTAAAAAGTGAACAAAGTCCTTGAGAAATTTGGGATTATGTAATGTGACCACATCTATGAATTATTAGTGTTCCTGAGAGAGAAAGAGAAAAGTAAACAACTTGGAATACATATTTGAGGAAATAATTCAAGAAAAGTTTCCTAATTTTGATAGAGGTAGTCATCCAAATTAAGAAATCCAGAGAACACCTGTGAGATACTATACAAAACAAATATCATCAAGGCCTATAGTCACTGGACTGTCCATGGTCAGTGCTAAAGAAAAACACTTTAAATGCTGTTAAAGAAAATGGTTAGATCACATGCAAAGGTAAACCTGTCAGGCTAATAGTGGACTTCTCAGCTGAAACCTTGCAAGCCACGAGGGATGGGGGCCTATTTTCAGCATTCTTAAATAAAAGAAATTCCAACCAAGAATTTAATATCCTACCAAACTAAGCTTCATAACTGAAAGAGAAATAAAATCTTTTCCAGACAAGCAAGTGTTAAGGGAATTTGTTACCATTAGACCAGACTCACAAGAGATCCCTAAAGGACTTCTAACCATGGAAATGAAAGAATGATACCTGCTACCAAAAAAACATACTTAAGTTACATAGCTCACAGACCCTATGAAGTAACTGTGCAATAAAAACTACAAAGCAACCAGCTATCAACTTTACCATAAGATCAAAACTTCACATATCAATATTAACCTTTAATGTCAACAGTTCAAATGTCCCCACTTAAAAGGCACAGAGTAGCAAATTGGATAAAAAAAATCAAGACCCATCTGTTTGTTGTCTTTAAAAGATCCATCTCACACATAACGACACCCATAGGCTTGAAGTAAATGGTTGGGGAAAGAGCTATTATGCAAACAGAAGACCAAAAAGAGCAGAGGTTGTGATTCTTAGATAAAACAGACTTTAAAACAACAGCAGTAAGAAAGGACAAAAAAGGGCATTATATAGTGATAAAGGGTTTAATTCAACAAGAAGACTTAACTATTCTAAATGTATATGCACCCAACACTGGAGCATCCACATTCATAAAACAAGAAGTTCTAGACCTACAAAAGACTTGTACAGCCACACAATCAATAGTGGAGGACTTCAACACCCCACTGACAGCATTAGATCATCAAGGCGGGAAACTAGCAAATTCTAGACCAAAATTCTAGACCTGATCAACTGAACCAACAGACATCTACAGAGTACTCTGTTCATCAACTCCAGAATATATATTTTTCTTTTCCACACACAGAACATTTTCCAAGATCAACCACATGTTTGGTCATAAAGCAAGTCTCAATAAATTAGAAAAATTAAAATCATACCAATGATACTCTCTGACCACAATGGAATAAAAATAGAAATTAGTACCAAGATAATCTCTCAAAACTACGTGATTATATGAAAATGAAAAAACCTGCTCCTGAATGACTCTTTTGGGTAAACAATACAATTAAGGCAGAAATAAAAAAAAATCCATGAAATAAATTACAACAAAGACACAACATACCAAAATCACTTGGATGGAGGAAAAGCAGTATTAAGAGGAAAATTTGTAGCACTAAATACCTATATCAAAAAGTTAGAAAGATCTCAAATTAACAATTGAACATCACACCTAGAGGAACTAAGAAAATAAGAACAAACTAATCCCAAAGATAGCAGAAGAAAAGAAAGAAGAGCAGAACTGAATGCAAATGGAGACCCAAAAATCCATACAAATAATTAATGAAACCAAAAGTTGGGTCTTTGAAAGGATAGAAAATCAATAGACAACCAGCTAGCTGAACAAACAGAAAAGGAAGATCCAAATCAGCACAATCAGAAATGACAAAGATGACATTACAACCAATCCTACAGAAATACAAAAGATTCTCAGCAACTATTATGAACACCTCTATGCAAACCAACTAAAAAAATCTAGAGGAAATGCGTAAATTCTTGGGATTCACAGCTGAATTCTACCAGATGTACACAAGAAGAGCTGGTGCCAATTCTGCTGAACCTAATCCCAAAAAATCAAGTAGGTGGGACTCCTTCCTAAGTCATTCTACAAAGACAGTGTCATTCTGTTACCAAAATCCTGCAAATACATAGCTATAAAAGAAAACTGGCCAGGTGTGGTGGCTCACACCTGTAATTCCAGCACTTTGGGAGGCTGAGGTGGACAGACCATGAAGTCTGGAGATTGAGACCATCCTGGCTAACACGGTGAAACTCCGTCTCTACTAAAAATACAAAAAATTAGCCAGGCGTGGTGGCGGGCACCTGTACTCCCAGCTACTTGGGAGGCTGAGGCAGGACAATGGCGTGAACCTGGGAGGCGGAACTTGCAGTGAGCCAAGATCGTGCCACTGTACTCCAGCTTGGGCGACAGAGCAAGACTCTGTCTCAAAAAAAAAAAAAAAAAAAAAAAAAAAAAAAAGGAAACTACAGGTCAATATCCCTGATGAACACAGATGCAAAACTCCTCAAACAAGTACTCATGAATGCAGCAGCAAATCAAAAAGTTAATTCACCATGATCAAGTAGGCTTTATTCCTGATGCAAGGTTGGTTCAACAAATGTTAATAAATGTGATTCACCACATAAACAGGATTAAAACCATAAACCACATATTTATCTCGATAGATGTGGACAAAGCTTTTGATACAATCCAACGTCCTTTCATGATAAAAACCCTCAACAATCTAGACATCAAAGAAACAAGCCTCAAAATAGTAAAAGCCATCTATGACAAATTTATAGCCAACATCATGCTGAATGGGCAAAAGCTGGAAGCATTCTCCATGAGAGTAAGACAAGGATGTCCTCTCTCACCACTCCTATTCAACATAGTACTGTAAGTCCTAGCTGGAGCAATCAGGCAAGAGAAAGAAATTAAAGGCATTCAAATAGGAAAAGAGGGAGTCAAACTCTCTTCACTGATGATATGATTCTATACCTAGAGAACCCTGAAGACTCTGCTAAAAGGCTCCTGGAACTGTTCAATGATTTCGATTTCAGCCAAGTTTCAGGATACAAAATCAATGTACAAAAATTAGTAGCATTTACATATACCAGTAACATTCAAGCTCAGAGCCAAATCAAGAATGCAATCCCATTTACAATGTCCATTAAAAATTACTTAGGAATACATCTAACTAAGGAAGTTAATATCTCTACTAAGAGAACTACAAAACACTGCTGCAAGAAATCAGAGATGACACCAATAAATGGAAAAACGTTCATGCTCATGGATTGGAAGAATCACTATTGACCAAAACAATCTATAAGTTCAGTACTATTCCTATCAAACTACCAATGCCATTTTTCACAGAAATAGAAAAAAGAAAACTATTCTAATCCTCATATGGAACCAAGAAAGAGCCCATATAGCCAAAGAAGTTCTAAGCAAAAAGAACAAAGCTTAACGCATCACATAACCTAACTTTGTACTATATCCTATCAGGCTACGGTAACCAGAACAACATGATACTGGCACAAAAACAGTTACACAGATCAGTGGAACAGAATAGAAACCCCAGAAATAAAGCTGCACACCTCTACCCATCTGATCTACAGCAAATTAGACAAAAACAAATAATGGGGAAAAGACTCCCTATTCAAAAAAAGGTGCCGGGATAACTGGCTAGCCATGTGCAGAAGAATGAAACTGGACTCCCTTACCTTATACCATATATAAACATTAACTCAAGATGGATTAAAGATTTAAATGTAAGATTTCAAACTACAAGACTCCTAGGAGAAAACCTAGAAAATGCCATTCTATATATTAGCCTTAAGAAAGAATTTGGAGTCCTCAAAATCACTTGAAACAGAAACAAAAATTGACAAGTGGAACCTAATTAAACTAAAGAGCTTCTGCACAGCAAAATAAACTATCAACACTGTGAACAGACAACCTACAAAATGGCATAAAATATTTGCAAACTATGCATCTAAAAAAGGTCTAATATGCAGAATCTATAAGGATCCTACACAATTCAACAAGCAGAAAACAAATGATCCCATTAAAAAGTGGGCAAAAAATGTAAACAGACACTTCTCAAAAAAGACACAGGGTGGTCAACAAACGTATGAAAAAAAATCCTCAACCTCACTAATCATCAGAGAAATGCAAATCAAAACCATAGTGAGATATCATTAGGATGGCTATTATTAAAAAGTCAAAAAATGACAGACGCTGGCAAGGCTGTAGAGAAAAGGAAATGCTTGTACACTGCTGGTGGGAATGTAATTTAGTTCAGCCACCATAGAAAGCTGTTTGAAGATTTCTCAAAAAACTTAGAACTAGCATTCAACCCAGCAATTCCATTACTGGGTATATATACAAAAGAAAATAAACCATTCGTCCAAAAAGACATATGCACTCCGGTGTTCATGGCAGCACTTTTCACAATAGCAGAGACATGGAATAAACCTAGGCGCCCATCAACGGTGAACTGGATAAAGAAAATGTGGTACACATACACCATGGCCATAAAAAAGAATGAAATCATGTTTTTTTGCAGCAACATGGATGCAGCTGGATGTCATTATCCTAAGCGAATTAACATAAAATTAACAGAAAACTAAATACTGCATGTTCTTCCTTATAAGTGGCAGCTAAACATTGGGTACTCATAGACATAAAGGTGGCAACAATAAACACTGGGGACTACTAAATGGCAGAGGGAAAGAAGGGGGCAATGTGTGAAAAACTAACTCTTGGGTGCTATGCTTAGTACCTGGGTGATGGAATCAATCACAATGCAAACCTCAGCATCATGCAATATAGCCATGTAACAGACCTGCACATGGACTCCTTGAATCTAAAATACAAGTTGGAATTATTAAAAAATATTATCTTCCAATATACTGACATGTACTCTCTCTCCATGTATTTAAATATTCTTTGATTCCTTTCATCAGTGTTTTGCAGTTTTCCACATATATATCCTGGACGTATTTTGTTACATGTATAACTGTAAATACCTCATTATTTTTTGATGCTATTGTAAATTGTATTTTTTACAATTTTAAATTCTAATTGCTCTTTATTGACATATAGAAAAGAAATGGACTTTTGTATATTAATCTTGTATTTTGAGAACTTGCTAAACTCACTTATTAGTTCCAGGAAGTTTGTATTGTTCTTGTTGTCGATTGGATTTCCTAGTTATTCAATATTGTAATTTGTGAATAAAGACAGTTTTATTTTTTAAAAAGTCAAGTACTATTACTGGGCACATTCCGGCACTAGGTAAACTAACTTTCTTTGATTGTGATCTCTGATATTATCAATAGAGGGCGCCTTGAGACAAACTATCCTGTACAATTTTCTCATTCCAAAAGGGCATCCTTGTGAAATGGAAAATGATTAACATAGGGATGAGGGGAATTGGAATTTACAAAGTAGTCAAAAGTAACACCTTGCTCAGCCTGAGGGGGATGTGTGCAAGACAGACGCAGGCCCCGCCTCTTGTGCTGTGGTTACAATGCTAGGAGCTAATTGCCTTTGAAGTTGGCTTTGGTTCTTTTTGATTACCAGCTCAGCTCTCTCATTCTTCCCTAGAATTGTTGCTCTGAATTATTCCTCAATGTCAAATGCTTAATTCTTCCCAGGTAATGAGTGACTTGTAGAAGGGTGCTGAAAGAACATACTTGAAAACGTCTTTGAGGGCTAATCTTTAAAATCTCCAAATTGGTTCCCTAAACACAATTATTTCTGGCATTTAAAAATTGGTTTATTAATTGTATATATTTAAAGAGTAAAACACGATATATTGACATATTTATACATAGTGAAGTGGCTATTGTAGTCAAGTAAATTAACATATTCATCATCCCACATACTCTTTAAATACAAGTATTTCTAAATGGCATCCTCAAGAATCTTAACAGCAGAGCCATTCCAGAAAGCAGCAAATGTGACTTGTTAAGGCTCTGGCAAGAGAAAAACGTAGGCAAGGTGACGGGGCTGGGAGAAAAGATTGGGGGATTTATCCAGTCAAGACCTGCTCTGTATCAGTCACTTTTCAGAGTGTCAAAATGCATCTGAAACAGTGACCGGCTTAAAATCGGCAATTCTAATTCAGCATGGTGTTGCACTGAATAGAGATGCTCGAGATGCGTGGAGTATGGGGAAGCTGAGAGTAATCTGCATGGCTTCTGGAGGAGCCCCTGAGTTGTGGCCATTGAAGTGTTTGAGGTGGGGCCTAAGATTTGCCTTGGAAGGTGCAGAGCCTACCATGACTGACTGGGGCAAAGCATGGCTAAAGGACCCAGGCATGGAGGGACACATTCAGAGCACTGAAAGCCATCGGTATGGCTAGAATTTAGGGTACCTGCTATGGAGAGAGAGTAAGTAAAATGGGGCAAGTAGACCAGAGCCAGATTGGGGCACAATTGTGTCACACTAAGCTAGACGGGAAGGGACCCAGATATTTCAAGCAGGAAGATGAGGAAATAAGATTTCCTTTAGAAAAGAGATACTCTGGTTTGAGAGAGTGAGACTGAATTCAAGGATTTCATACAGGAGGATGGTGCAATAATCCAGGAAGAAAGAGTGAACACCTCAGCTAGGACAGGACAGTAGGTCTGGAGGGAAACTACTGGAATCAAGAGATTGTAGAGACAAAATCAATCGTACTTAGTAGTCATTTGTGGGGTGGGAGCAAAGGTTTTGGCTTCTGTCATGATAAAATAAGATATGGAAAAAGTGTGTTTGGAGAAAAACAGAAATTGGTTTGAGATTTTCTGAGATGGAGATGCAAGTGGAACGCCTAGGTGGATTGTGGTTAAAATAAAAAAAAAAGGTCTAGACCAGTAAAAAAATAATTTGAATGGCAAACAGAAGCCATATATATAACTTTAAATGTTCTAGGAGCCACATTATGAAAAGTAAAAATAAATAGATAACATCAATTTTATAACATTGTGTATAACACAGTATAGCCAAAATACTGTGATTTCAGCAAGTAATCAAAAACAACCATTTTTCTTTCCTCCCTAAGTTGTTGGAATTACTTGTCTGTTAGAAATCCTCCTAGAAATAGATGTACTCATTTTATTATTATTATTATTATTATTATAATATGTTAACACCATGGAATACTATGCAGCCATAAAAAAGGATGAATTCATGTCCTTTGTAGGGACATGGATGAAGCTGGAAACCATCATTCTGAGCAAACTATCACAAGGACAGAAAACCAAACACAGCATGTTCTCACTCATAGGTGGGAATTGAACAATGAGAACACTTGGACACAGGGTGGGGAACATCACACACTGTGGCCTGTCGTGGGGTGGGGGGAGTGGGGAGGGATGGTATTAAGAGAAATACCTAATGTAAATGACGAGTTAATGGGGGCAGCACACCGACATGGCACACGTATACATATGTAACAAACCTGCATGTTGTGCACTTCTTTAGAACAATTTTAAAACTACAATTGCATACAGTAGACAACCTCTGACATATTTTTGGTGTCAAAACCCTGTTTAATAAAAAATTTTATTGACACTTATCTTTTGCAATCTTCACAGAACTCATGAGAGGCAAGCAGAGGCCAGTACCAGACATCTGGCAGAGGAGGTAGAGGAAGAGTGGACCAGAGCTTTACTCAGCACTCATCCTACTGGGTTAGTCCTACAGTCGTCTTGTGTTGGAAACTCAAGGATTTTTGTTTTTGTTTTTGTTTTCTTAGAAAGGGTCTCGCTCTGTCGCCCAGGCTGGAGTGCAGTGGTTCAATCTCAGCTTACTGCAGCCTTGACTTCCCGGGCTCCAGTGATTCTCCCACTTGAGCCTCCTGAGTAGTGGGGACCACAGGTGTGTGCCACCATGCTCAGCTAGTTTTTGTATGTTTGGTAGGGACGAGGTTTCACCATGACGCCCGGACTGGTCTTGAAGTCCTGAGCTCAAGCAATCCACCCACCTCAGCTTCCCAAAAGTGCTGGGATTACAGGTGTGAGCTACCACACCTGACCTGGAAACCTTAATAATAGGTTAGGTCTTAAGAGAAAAGTTACTCCAAGGGAAAACTTAGTCATCCCTACCTCAAGCCTCATGACTTCAAAAAATGGCATAAAGGGCTACTTATTCAAGATTAGTTATATTACCTTTTTCCTTTGCATTTCATATTTATGATATAATTCTTGTTTTTAATTTGGGGAAATATTGAGTTGTTTAATTCACTTAGGTTATAAAAATTCGTATTGATAAAGGAAATAGAAGTTTTATAGTTTTTTTCAGTCCCTGGAGCTCTCGTTTTCAAGAGATAAACATTTGTTAACTTTATTCAGTAAATGTAACATTTATTGTAACTGACACATTTTTAATTTCTTTAAAAGCTGCATTAAAGTTAAATTTTAGAAGTGGAATATTATTGCTTAGTAACTAAAGATGGACTTTTACATGCTTTGGCTTTCTAATTGATTTTACTTTGGTTCATAACATTTTAATGTTTTCCAGTGCCAGCTTCAATTTTCCACCCCAATCATAAGTGAATGACTGACATCCAAACACTTAACCACATACACATGTCTATTATTTAAAGGAATCCAAAATAAATACTTTTAAGAATTAACTAAACATATAGCACAAATAGATTTTTTTAAGTTAAAATGTTGTCATTCCCTTACCTAACAGTACATCCTTAACTGTGATTGTCACCTACAGCATTTTAGTTTCAATTTTTGTAAAATACATCTATTGCTAGCAAATTGCACAACAGTTTTTAAATACTTAAATCAAACAATGATTTAAATTTAAAAAATAAGTTCCCTTATGTCTTTCTATCTTGCCATCACTTGAATGATTGATGACTAAGACGGCAAAGTTATCAAGAGTCTTTAAATAGCAATTACAACCAAACAGAATCAATTACATTATTTCTACCCAGAATTCCATAAAGTCACACAGGGTCCCCATCTCCCCTGGAGATGTAACAGGAACCCTGTATCCAAAAATAAATGAATAAATATCTCCCCTAGTCAAAAAATGACCAAACATTAGACAAATAAACTGGATCAAGCATAGTTGAACTATATTTCTTTTACTTACCAACTCTACAACTGAGATAGTTTGTTGTTGTTAGATTCATCCTAAGATCCCCAGAAACTGATTCTTAATATGAGTGAAATCACATATGATTTTGCCACTTCCTTCCAGTGTAGGTTACAGAGCAAGACCCTGTCTTTAAAAACAAAACAAAACAAAACAAAACAACAACAACAAAAAAAACCACCAAGAATGGCGGCTCATGCCTGTAATCCCAGCACTTTGGGAGGTAAAGGCAGGTGGATCATCAGATATCAGAAGTTTGAAATCCTCCTGGTCAACATGATGAAACCCTGCCTCCACTAAAAACACAAAAAGTAGCCGGGCCACCGTGGTGGCAGTGTAATCCCAGCTAGTTGGGAGGTTGAGGCAGGAGAATCACTTGAACCTAAGGTTGGGGATTGGGAGTGGAGGTTACAATGAGCTGAGAGAGCACCACTGCACTGAAGCCCGGGCAACAGAGTGAGACCCCATTTCAAAAACTAACGAACAAACAAAAAAACAGAAAAACAACCATATAACCATTTCAGTAGATGCTGAAAAAATAAAATTCAACATTCCTTTATGATAAAACCTCAGCAAAATGAGCACAGAAGAAACTTATCTCAGCATAATATAATAAAGACCATAAATGGTAAATGCACAGCTAACATCATAATCAATGCAGAAATGTTAAAAGCTCTTCCTCTAAGACCTGAAACAATGTGATTCCTTCTACCACTTTTATTCATCATAGTAGTGGAAGTCCTAGCTACAGCAGTTAGACAGGAGAATGCAATAAAAGGCATCCAAATTGGATAAAAAAGGAAGTCAAATTGTCTCTGTTTGCAGGTGGCATGATCGTATACAAGGAGCCCTAAAAATTCCACCAAAAACCTACTAGAAATAATAAATTTAGTAAAGTTGCAAGATACAATATCAATATACAAAAATGAGTAGCATACCCTTGCACTAGTAGTGAAACACCTATGAAAGAAATCAAGAAAGCTATTTCATTACAAAAAAATATATATATATATGATACCTAGGGACAAACAACCAAAAAGGCAAAAGATTCCACAATGAAAAATATCAAACATAGATGAAAGATATTAAAACAGACACAATGGAAAGATATTCCATGTCCATGCACTAGAAGAATATTGTTAAAGTATCTATATCACCCAATGTGATCTACAGAATCAATCCATTCCATGTTATATTACAAAAGACATTCTTCACAGAAATAGAAAAAAAAATCCTAAAATTCACATGGAAATGCAAAATACCTGAGATAGATAAAATAATTTTGCATAAAAAGAAAAAAGCTGGAGGCATCACACTACCTGATTTCAAAATATACTACAAATCTATAGTAACCAAAATAACATGGTACTGGCAAAAAGAGACAGACAGACGTAGATGAATGACAGACACAAAATAATGAAACA
The DNA here is from genome assembly GCF_024542745.1 of Macaca thibetana thibetana. Taxonomy (NCBI): domain Eukaryota; kingdom Metazoa; phylum Chordata; class Mammalia; order Primates; family Cercopithecidae; genus Macaca; species Macaca thibetana. Next base: position 3,867,178 of record NC_065594.1, read on the forward strand.
GAATAGAGAACTCAGAAATAAATTCACACATTTACAGTCAACTCGTTTTTAACAAAGGCACCAAGAACACACATTTGGGAAGGACAATCTCTTCAATAAGCTGTGCTAGGAAAACCCAACACCCACATGTACAAGAATAAGTCTAGACTGTTATCTTACCATATACAAAAATCAACTCAAAATAAAGATTTCAGTGTAGGCCCTTAAGCTATGAAAGTACTAAAAAATAAAAAATAGAATAAATGCTTCATGAAATTGGTTAGGATGAGGAATTTTTAAATAGACATCAAAAGCACAAGCAGCAAAAGCAAAAATGGACGAATGGAATTGCATTAAACTAAAAAGCTTCTGCAAAGCAGAGAAAGCAATCAGCAGTCTAGATAGAGAATGGAAGGAAAGTACTTGAAAACTATGCATCAGGCAAGGGGTTAACACACAAAATAGATAAAGAATGCAAACTACTCAAAAGCAAAAATACATATAATCTGATTAGATAAAATACATATTAAAACATTTAGATATTTGTTTCTATAGCTGTCACTTTAATAAAATACAGTTTAGTGTTACTTGTGGCTTCTCTAGTTAGTAAGAACTTTGCCAGACTCTATCGGGACAAGTCTACTTCTGTTTTAGGAGCTAATCCCACAAGTTGCTGTGATGCTGTAGCTGGATACTCAGGGTCAGCAGTCGGAGATGATGCTACTTTCTCCTTCATCTTTGACTTGCAAAGAGCCTCCCCTTTTTTTGGACCCAGGCACGTTTTCTGGACCTTGGTTCCATTTGTATACCCACGTTCCTGTGATTCCAAATCACAGTAGATGGTGCCTTGAACCTAGCACCTTCGATTAAAGGCTGCTTCATATTCTCAGGAAAGCTTGCTGCTCTACCCACCCTAAAAGACAGAAAAGCAACACAATCTGTTTGGTGCTTATTTGTGATTTTAAGGATCAGTTATCGATATATATTTGTGATGAGAGTAAGAATACTCATTATAAGATCAATGTAAGAATTTTAAAATATCCCAAAGTAGAATTTTTATATCTAGTCTTTTGTTGTTTTGCGAATGTTTGCAAGCTGTCACCTCCGGGAAGTGGAGGTTGCAGTGAGTTGTGATCACACCACTGCACTCTAGCCAGGGCGTCAGAGCAAGACCCTGTTTAAAAAAAACGAGAGAGAGAGAAAGGTGATCATGGATTTCCTTTTCTTATTCCCTAATTGACAGGGAAAGCGTTCAACATTTCACCATTAAACAACATGATGTTTTTCTAGATTCCTTTGTAAATATACTGTATCTATTCCCAGTTTAATGAGTTTTTGCTTATTTATGACCTGATCTCAAATTATATAAAACACTTTTTCAATAGTACCTAGAAGACCATATAAAATGGTTCTTCTCTTTTATTAATAAGATGAATTACATTGACTGATTTTTATTTTTATTTTATTTTGTTTTTTGAGTCAGAGTATCGCTCTGTCACTGAGGCTGGAGTGCAATGGCGAGATCTCAATTAACGGTAGCCTCCGCCTCCTGGGTTCAAGCAATTCTCCTGCCTCAGTCTTCTGAGTAGCTGGCACTACAGGTGCACCCCCCCACCACACCTGGCTAATTTTTGTAGTTTTAGTTGAATGGGGTTTCACCATACTGGGGAGGCTGGTCTTGAACTCCTGATCTCAGGTGATCCAGCCTCAGCCTCCCAAAGTGCCGGGATTTACAGGCATGAACCACCTTGCCTGGCCACATTGATTGATTTCTAAATGTTAACTAACTTCACATTTCTAGAATAAAGCCCAGTAATATTTCATTTTGACAGCATTCCTAAAAAAGGAGGTTTTCACATAAAATTTCCCATCACCTTAAGAAGAAAACTCTTCTTTAAAACTTTTTTTGGAGTGGGGTATGTCTAAATAGTTCTCCTGCTCCCATGCCTTTGTTAGTGGTGATGAACTGGACAATTTCACTTCTTCTTGTGGACTCAGAGTTGCCATTGTCGCTGACATTTGTTCCACAGATGCTCACCGGGGCCCTTCTGTTCTGTTCTGACTGACAAAATAATGGTCATTGAATAGAATGTGTTGTGTTATTCAAAAGATACGAAGGTATGTTCAATAACTATCATGACTGTACAGCGCACCCGGTTTTTATTGTTGCTGCAGATGCTATTTTGTTGAGTACTTATATTGCTTTTTTTCTGTTTCTTGGGGTTTGAGTACCAAGTATTACTTCTTGCTGCTTTTAGTGCATTTGTTTCTGCTCCCTCTCTCTTTTGATTTTCTAATAAGAAAAAAATAGCTAACCTTGTTAGATTTGTGTGTGTGTGTCTGTATACATTTAAATTTGTGTATATTTGTGTAAAGTAAGAGCAACTTGTTTCTGAGTGAGGGCATATTGGATGTCCCTGGAAGAAAAAAAAATGTGTGCGCTTTGTATTATTAATTGTGTCTGCGTAAAGTTTTTGTTTGCTTACGGTATGCTTTCCATTCTGTATTAGAATGCAGAGGCTCAATGTTTATGTTCCACAGAAGCTCATGCGTTGAATCCTAACCCCTGATATGATGATGGGAGGTAGGTCCTTTGGGTGGTGATTAGGTCATGAGGGTGGAGCATTCAGGAATGGGATTAATGCTCTTGTAGAAAGCCTTTAATCCTATATATATATATATATAAATTTAGCATATTTAATTTTAAAATTACAGTTAATAGAGTTCCCTGGCCCTTTCTATGTTGAGACATGGTGAAAAGGCAGCCTCCATCAATCAGAAAGAGGATTCTTTCCCAGCCAGTAAGTTTGCTGACACCTTGATCTTGGACTTCCCAGCCTCCAGAACTGTAAGAAATTTCTGTTGTTTGCAAGTCACCAGTTTATGGTATTTTGTTAGAGCAGCCTGAATGAATTAAGAGGCTTGAGATTGCTGGATAAGTAAATACTATGATATGTTAATGTCATCTGTCAGGCAGTTGGACTTAATTCAAGTTTAGATAATTGAGAGTAACAATCTTCAAGCCAAATGCAGTAATATATACATTTTATATAAAATATTAGGACTTTGGGAGGCCAAGGCAGGAGGATGGCTTGAAGCCAGGAGTTCAGTAACAGTCTGGGCAACATAACAAGACCTCCATCTCTGCAAAAATAGAGAAAGAAATTATCCAGGCATGGCAGTGCGTGTAGTCCCAGCTATTTGGGAGGCTGATGCAAGATGATCACTTGAGCCCAGGAGTTGGAGGCTGCAGTGAGCTATGGTCCCATCTCTGTACTTCAGCCTGGGAGACAGAGCAAGACCTTGTCTCAAAAAAGATCATACATATAATTTATCATTAACTAAATATAAATATATAATAACGAAATATAAATATATGTATTTAACAAAATATAAACATATATAATTGTTTAACATATAATTTAAGAATTAATTCTTAAGAATAATTCTACTTATAACAAACTGCATTGGTTAGATTTTTTAAAACATACAATTCCTAGAGAATAAACTAGATGCCTTTGTCACCAAACTGCTTTCTTTATGTTTGTTTTCCTTTATACTTTCATTTACCTATAGTTCCTGGTAAGGTATCCAACCTAATGATTCACTAGATTTTTAGTCAACATTTATTTTGTACCAATCCTTGTTTCTGTCACCAGGAACGCAAAATGGAAAATGCTCCTTGAGGCATTCGGTCTAATTTGACGGCTCAGGTCTAAGTGATTTTGAGTGTCCCCCTACCCTTGGGCCTTTGGCAATGTCTGTAGATGTTTTTGATTGTCACAAATAGGGGTTAAGGAACAAGTGTGCTCCTGGCATCTGGTAGGTGGAGTCCAAGGACGCTGCTAAACATTCTGCTGTGTACAGAACAACCCCCTAGCAAAGAATGATCTGACTCCAAATGTCCATAGTTCTGAGATGGAGAAATCTTGCCTAAAATGAATGATGAACACAGAAACAGATGAGTCTGAAGCAAGGGAATAAATATAGTAAAAAAAAATTGATAATCTATTAGCAGAGTATCATTAGTACTATTAGTGACCCTTCTATTAGCAGAAGGGTTGTTTTTGAAGACATATTCCTTCCTCTATAGTTCCATAGCTACATTAAAACATTTTATCATGGGAAATTTTAAGCATACACAAAATAAAGGAGTTAATAAACTCATTTCCTACCTTTGGCCATTACCAACTTCCTCAATTTTGTTTCATATGTACTCACCCCCTCCCACTTTGATAAATTATTCTAAAACAAACTTGCACTTCGTATACTTTAATTTGTATCTACTTCAAATGTATGTCTCAAAGAAATAAGACATTCTTTTTCAAAAATATAGGTTTATTTTGAATCACAGCAAAAACATCCTTAATGCATGGATACATACTTTATGTGACAAAAACAAGAAGAAAAACAAAAGACCCCATAGATTTTTTTTTTTTTTTTTTTTTTTTTTTTTTTTTTTTTTTTTTTTTTTTTTTGAGACGGAGTCTCGCTCTGTCGCCCAGGCTGGAGTGCAGTGGCCGGATCTCAGCTCACTGCAAGCTCCGCCTCCCGGGTTCACGCCATTCTCCTGCCTCAGCCTCCCAAGTAGCTGGGACTACAGGTGCCCGCCACCTCGCCCAGCTAATTTTTTGTATTTTTAGTAGAGACGGGGTTTCACCATGTTAGCCAGGATGGTCTCGATCTTCTGACCTTGTGATCCGCCCGTCTCGGCCTCCCAAAGTGCTGGGATTACAGGCTTGAGCCACCGCGCCCGGCCGACCCCATAGATTTTTTGATCAATGTTATTAAGATATCTGTCCCATCTCCCTCCCTGTATCTTTATCCTGAGGTGAGCAGGAGAAGCGTTGAAATCTTTCTTCTTTGTGTACCTTGTTGATTGGTGGCACATCTATCAGAGGACTCCCTGCTGACTGATGCTACCTGGGCAGTGATTTAACCTGCAAAGTTTGCCGATATTTGTATGTTAGGGGTTTAGACTGGCGCTTGTTTTAGTGCGCCTGGCACAGGATTTTTGTCTGACTTGGCCCCAGCCTGTGCACTAACTGCCCACCCCACAGCCCGTAACCAAGTTTTCCCTGGATACATGATTTTTTTTTAACGGGCGGGCCCCCGAGTGATCATTTTCTCTGTCTTTGTACCAGTTTATGCTAACAACAGGCTTTTTCTTTGGAGACTGACAGCCCTCACAGAATGGTGGCAACTACCCTTATGACTTTTAAAGGATAAAAACCCTTCCCACCTTTTGAGAAAGGAAATTTTGTTCTTGAAAGATGTTCAGAAACAAACAAGGGAAGAAACCAGCAATAAACAAATGTATAAGAATATGCTAACAACGCAGAACAAAACTGGAACCAAAAGTTCATTCACCAGGATCAGAAACACAAAGACTTTTTATCTCTTCTGGCAAGTCATTTCTAGTAAAAAGACAGTTTGTATGACTTGCCAGAATAGATAAAAAGTCTTTTATAGTCCCAGCAGGGATATGAGAGCCTGTACTACAGTGACTTAACCCACTCAGGTCCTAAATAAGCTCAACAGACAGCTGCTATCAAAGGAAGGAAGCCTGACCTGAGAGAAGCTGTACCTGGGTAGAAAAAAAGTCAATCCATGGAAGTGCAGCTCATCTTGTCCCAAAGGTCGCCAATCTGTTTAAAAGGTAACCTTGTTTCATCCCACTTCTGACCACAGAGTGTGTCAACCTAAAAAAAAGACACTTGAGAATCCTATTTCCAGGTATGTTGAATTTATTCAGGAATGGAAAAAGTGGTTTATCAGAGATTCATGGAGTGTGGCAACCCACAGGTCCATCTGCTAAGGGAAGCTTTTTTTTAGCAAAAAAGAGAGGTTCGTGTCACTTGCTTAGGAACAGGGTTCATTGGTTCCAAAGGCATGAGGTGAGAGTTGTCATCAGTTGATTGGTGGAGATGCTGTTATTGGGCAAGTATTCCTCAGAGTATTTTATTGAAATTACTATAGCCCTAAAGAGTGTCTAATAATGCACTTTTCTTTTTTAGTTAAATGAGATATATTATTACAATTAATTTTACCTACTTTCTTTTATTTTTATTTTATTTTATTTTGAGATGGAGTCTCGTTCTGTCGCCCAGGCTGCAGCGCAGTGGCACAATCTTGGCTCACTGCAATCTCTGCCTCCCGGTTTCAGGCAGTCCTCCTGCCTCAGCCTCCCAAGTAGCTGGGACTACAAGCGTGTGCCACCATACCTGGCTGATTTTTCTGTATTTCTAGTAGAGATGGGGTTTCACTGTGCTAGCCAGGGTGGTCTTAAACTCTTGACCTTGTGATCCACTGGCCTCGGCCTTCCAAAGTGCTGGGATTGCAGGTATGAACCACCATGCCCGACCTTATTATTATTATTATTATATTATTATTATACTTTAAGTTGTTGGATACATGTGCGGAATATGCAGGTTTTTTACATAGGTATACACGTGCCATGGTGGTTGCTGCACTCATCAACCTGTCATCTACATCAGGTATTTCTCCTAATACTATCCCTCCCCTAGCCCCGAATCCTGTGACAGGCCTCAGTGTGTGATATTCCCCTCCCTGTATCCACGTGTCCTCATTGTTCAACTCCCACCTATGAGTGAGAACATGCGGTGTTTGATTTTCTGTTCCAGTGTGTGTTTGTTGAGAATGATGGTGTCCAACTTCATCCATGTACCTGCAAAGGCCATGAACCCATCCTTTTTTTTTGGCTGCATAGCATTCCATGGTGTATATGTGCCCCCATTTTCTTTGTCCAGTCTATCACTGATGGGCATTTGGGTTAGTTCCAAGTCTTTGCTATTGTGAACAGTGCTGCAGTAAACATACATGATGCACTTTTTTGTTTTCAGACTGAATCTTGCTCTGTTGCCTAGGCTGAAGTGCCATTATATAATCTCTGCTCACTGTAACCTCCACCTTTTGGGTTCAAGTGATTCTCCTGCCTCAGTCTCCTGAGTAGCTGGGATTACAGGCGTGCACCACCACGCTCAGCTAATTTTTGTATTTTTAGTAGAAATGGGGTTTCAACATATTGGCCAAGCTGGTCTTGAACTCCTGACCTCAAATCTGCCCACTTTGGCCTCCCAGAGTGCTGGGATTACAGGTGTGGGCTACCGCGCCCAGCCTAGTGATGCAGCTTCTACGGTCATTTGTCGTTTGAAGCAAATTGGAAAGGTGAAGAAGCTCGATAAGTTGGTGCCTCATGAGCTGACTGAAATTTTTTTTAAAAAAATCGTCATTTTGAGGTGTAATTTTCTCTCATTCTATGCAATAACAATGAACCATTTCTTGATTGGATTGTGATATGACGAAAAGTGGATTTTATACGACAACCAGCAATGACCAGCTCAGTGGTTGGACCAAGAAGACGCTCCAAGGCACTTCCCAAAGCCAAACTTGCACCAGAAAAGGTTATGGTTGCTTTTTGGTGGTCGTCTGCTCGTCTGACCCACTGCAGCTTTTTGAATCCCAGTGAAACCATTACATCTGAGACATGTGCTCATCAAATTGATGAGATGGACTGAAAACTCCAGCGCCTACAGCCAGCATCGATCAGCAAAAAGGCCCAATTCTTCTTCATGACAGCGCCCGACTACACGTCACATAACTAATGCTTTGAAAGTTGAACAAATTGGGCTACAAAGTTTCACCTGGTCTGCCATATTCACCTGATCTCTCCCCAACTGACTACCACTTCTTCAAGCATCTCGACAACTTTTGCAGGGAAAACGCTTTCACAACCAGCAGGGTGCAGAAAATGCTTTCAAGAGTTTGTTGAATCCTGAAGCATGGATTTTTACACTATAGAAATAAACAGGCTGGCACGGTGGCTCATGCCTGTAATCTCAGCACTTTGGGAGGCCAAGGCAGGCAGATCACCTGAGGTCAGGAGTTTGAGACCAGCCTGACTAGCATGGAGAAATCCCATCTCTACAAAAATACAAACTTAGCCAGGCGTGGTAGTGCATGCCTGTAATCCCAGCTGCCTGGGAGGTTGAGGCAGGAGAATCACTTGAACCCGGGAGGCAGAGGTTGTGGTGAGCCGAGATTGCACCATTGCACTCCAGCCTGGGCAACAAGAGCAAAACTCCATCTCAAAAAAAAAAAAAAAAAAAAAGAAAGAAACTTATTTCTCATTGGCAAAGATGTGTTAGTTGTAATGGTTCCTATTTTGAATAATAAAGATGTTTGTGCCTAGTTATAATGATTTAAAATTCACAGTCCAAACCACTGTTACTTTTGCACCAACCTAAAAATACATCTATACATGTGAAACATGCCAGACTTTCAAGGCAGGAGATGTGTAACAGATGCGAAGGGATTTCTTGGGAGGTTTTTAGGAAGCCTTTGGAAGCAGTTCTTATCTCAGACACGCAAGCGTGAGTCCCTTCTTTTGTGCATTCCCAGCGCTGTTTTGTCAGGGTCTGAAAAAAGTGATTCCATCCTGGTATGTGCAGTTCTCACAGCTTGCATAGATAAAATTTTGCAACTGTGCAAATATTTCTGCAGAGTAAATATCTAGGAATAGAGGAGGTAGTTCAAAAAGTAAACACATTTGACATTCTAATAACTATTGTCAACAGCCCTCCTCAGTGCTGGTACTAATTACACTTCCAAGAGCCGTGTATCATAGCTATTTTCTGTCACCCTCACCAGAAGTACTTTTTTATATTTTTTCAGTTTTCCTACTTGATAAGTGAGCAGTGATTTCTTAGTATTGTTTTGATTTGATTTTTTTTTTAATTATGAGAAAAGTTGAGCATCTTTTCTCATGATTAAAATGCTGTTGTATTTCCTTTTCTGTTAACTGTTCTTCTGGTCATTTTTCTATTGGATTGTGGTGGCGGGCGCCTGTATCCCAGTTACTTGGGAGGCTGAGACAGGAGAATCGCTTGAACCCGGGAGGTGGAGGTTGCAATGAGCCAAGATTGCATCACTGCCCTCCAGCCTGGGCAACAAAGAGCGAAACTCCATCTGAAAAAAAAAAAAAAAAAAAAAAATTGACAAGTAATTCTAAACTTGATATGAAAATTAAAAGGACCCATTAACAGCTCAACAATTTTAGAAAGAGCAAGTTGGAGGACTTAGACTACCTGATATGAAGACTGACTATAATGCTGCAGTTATCAAGAGTGTGTGGTACAGGGATAAGGAAAGGCACACCAATCAGTGGGACAAGAGTCCAGTCCAGAAGTAGAGCCACATATGCATAGTCAACTCGTCTTTGGTAAAGCACCAAAGTAATTCAGTGAATGAAAGGCTAGTGCTTTCAACAAACAGCACTAGAATGTTTCCATATGGGGGGAAAAATGGTCTGGACCCTTATCTTTCATTGTATACCAAAATTAACTCAGAATGGGTCATAGACCTAAATTTAAGAACTAAAATCTTAAAACTTAAGTCAGAAAAAATTAGAAGGATATACTTGTGATATTACGTTAGGAGAAGGTTTCTTATGAAGACATAAAGGCATGAAACAAAAAAATTAATAAATTAAATTTCATTAAAATGAAAACCTTTTGCTCTTCAAAAAACCCTCTTCAGAAAATAAAATGGGAAAAAAGTTTGCAAAACGTGTATCCAACAAAGGCCTTGTGTCTTGCATATATAAAGAACTATTACAATTTACCAGTAAGAAGACAACTCAATCAAAAATGGAGAAAAGATTTAAATAGGCCCTTCACAAGAAAATATATGTAAATAACCAGTAACTTTTTTTTCTTTTTAATTTTTTAAAGAATAGAGATGAGGTTTTAGTATTTTTAGTAGAGACAGGGTTTCACCATGTTGGCGAGAATAGTCTCAAACTTCTGACCTCAGGTGATCTGCCCACCTCGGCCTCCCAAAGTGCTGGGATTACAGGCATGAGTCACCACTCCCGGCCCCAATTACTTGTCAATTTCTGAAAGAATGTGCTTGCTATGATATTTATTAAAATTGCATCAACTGTATTATAGATCCAGGAAAAATTAATATCTTAACATTATTGAGTCTCCCAGTTCATAAACATGACTTATCTCTCCATTTACTTAGATCTTTTAAAATTTATTTATCAGTGTATAGATCTTCCACATCTTTGGTTAAATTTATTCCTGAATATGTTTGTTATTTTGAATGTATTTGGGTTTTTTCTATTTTATTTCCATAGGTTTTTGGGGAACACAGGTCATGTTTGGATACATGAATAAGTTCTTTGGTGGTGATTTCTGATATTCTGGTGCATCCATCATCTGAGCAGTATACACTGTACCCAATTTGTAGTCTTTTATCCTTCATCCCCCTCCCACCCTTTCCCCACAGGCCCCCAAAGTCCACGGTATCATTCTTTTTGCCGGATCTCAGCTCACTGTGCAAGCTCCGCCCCCCGGGTTCCCGCCATTCTCCTGCCTCAGCCTCCCCAGTAGCTGGGACCACAGGCGCCGCCACCTCGCCCGGCTAGTTTTTTGTATTTTTTAGTAGAGACGGGGTTTCACCGGGTTCGCCAGGATGGTCTCGATCTCCTGACTTCGTGATCCGTCCGTCTCGGCCTCCCAAAGTGCTGGGATTACAGGCGTGAGCCACCGCGCCCGGCCTACGGTATCATTCTTATACCTTTGTATCCTCATAGCTTATCTCCCACTTATGAGTGAGAACATACCGTATTTGTCTTTTAAATGTCATTTTCAATGGCTTGCTATTGATATACAGAAATAAAAAGTGATTATTGCATATTGATCTTTTATCCTGTGATCTTGCTGTAATCACTTGTAGGAGATTTTGTATATTCTTTTAGGATTGTTTAGATACATAATTATGTTAACTATGTAAATAATACAGTTTTACTTCTTCCTTTACAAACTGTGTTTTTTTTTTTTTTTTTTTCTTGTCTTTTGGAACTATCTTTGTAAGAGTGGATATTTTTGTCTTGTTTCTGTTCTAAGGTAGAAAGCACTTAGTTTTCCACAATTAAGTATGATGTTAGCTCTAAGTTTTTTACAGATGCCCTTTTTTAGGTTGAGGAAATTTCATCCTATTCTGAGTTTGCTGAGAGTTTTATCATGAATGGGTGGTGAACTTTGTCAAATAGTTTTTTCCTGCATCTGTTGAAATGATCACATTATTTTTCTCCTGTATTCTATTAAAAGGGTGAATTATATTAATTGCTTTTCATATCAAAGCAATATTGCATTTGTTAGAGAAACACCAATTGATCCTGGTACTTTTTTTTAAAAAAAATTGCTAGATTCAATTTGTTAATATTTAAAATTTTGCATTTATTTTCATGAAGGACATTAGTCTATAGTTTTCTTATTATGTCTCTGTCAAGTATTAAACCAAGGTATTTCAGGCCTCATAAAATGAGTAGAGCAGTATTCTCTCTTCTTTTACCTGACATAGTTTGGGAGAGATGGCTATTATTTGTTAAAACATAATGTTTTCACTTAACATGTTAAAACTTAAATGTTTCAGAAACTTAAATATTTCGTAAAATTCACCATGAAGTCATCAGAGACTGGGGTTTTCTCTGTAGAAAGGTTTTTATTTAAAAAATAATTTTTACTAATAGTCTGGGCACAGTGGCTCATGCCTGTAAGCTCAGCACTTTGGGAGGTCGAGGTGGGAGGATCACTTAATCCCAGGAATTCCACACCAGTCTGAGCACCATAAGGAGACCTTATAGCTACAAAAAAAATTTTTTTAATTAGCTCGGCTTGGTGGTGTGTGCCTATGGTCCTACTTACTGAGGAGGCTGAGGTGGGAGGATCACTTGAGCCCACGAGGTCAAGGCTGCTGTGAGCCATGGTCAGGCCACTGAAGTCCAGCCTGGGCAAAAGTGAGACACTGTTTCATAGGAATCGTAATAGTAATTTGTTATAGGACAATCTAGGTCTTCTGGGATTTTGTGGGTCTGTTTTTGTAATTTCTGTCTTTCAAATAATCTTTTTTATCCAAATCGTTGAACTTTTTGGCATAGTGTTGCTCACAATATTTCTTTATTTTTCTTTTGATAACTGTAAGAACTGTATCAATAATTCTCTTCCATTTCTGATATTGACAATTTTTTATTTTATTATTTATTTATTTAGAGACAGGTTCTAGCTCTGTCACCCAGGCTGGAGTACAGTGGTGCATATTGGCTCACTGCATCCCTTCACCTCCTAGGTTCAAGCAGTCCTCCTGCCTCCATCTCTGGAGTAGCTGGGATTACAGGCACGCATCACCACACCCGGCTAATTTTTGTATTTTTAGTACAGATGGGGTTTACCATGTTAGTCAGACTGTTCTCAAACTCCTGACTTCAAGTGATCCGCCTGCCTCAGCCTCCCAAAGAGATGGGATTACAGATGTGACCACTGCTCACCTGGCCTATGGCCATTCATTGTTAATTGACCAGTTTTGCTAAAAGTTTATCAATTTTGTTGATATTTTCAGAGAGCAAGCTTTTGATTCCATTCACTTTCCTCTTTAGTATGTCCATTTTCTGTTTCATTGATTTCCACTGTTATCTTTATTATTTCTTTCCTTCTGCTTGCTTTGGGTTTATATCATTATGAGATGATCTTGTTTATCTCTAGCACCACTTCTTTCTTAAAATCTGTTTGTGATAATACAGCTACTCCAGTTTTTTCTTTTTTTTTTTTTTTTGAGACGGAGTCTTGCTCTGCCGCCCAGGCTGGAGTGCAGTGGCCGGATCTCGGCTCACTGCAAGCTCCGCCTCCCGGGTTCACGCCATTCTCCTGCCTCAGCCTCCCGAGTAGCTGGGACTACAGGCGCCGCCACCTCGCCCGGCTAGTTTTTTGTATTTTTAGTAGAGACGGGGTTTCACCGTGTTAGCCAGGATGGTCTCGATCTCCTGACTTCGTGATCCGTCCGTCTCGGCCTCCCAAAGTGCTGGGATTACAGGCGTGAGCCACCGCGCCCGGCCTACGGTATCATTCTTATACCTTTGTATCCTCATAGCTTATCTCCCACTTATGAGTGAGAACATACCGTATTTGTCTTTTAAATGTCATTTTCAATGGCTTGCTATTGATATACAGAAATAAAAAGTGATTATTGCATATTGATCTTTTATCCTGTGATCTTGCTGTAATCACTTGTAGGAGATTTTGTATATTCTTTTAGGATTGTTTAGATACATAATTATGTTAACTATGTAAATAATACAGTTTTACTTCTTCCTTTACAAACTGTGTTTTTTTTTTTTTTTTTTTTTTTCTTGTCTTTTGGAACTATCTTTGTAAGAGTGGATATTTTTGTCTTGTTTCTGTTCTAAGGTAGAAAGCACTTAGTTTTCCACAATTAAGTATGATGTTAGCTCTAAGTTTTTTACAGATGCCCTTTTTTAGGTTGAGGAAATTTCATCCTATTCTGAGTTTGCTGAGAGTTTTATCATGAATGGGTGGTGAACTTTGTCAAATAGTTTTTTCCTGCATCTGTTGAAATGATCACATTATTTTTCTCCTGTATTCTATTAAAAGGGTGAATTATATTAATTGCTTTTCATATCAAAGCAATATTGCATTTGTTAGAGAAACACCAATTGATCCTGGTACTTTTTTTTAAAAAAAATTGCTAGATTCAATTTGTTAATATTTAAAATTTTGCATTTATTTTCATGAAGGACATTAGTCTATAGTTTTCTTATTATGTCTCTGTCAAGTATTAAACCAAGGTATTTCAGGCCTCATAAAATGAGTAGAGCAGTATTCTCTCTTCTTTTACCTGACATAGTTTGGGAGAGATGGCTATTATTTGTTAAAACATAATGTTTTCACTTAACATGTTAAAACTTAAATGTTTCAGAAACTTAAATATTTCGTAAAATTCACCATGAAGTCATCAGAGACTGGGGTTTTCTCTGTAGAAAGGTTTTTATTTAAAAAATAATTTTTACTAATAGTCTGGGCACAGTGGCTCATGCCTGTAAGCTCAGCACTTTGGGAGGTCGAGGTGGGAGGATCACTTAATCCCAGGAATTCCACACCAGTCTGAGCACCATAAGGAGACCTTATAGCTACAAAAAAAATTTTTTTAATTAGCTCGGCTTGGGGTGGTGTGTGCCTATGGTCCTACTTACTGAGGAGGCTGAGGTGGGAGGATCACTTGAGCCCACGAGGTCAAGGCTGCTGTGAGCCATGGTCAGGCCACTGAAGTCCAGCCTGGGCAAAAGTGAGACACTGTTTCATAGGAATCGTAATAGTAATTTGTTATAGGACAATCTAGGTCTTCTGGGATTTTGTGGGTCTGTTTTTGTAATTTCTGTCTTTCAAATAATCTTTTTTATCCAAATCGTTGAACTTTTTGGCATAGTGTTGCTCACAATATTTCTTTATTTTTCTTTTGATAACTGTAAGAACTGTATCAATAATTCTCTTCCATTTCTGATATTGACAATTTTTTATTTTATTATTTATTTATTTAGAGACAGGTTCTAGCTCTGTCACCCAGGCTGGAGTACAGTGGTGCATATTGGCTCACTGCATCCCTTCACCTCCTAGGTTCAAGCAGTCCTCCTGCCTCCATCTCTGGAGTAGCTGGGATTACAGGCACGCATCACCACACCCGGCTAATTTTTGTATTTTTAGTACAGATGGGGTTTACCATGTTAGTCAGACTGTTCTCAAACTCCTGACTTCAAGTGATCCGCCTGCCTCAGCCTCCCAAAGAGATGGGATTACAGATGTGACCACTGCTCACCTGGCCTATGGCCATTCATTGTTAATTGACCAGTTTTGCTAAAAGTTTATCAATTTTGTTGATATTTTCAGAGAGCAAGCTTTTGATTCCATTCACTTTCCTCTTTAGTATGTCCATTTTCTGTTTCATTGATTTCCACTGTTATCTTTATTATTTCTTTCCTTCTGCTTGCTTTGGGTTTATATCATTATGAGATGATCTTGTTTATCTCTAGCACCACTTCTTTCTTAAAATCTGTTTGTGATAATACAGCTACTCCAGTTTTTTCTTTTTTTTTTTTTTTTGAGACGGAGTCTTGCTCTGCCGCCCAGGCTGGAGTGCAGTGGCCGGATCTCGGCTCACTGCAAGCTCCGCCTCCCGGGTTCACGCCATTCTCCTGCCTCAGCCTCCCGAGTAGCTGGGACTACAGGCGCCGCCACCTCGCCCGGCTAGTTTTTTGTATTTTTAGTAGAGACGGGGTTTCACCGTGTTAGCCAGGATGGTCTCGATCTCCTGACCTCGTGATCCGCCCGTCTCGGCCTCCCAAAGTGCTGGGATTACAGGCTTGAGCCACCGCGCCCGGCCTCCAGTTTTTTCATGCTTTCTTATGTTTCCATGGTATGTCTTTTTTCATTTTTACTTTCGACTCATTTGTACTTTTGCATTTGAACAGCATCTTTTGTAGACAGCACATAGGTTCTCATTTTTATTAATATATTCCACCTGCTAGTCTCTGTGTTTTGGTTGGAGTGTTTCATCTATTTATATATATTTTTTCAGAGATGGAGTCTCTCTGTCGCCCAGGCTGGAGTGCTGTTCACAGGTCTCCTGACATTCTCTATTTGTCTTTTTTTGTTTGTTTTTGAGACAGGGTCTTATTTTGTGGAGTGCAGTGGTACAGTCACAGTTCACTGCACCCTCAACCTCCCGGGCTCAAGCAATCTTCCCTCCTCAACCACTGGAGTAGCTGGAGTACAAGCAAGCAGCACCACACCCAGGTAAGTTTTTTAAAAATATTATTTTGTAGAGATAGGGTCTTGCTATGTTGCCCAGGCTGCTCTTGAACTCCTGGCCTCAAGTTATCCCCACATTGGCCTCCCAAAATGCTGGGATTACAGGTTTGAGGCACCATGCCAGCCCTCTGTTTTTCAATTGAATAATTTCTATTGGTCTACCTTCATGTTCACTGATGAATTCTGTCACCTACATTCTGCGACTGAGCCCACATAGTGATCTTTGATACATTGTTATTTTCGAATTTCCCTTGCTTCTAATAGTTTAACAATCGATTCTCTTGGGATATAATTATATCGTTTTCCAATCGTGATAGTTTTACTGTCTGCTATAGGTTGAATGTATCTGCCAAAGTTCATGTGTTGGCAGCTTGATCCCCACTTCAGTCAGGATTTCTTTGAAATTTTCTTTGCCCAGTTCAGGCATTAAGAAGTGTGTGTGTGTGTGTGTGTGTGTGTGTGTGTGTGTGTGCGCTTGCTGCCTGAGAGTGGGGGAAGACATTGTGAACAGGAATCCTGTATTTGCTTGTCTGTGTCACCACTCTTTCTCCCACCCTATTCGCCTCCTAGTGATCCCTCCCAAACCTCTTATACCCCAATTCTTTTCCTCTGATCCTCAAGCCTGGGGGATTCAAAGGAGATGGGAAACGACCCCGCCTTCTTATGAATATGCAACAGTAAGGGATTGGGAGAAACGGGAGAGAAAAGGCCTGCAAGAAATTCGCCTCGGGTCAGCCCGCTCCGGGCTCAGTCCAGGCCCAACACCATCCTCCCCACGAAGAACAGCGAACAATAGCCCAGCCCCGGCCTTGGAAGCCGAGCTGGCCGCAGAGGGTGACGCTGAACTGCTCATCGCCAGGGAAACGCGGCATCCAGACAGCCCTCCAGAGCCGGTGTGAGCTCTTCTGGGCGGGGAGCTAGAAACCGATTCGCCGCGGTCCTGGGCCCAGCGGCTGGGAGTTCCCGGCCCCGCCGAGCAAATGAAGAGGGCGCAGGGCATGGGGGCGGCGCGCACCCGGGACAGTTTCCCGTTGGCTTCTCGGTGACCTTCCTCCCACTTCCAGCTCGGAGCTGGATGCTGGGATCCCTCCAGCGACCCTCTGAGGACATGGGAGGGATGCTGAGACAGGCAAGTGGGGTTTCTCTGTCGATTGTCACCTCGCCCGCACTTTTGGAGAAGGTAGAGCCAAACAGCGTTTGTCCTAAATCCTGTGTCGGTGGAACTTTTTTTTTTTACTGAAGTGGGGATGAAAGTTGATCGGCGGTTCCGGGTAGGAGAAGGGACAGAGCTGCTGGCGCGGTGAGGTTAGAAAAGTTGCCGCAGCCCCAGGGGGCCCGGGGGCGAGCGCATAGGGGCGCCGGGGCAGCGTTTGCATAAAGCCAGCTCGGCGGTCGCGTTGCCATGGCAGCGGGGGCGGGGCCGAGCCGCGGCGTGGCTGCGTTGCCGGGCGACGGAGCGGCCGCGGTGGAGACCGGGAATGCCCCGGGCTCAGCGTCCTTGCGGGAGCCCTGGAGCCTGATGCTTCGCTGGACACGCGTGTCTCTCGGTGTCAATCCACAGTCCGCTGGCAGCCGCTGTCACTTGGTTAGGGAGTAAGGCGCCTGCGCTATCACCTACTAATGCCTTAATGCTCTGCTTTTGAAAATACTTGAATTGTGGTGTGATGGAAGACATGAAGAATAGTACTCCTACTTAACAGTTTTGTTTTGTTTTGTTTGTTTGTTTTGAGACAGAGTCTTACTCTGTCGCCCAGGTGGGAGGGCAGTGGCGGATCTAAGCTCACTGCAACCTCCGCCTCCCAGGTTCAAGCGATTCTCCTGTCTCAGCCTCCCACGTAGCTGAGATTGCAGGCGCCCGCCATTACACAAGGCTGATTTTTTTTTTTTTTTTTTTGAGACGGAGTCTCGCTCTGTCGCCCAGGCTGGACTGCAGTGGCCGGATCTCAGCTCACTGCAAGCTCCGCCTCCCGGGTTTACGCCATTCTCCTGCCTCAGCCTCCCGAGTAGCTGGGACTACAGGCGCCCGCCACCTCGCCCGGCTAGTTTTTTGTATTTTTTAGTAGAGACGGGGTTTCACCGTGTTAGCCAGGATGGTCTCGATCTCCTGACCTCGTGATCCGCCCGTCTCGGCCTCCCAAAGTGCTGGGATTACAGGTGCGAGCCACCGCGGCCGGCCCGATTTTTGTATTTTTAATACCGTCAGGGTTTCACCATAATGGTCAGGCTGGTCTCAAACTCCTGACCTCAGGGAATCCGCCCATTTCGGCCTCCCTAGGTGCTGGGATTACAAGGGTGACCCACTGCGCCTGGCCAACAACGTTTTTTAAAAAATATATTCTGTTTACTCGTTTGTAAGGTACCATCTACTGACGGGAGTTCCTTAATTATTATTTAAAAAATAAAATATGGAACCAGGTTTGGATCCACGAAACGAATTGTTCCTCAGCCTTTTAAACATCCTAACCAAAAACATTTGCAAAAGAAAAATAAATAAAGCAGGTAGCAGTACTAAATATTAGGCACAGTACTAAAAGTGCAGACAGTTCTACTGTTGGATCTTAAAATGCTTTAGAAAGATGCGACTTTCACAAAGGACTGGAGAGAATCAGCCTCATTTTATTTCCATGGGTATTTTCTTACATGGAGATGTGCCAGGTAAGTTTGTCTTACTAGGTCAAAGATTACTTGTTTTAGCCATATACTACAGAAAAAATGGCAAGGGGTTTGAATGATCTTTTTTAGAGCAGTTTTTTTCTGTAGCTACAGTAGTGCTTCTATTTTACAAATTATTTGTTTACTTAGATATTCATTCATCAAACATTTATTGAGGCTCTACTATGTGCTGTGTGCAGTGCTAGACTTGACAGCAGAGAGGTAAGTGGTGAGAGGCACACACAAAACTGAATTAGAAAAATTCACAGTTGGCCGGGCGCGGTGGCTCAAGCCTGTAATCCCAGCACTTTGGGAGGCCGAGGCGGGCGGATCACGAGGTCAGGAGATCGAGACCATCCTGGCTAACACGGTGAAACCCCGTCTCTACTAAAAATACAAAAAATTAGCCGGGCGAGGTGGCGGGCGCCTGTAGTCCCAGCTACTCGGGAGGCTGAGGCGGGAGAATGGCGTGAACCCGGGAGGCGGAGCTTGCAGTGAGCTGAGATCCGGCCACTGCACTCCAGCCTGGGCGACAGAGCGAGACTCCGTCTCAAAAAAAAAAAAAAAAAAGAAAAATTCACAGTTTAGGGAGCTGAAAGTGCTGGGAAAGCAGTTGTAAACATAACATTCTCATTGTGAGACGCCACCAGAGCAGCCCCTGCTACTGACCAGGGGAGGTACACTGACCGCAGCTGAGCTTGGAGCTTCATTGGCCTTGTGGGTTTTGCTCTTTCAAGGCAGGCATTATTGGACCCATTTAAAACAGGAGGAGTCCAGCACTCAGAGAAGTGCAGTGATGAGCCTCATGTCACAGCGAGTCAGGCTCAAGATCCAAAAGCCCCTGCTACGACATATATTTTGGAACTTTCGCCCTTTGATCATTAAATCCTCACTACCTGAATGACCATATTTTGATCATTCATAATGGTAAGTGATTTTCTTAAAAACAATAACTATAATGCAATTTTGTTTTTGGTTGAGATGTTTCTAAAGTCACCTATTTCTAAAATCAGATACCAATTGCATTCTGAAGATGTGTTTTTCCAACTGGAATGTTGTCATTGTCAATAATATTTTTTCCAGGGGTTCCTGGTAAGTAAATGAGAAAATTTAAATTTGGTTATTCATCATTTTAAAACATTGAAAGATGTTTGTGTTTTAAAGTACTGTATTTAATAAATCATTATAGCATGAGATTTGTTTAAAGCAAAATACACTAGTTATCATTTAAGTTTTTATTAACTTTTTAAATGTTTTGTCACATTTCTTAGTTTGCACTTGCAGCCACATTAGAGAGGTCATAGGAAAAATTTCTATCTGGAAAGTTGTCCTAGAAAGTTCAAGTATGGACTGGGCTGGTCCTGCATGAAGATTTAGCTATGCATTTTCCACAGCAGCCTGGAAAACCTCTTTGAACTAATTTTATAAGTTATTTTGCTATTACAATTTTATTTTTTCAAATAGATTGCAGAATCCCTGAAGGCAAGGACCAGGTCTTTTGTGTCTTTAGAATTCTCTTCCTAATACCAAATACAACACTCTTCATAAATATTAACTGGCAGAAAAAAACAAAAATAAACTTTACTGCACTGATGAAAACTAGAGTAGAAATAATACTTTTATAGATACTATTCTGAGTCACAAAAGTTTTGCTTATGTGCTGATTGCTTTTTTTTTTTTTTTCTCATTAAACTATACTGTGAAATGCTAGGTAGTACCTATTTCATAGGTAGAAAAACTTGAGTTGTGGTGATTAGCATATGAAGTGTTTTTCAATGCATTATCTTCATTGAGCCTTACAACAACCATTCAAGAATTCACATCACCATTTTTCAAACATGGTAGAAAACAGAAGCTCAGAGAAGTTGAACGAGTCAGTCAGGGTCATCCAGAAAGGAAGAGGTACATCTTCTGACCATTTCACATGGTTTTTATTCTGCCATTGCAAACCAGGTACATGTGTGAACTTTGGGAGGCTGGGTCTCTCACCAGCTCTGGGGTGCTCGGTGCAAGATCCCTTCTCTCCCTCACATCCCCAAGGCGGCTGCTCTGTCTGGGAAGAATGTGAGAGAAACTCTTTTAAAAGACAAGGAAGCAGGGCAAGTGAAAGGAGGAGCTAGTGAGGGGCTCTGTGGAGCAAAATGAAGTGAGGGTGAGAAGGAAGAGTCAAGTGAAGTTGATCAAAAACCAGCCACTGTTCAAAAATGGGAGTGAGGGGATGGGGGAGTGTCTTCTTTCAGGCTGCTATCACAAAATACCACAGCCTGGGGGATTAAGCAACAGACCTGATTGTCCCAGTGCTGGGGGCTGGGAGTCTGAGATCAGGGAGTCTGCAGGGATGGTTTTTTCTGATGCCTTGCTCCTTGGTTTACAACCAACTGCCTTCTGCCTTCTTACTGCGTCCTCACACGGTCAACCTCCTATACTGTCTGTGTCCTAATCCTTGCTCATAAGAGCACCAGTCATACTGGATTAGAGCCCACCCATATGACCTCATTATACCTTAATTACTGCTATGAAGGCCCTATCTCCAAATACAGTCCCATTCTGAGGTACTGGGGTCAGGACTTCATCCTGTGCATTTTGAGCCCAGAGCAGAGAATTACAAAGTTGACACTGATCTATGACTTTGAAAACAAGACCTGTTACCTGTTTCAATTACTTTGTTATTCTCATTAGTATTTTCTCTTAGCGCAAATAAATGGTTGAGCAAATAGTGGTCATTTATTTTTACATTAGTATATTCTGCTGGTTGTTTTTTCAAAAATCCAGAACTGAATTCTCTATTTAGCTTGCTTCATAATTTATTTTCACTCTCCTCTCTGCAGGGCTAGCTTCAAACCTTTCCAAGCTCTGACCAGGGAAGATGAACCCTAGTTCCAGCTAGCGGTGACGTGTGTATCTGCATTTTTTGAGCTGCGGAGTGCTTGGAGTCATATTCGCTGCCTGTGCAACACAACAGGCCTGATGAAGATGAAATGGCAACACCGTGCAGACTGCGAAGCATAGGCCTCAAAGAATCCTGGCCATGAAGGTAAGCTGGGCAACCTTCCGCCTGCATGGCGTGATCCATGCTTATTTCTAACAAGATACCTGTGGCAGAGCATTTCAGACTGTTTGTGAAGGGCAGCCAGTAGAATCTGAAGGTTTTCACTAAGGCATTGAGCAACTAACAAGGGTGTAATTGGAATGCGTGGCAAAAACTCCAATTGTTAAAATATGTGGTCATGAAATAACAGGGTCTAGAGGGAAGCTGCAGGTCTTGTGGTCAGTGCCTTGCCCTTGGCTGGACTACATAGTGTCTGCTTTGTAAAGGTAGAAATCAATACTGTGTTTCCAGTCAGCCAGAGAAGAAGGTTGCGGAGTCTTCTGCCGCAGAAGTTCCGGGATTCACCAGTCACCAGCGTCTCAAAGTACCTGCGTTTGTCTCCTTAACTTCCTTCATTACTTTATATTCTGCCTTCAAAGGGAGGGAGAGTAGTCTTCTATTTTATCCATTTAATGTCTTGTCATTTGCTGGAAGAATTTTAAGAGGTTGCTTCTTGGCCCTTCTCTGTAAGTTGAATAGAAACCGTGTGCATTGTTCTAGGAATCTGTTTCTGTCATAGCCCCGCAGCGCCTGCCCTTCCCACCGTGAGTGGTGGAGTTGTGGTCTGTGTCCTCCTCGCATTCCCCCCAGTCGTTCCTCTTTGCTTCCGAGTGTGAGGCCCCGGATGAAATTCTGCAGTATCCCTGCTGAAGAACAGGGCGCCAGCACACCTGGTGGAGCTTTTCCAAGGAACACGGAAAGCGTTCGGAATGCACTGCTTGGACAAGATCCAGCAGCTTTCCCTGACAGGCGCTTTCAGAACCAGATTCTTGTGTGGAAGAGTCACGGTTATCCCAGCCAAAAAACGCTGCCTGTTTCTGAGAGCTGTGCCTACTTAATTAGAACAGGGATTAGTGCCAGCACTTGGAGTTTGAAAAGTCAGCTTTGAATGTGATGCAAGTCCCTGCAAGGTAGAATGGTCTGTTTCTCCTTATTTGAGCCAGACATCTGTGTAACTGGCCAGCTGTGCAAATCATCTAGCACAGATTCAGGAGGTGAGCTGGTCTCTTCAGTTGTTGCTTTTATAGCAGCTTTTAATCAAAATGCTCGCCTTGGATGCACTCTCCTCAAATTAAGGAACAGAACAACCAAACACGAATGTGTAAAGAGTGAAGGAAGACAGTTATTCTGGCTGTTGATGGCTTCCTCAGGCTGGGCATAGTGAAATGCCCTTTCTTCCCCTCTGCTACCGAAGATGGTAATGACGGTGAGTGGCTTGGAAGTTCAAACCACTCAACAAGTATTGACCAGTCACAGCCTGTATACTCAGTGCTGACGGAGGCACGAGATGTGTCATGACCTTTCTTCCTGAGTAGTTTATGATCCGGCTGAGGGTGAGCGGCCGTGCACACAGGGAATCATGGGAAAGGTTGTGTCATGGTGTGGCCACCCCAGGAATGCCTGTTGTGGGGCCTCAATGGCCAGAGGCCCAGATCCTCCCTTGCTGTGGTGTCTTTCCTCCTACCTGTCTCCTGCATGTTCGCATCACCCCAAGCCCAATCCAGGCTGTGTCCCATTTTTCAGCTCAGGGTCTTCCTCCAGTCCGGTGAGGGCAGCTCACGAAATCCTAGCTCTGGATGTGTCTACCCCAGGGTGAGTCTGGCTGTGGGGTTTCAAGCCTTATCTTCCTGGAGGAATTTCATCAGGGTCTGAAGGAAATAAAAGAGGGACTGGGCTGAAGAAGAGGAGGAGAGGGCTGTTCTTTCTTCATTATTGATGGTAGTCATAAATCACTGGAAAGTCTTAAAAGTGCCTGAGTGTTCATTTCCCGGACAGAAGGATACAGAGGCAACATAAGAATATAAGACTGGGCCGGGCGCGGTGGCTCAAGCCTGTAATCCCAGCACTTTGGGAGGCCGAGGCAGGTGGATCACGAGGTCAGGAGATCGAGACTATCCTGGCTAACATGGTGAAACCCCGTCTCTACTAAAAATACAAAAAACTAGCCGGGCGTGGTGGCGGGCGCCTGTAGTCTCAGCTACTTGGGAGGCTGAGGCGGGAGAATGGCGTGAACCCGGGAGGCGGAGCTTGCAGTGAGCCGAGATCACGCCACTGCACTCCAGCCTGGGAGACACAGCGAGACTCCGTCTCAAAAAAAAAAAAAAAAAAAAAAAAAAAGAATATAAGACTGTATTGAGGGCAACAGCAGGCAGGCAGAGGAGAAAAATGCTGGTCACAACCCTAGATGGTGACTGAAGAGAGGACAACAGCCAGCGGTTCATATGCTGAGACGGATGGGAGAAGAGACACACAGGGACGAGGAAGCCAGCCCGGGGACCAAGTGTCACCTGGATTAGCCGCAGGTGCCCTTCTCCTCACTCGCGGACCTCAGCTCCCCGCTTCATGATATCAGCAGTGATTTGGAGCTGGAGGAGTCCCCGGGGAGAAGGGAGTGAAGCTGTCGCTC
Source organism: Macaca thibetana thibetana (assembly GCF_024542745.1). Taxonomy (NCBI): domain Eukaryota; kingdom Metazoa; phylum Chordata; class Mammalia; order Primates; family Cercopithecidae; genus Macaca; species Macaca thibetana. The sequence continues at coordinate 3,890,990 of NC_065594.1, forward strand.
ATTTCATCCTTCCTGGCATTTCAAGTTGGAATAATAAATGCAGTTTTGGGGGTTAGGTTTGCAGGTGTTTTTAGCATACCATGGTATTTCGGCTGGCCCAGGGACCTAGTCATCGTGTAACCTCTTTCTAAGGAAACTAGATGCCAAATTCCAAACAAACAAAATGTTATTTTTGTTGCGCAAAGCCTTTGCGCCGTGAAAACTAGGGCATCTAAGAATTTTATTTAGATAACAAGACACGGATCAGAATGGGGCAGAGGAGCATCGGGGGACCTGGGACCTTGCATAAATGCTTATCGAGCCAGATTCCCAAAGATGTACATGTGTCATCTGCAGGAAGAGGGTTTTGATTAGTTTTTAAGGTCCCTTCTGCTCCTTCTAAAAACCAGCCTAAAATGGAACGTGTCTTCTCTAAGAATCCCAAATGTTTCTCAAGTATCAACCCCTTGGCCTTTTATCCATGAGTCCCCTGGTGTCTCTAGGAAGCTGCAAGGATGATGGTATCTTCCTGTTTTTATACACAAGGTTGGGAAAGTCTGTCTGGGAAAATGTTTCAAGATGTGGATTTCTCAACTTTATCCTTTTGGTTTGCTCCTTTGTGAAACAGCTTTGTCTTCAGCTGCTCCTGGCTTTGATGTCTTAGCCTTGAGAGAGAGCATCGGGGCCATGCAGCAGTCATTTGGCCACAGGAATTTCGGTCACTTCAGGCTGTTTTTGCTGTTGTATTCCATCTCAGGCGCAGACGCCCGTCGTTTCCTGAGATTGGAAACATCATGGGATCTCGTTGTGCAGGGAGTTCAGTATATTTAGAGTGAAGCACAGTCACCTATCATTTTACATTATGGGAAATCTTGACAAGTTTCAAATCTTGGTATTTTGGAGGTGAATGGATATATCTCTGTGTGTGTGTGTGTGTGTGTGTGTGTGTGTGTGTGTGTGTGTGTGTGTGTGTGTGTTACTGCTCCACCTGGGGCAGGCCTACCCCATAGGCAGTGTGCCTAGAATAGCCTGGATTGATACTTTAAATGAACTAGAGGATTGAAACCTACACTGAACCTCTTAGTAAAATGAGACATTCATTTATAATGAAAGCAGATCTCTTAGTTTATCGGATAGGTAATCTTGGGGTCTTATTTAGCAGGTTTTCTTTCAGTGGTTGTGTCTCTATTTAGATAGCTAATGTGGTATTTCAGAAAATATTTTCTTGGCTGTTAGAATATGTCTATGACCTGGAAATGAGGAGCCACACTATTTGTAAAATACATTTTCAGTGGATAAAAGATAGCTTGAATAATGTAAAAATCCATAGTTCCCCTGATAGCAGAGTTCTATTCTTTGCAGAAAAGTTTTAAGCACTTCTAAGGTTAAATATTATGTTCATTACTCTTAGCTCTGGGAATCTGCCAAAATTATTTTTGCAACCTTGTTTGTATTTAGCCAATATAGGCAGTCAGCCACTGAATTAAGCATTTTCTTTCCTCCAAAAGACCTGATTTTGCCAGTAAGAATTTGGTTATGCAATTATATGTTGACTAATTAGAAGGTAAAAGCTCCAGATTGGAAAAGTTTGGTGTTTTATTTACCGTTTTGAAGTGTGCAGTTCAGCAGCATTCAGCACATTCACATTGTTGTGCAACCTTCACCTCCACCCATCTGCAGAACTCTTTCTATCTCACACAATTGGAATTCCGCACTCCCCTCTCCAGCCCCTGGCAACCACCATTCTACTTTCTGTCTCTATTAATTTAACTACTCTAGGTACCACTTATAAGCGGATTCTACAGTATTTGTCCTTTAGCATCTGGCTTATTTCACATAATGTAATGTTCTTAAGGCCCGTGTATGTTGTGGCGTATGTCAGAATTTTTTTTCTTTTTCTTTTTTTTTTTTTTGAGACAGAGTCTTACTCTGTCACCCAGGCTGGAGTGCAGTGGCGCAGTCTCAGTTCACTGCAACCTCTGTCTCCTGGGTTCAAGCAATTCTCCTGCCTCAGTCTCCTGAGTTGCTGGGATTACAGGCAGCTACTACCACGCCTGGCTAATTTTTGTATTTTTTAGTAGAGATGGGCTTTCACTGTGTTGGCCAGGCTGGTCTTGAACTCCTGACCCCTCAGGTGATCTGCCCGCCTTGGCCTTCTAAAGTGCTGGGATTACAGGCATGAGACACTGTGCCCAGCCAGTTTTGTTCATTTTTAAGGCTGAGTAATATTCCATAATGTATACAGACCACATTTTGTTTATTCTTCACCTGCTGATGGAAATTTGGGTTGTTTTCACCGTTTTAAATCTTTACAGTGGTATTCTGGCTGCATGGTATTCTGTTCTGTGGTTATAACATATTACATAAACCAGGTCTCTATGGATAGGCTTTCAGTTTTTTCCATGCTTCTGTGAATAACTATGAACTTAAACCATTTCACACAAGTGTAAGCATGTTGGTCAATCAGAATTATTAATATTGATATGCTGAGAAGAATGTTTTGGGCACATTAAATTTTGGGATGTTGATGAATTTCCTTCTATGGAGATTGTACCAATTTATGTCTCCTTTATAAAGAATCTGTTGCCCAAGCCCTCACCAATGCAGCATGTGAACAAACTCCTTCATCTTTGCTCATCTCGTGATGGAAAATGATGTCTCAGTATAGTTTTAGTTTACATTTCTCCTGTTTTGAGTGATCTCTGAATGTTTCAGGGCCATTGTATTTCTTTTACTGCAACTATCTGTTCATTTCCTTTGTCCATTTCTCAGTTGGGCTGTTGGGTTTTTCTCCTCCCTCTTCTTTATATTGGCTGTTGTTGAAAAATATCCTTTTGTTTGGCATCCCTAGTGTGCAGCCTGCGGGAATCTTTGGAGCTCTCCTATGAAACAGGAGCTTTGTCTGAGAATTAGTAAAACCTGCTTTTCAACACCATTGCCATTGATCAAATACTGGCTTGGTGACAGTAGATTTTATTAAGGGGAGAGTCCAGTGCGGTAGGAGGCCTTACTGAAATGGTTCATATGCTGAAGAAAGAGTATCATTGTGAGAAAGTTATAAAAATTTCTAGTCTCACAATGTGTTTTAATGTTAAGATTTACTCGGCCGGGCGCGGTGGCTCATGCCTGTAATCCCAGCACTTTGGGAGCCCGAGGCAGGTGAATCATGAGGTCAGGATTTCAAGACCAGCCTGACCAACATGGTGAAACCCCGTCTCTACTAAAAATTCAAAAAGTAGCCAGAAGAAGTAGTGTGCGCCTGTAGTCGCAGCTACTCAGAAGGCTGAGGCAGGAGAATTGCTTGAACCCAGGAGGCAGAGGTAGCAGTGAGCTGAGATCGCACCACTGCACTCCAGCCTGGATGATAGAGCGAGACTTTGTCTCAAAAAAAAAAAAAAAAAAAAAAAGAAAAGATTTACTCAAGTTATCTTTTAAAAGTTGAATACATACACATAAGTAACTTGGTGTGAACTGAAAAAAACAACCCAAAATAGTGTATTATTAAATATCATTTGCTCAGCTCATGCAGCTAACTGCATACTGGAAAACTCAAACTCAACATGCCCCACTCTGAACTCATTCCTCTGACCCACAGAGAAACGTCCCAGTTCCTGAGTTTACTGTCTTGCTTCTCCACATATCTATCCACTGTTTTTTGTATTATTCTCTCCATTCTTGCCACGGGCTGAAAGTTGTGTCCCCCTAAAATTCGATGCTGAAATCTAACCCCCAAGGTGATGGTGTCAGAAGTGAGGCCTTGGGAAGTGATGAGATCGTGAAGACAGAAGCCCTGATGAACAGGGTTGGTGCCCTTAGAAAAGAGGCCTCTAGAGCTGTCTTGTCACTTCCACTATGTGGGGATGCAGCGAGACGGCACCGTCTGTGAGCCAGAAAGTGGGCACCCGCCAGACAGTGAATCTGCGGATGCATTGATCTTTGACTTCCCAGCCTCCAGAACTGTCAGATAAACGTCTGTTGTTTATAAGCCACCCAATTTATGGTATTTTGTTACAGCAGTGCAACCAGAGTAAGACAACTGCCAACCAGTTCCACCTAAACAGTCCCTCCAGTGTGTCCACCCCCCTGCACCTCGTCACCACCGTCTTGTTCAGATGCCACCCAATCCCTGCTGGGTTCCCTCAGCCACCTCCAGCTGAGTCGTTACCTTCAGACTTTTCCACATTCAGCAGTTGTATGATCTATCACTAAGAGGAGTTTATGAAATGCAACTCTCTGGTTTTATAAGACTATATCCCTGGCTGAAACCCTTTGATGGCCCCCATTCCCCCTAGAATAAAACTCAAATTCCTTAGCATGGCCTCTGGACTGGCATGCCCTGGCCCACTCCCTCTGTTTCCTTACTCATTGCCCACTCCTTCCTACACTCCACTGTTCCCAATAGTAATTTCTCAATTCCTTAAACTCAGGGTGCACCCTTGTTTCAGAACCTTTGAATCTGCTCCTTTTTCTGGAATGTTCTCCCCTGTTCCACTCCCCAGTCTCCACCAACCTGAGCAGCTCTATTCCTTTGTCTTCCAGCAAGTCTTACCCAACACTCTCCAGCCTGGTTTAGTGGCTTCTTCTAGGATCCAGAATGTCCCTTAGCTTGCATAATTGCCCTATGCTGTAACTGCCTACTTCCTTGTACAAAAGGGTGCACGCCACGAAGCTGTAAATGCCCAGGGAGCAGGGTCACATCTACCTTGTTTCCCGTGATCACCCAGAACCTAACTTATTGATTGCTCATAAACATCTGTTGATGGATGACTGTTGAAAGATGGCTGGAGAACTAAAGGAGAATGCCTTCTGGGAATGGGATGTGACTGGGTGCCAGTGGGTTGTGATAGTATCACACATTCAGAGTCTTGGGATGAGACCCTGAGTGTCTTCCCCACAAATCCTGAAACCTGTGTGGCAAGAAGAGAAAGCTGAGTTGGCTGCAGTTTTATTTGCCTGGTGTACCCGTGGCCTTGTGAGAAAGACAGTGAAGGAAGATGAAGCCTGCTCAAGGCTAAGATCAGGCAGAGGAGAAACAGACACCTGCTAATTGTCTTGGCAGAGTCCCAGGCAGGGCAGCAGCTCCCTGAGTGGAGAAGGGGCACACAGGCTTAGGGCAGAGATCCTGGTCAGGGCTGGTGAGGAAGCGATGGATTAGGAATGCAGCATCACTCAAATTGCCTTCAAGGGCAGCCCATCTAAGAACCTATGCTGTCTTTTCTTTTTCATACATTCCTGTCCCTCTATGAGATGTAAGTGTGGTTTGTGGCTGATTCAGTGCAATAAATCATGTGTTTGCAGAATGTAGTCACTGATTTGGGACTTAGGGTCTAACCAGTATGCAGTCCAGTAAAAATAGCAAAGGCCATATTTTATTGCACTCTGTCTAAAGTAAGCAAACTTTCAGCTGATTACACTCTCAGATGACTTCTTTTCTTGCTCCTCTTTTCTCCCTGAAAATTTACAGGGAATGTTGTGGTCCTAAAAAACTTCTCCTTCACCGGGCTTCGTGCTACAAAGTTAGTGAGCCCCAGCCCCCAGTGTCCAGCTGTCTTTGTTATGACTGCATTCTTTTCTCCAATGCATTGATGACTCGTGTTCATAGCAAGGCCAGCACCATGCATATTGGGCACATTTGTGAAAAATGTTCAAGAAGTAAATATACTTCTCAGCTCCTAACACCAAGAGGACAACAGAGTAATCATCCCACAATGACCTTCATTTGTGGAAAATCAGATTAAGGAGACTTTGAGTTGGGGGCAGGTGGGCTGGGGTTGGGGGGTGGGTGAGTGTGTTGTTTTCTGTATTGTTTCTGAGAAGAAAAGTCTTCCATGCCAAGCAGTGGTGAGCATGTTCACTCAGGCGTTGGTATAGTGCAATGTGGAAAGCCACCCCAAACGGGAAGAGGACACAGTGATGAAGACCATGGGGTTGTTGTAATGATTGGCACTGCCATTGTTGAGTGGTTACTACAAGCCAAGCACTCTGCTAAATATTTTACATGGATTATTTTATTTAACCCTCACAAAACCTAGGAAGTGGGTAGAATAGTTAGGTCCATTTGCATTGAGATTACTGAGGTCCAGAACCACCCTCCCTGACACTCCTCAGGTCTGGGTTCTTGGTAGAAAGTGGAAAACTGGAGTCTAACCATGTGCTCTCAACCCAGGGATCTGCTGCCTCCATCAGTGTCCAGGAGGTCTGAGTCTAGCTCTCTTCCTGATAGCTGTGTGACCTGGTGTACTTAGGTCTCTGTGCTTCACAGCAACATGAGGTATATAAGAGAATTATATAAAGTAAGGCATGTGTTCGTTAGGGTGATACTAAGTCCTGTAATAAAGCCCAACATTTTGGTGGCTTGACACAATCAATAATTGCAGGTGTGTCTGCTCAGTGGCAGGTGCTCGTGGTGGTGGATGGCTCTGCTCCATGAAGTCTACAGGGATCCAGGCTGATGAAGGCTTTGTGTCTTTGATGTGTGATTTCCAGGACCATTACACCCACAGACCAGAGAATAATGTTGGCAGGGGCAGTCCCAGGTATGATAAGGCCTGAAGGGTCAGTTTTGGGGACCCTCTTTACGAACGAACACAAAGTGGCCCATGTGCTACAGCCTCTCCCTGGACTTGAAAGGGGCCCTGCAGCAGAGGGATCCTGCAGCCTAGGGTTCCTTAGCTTCCTGGAAAACTCACGTCTGTAGTTGGATGGAACTTGGGGACATGGCCCCGTTTGGCTCCACAATGCTGGGAAACACTGTCTAGACCGTCCGAAATAGAGGACTGCTGGCAGCTGCTGCCATGTGTGCAAAGCGCTTCCAACAGTGCCTGGCACGGCAGGAGCTAGGAAGCATCAGCTACTATTCCTCTGTTTACAGTGCAGCATGGAAATTCCATCAAGCCAGCTGTGCCCTGACAGCTGCCTGTCATATTTTCATCAACACGCTCTGAGCATCATATTATGTGCCTGGGCTTGGCCCAGGCTGCTGTGCTTTCAGAAAAGCCTGGAAGCATCAGCAGAGATGGGTTTAAAAGTCCACAGTCGGCCAGGCGCGGTGGCTCACGCCTGTAATCCCAGCACTTTGGGAGGCCGAGGCAGGCGGATCACAAGGTCAGGAAATCGAGACCATCCTGGCTAACATGGTGAAACCCCATCTCTAGTAAAAATACAAAAAATTAGCCGGGCGTGGTGGTAGGCACCTCTAGTTCCAGCTATTTGGGAGGCTGAGGCGGGAGAATGGCGTGAACCCGGGAGGCAGAGCTTGCAGTGAGCCGAGATCATGCCCCTGCGCTCCAGCCTGGGCGACAGAGCGAGACTCCATCTCAAAAAAAAAAAAAAAAAAAAAAAAAAAAAAAAATCCACAGTCTAAGTTGCCACATAAGGAGCAATGAACCTGCTGCGGTGAAAGGTCATGGACAAGAGTGTCCCAAGGCTTGGCCCACTGTGGCAGCTGGGGTTCCTAAGCCTGGCACTTTGCGACTGCAGAATCACAACTGCTGCCTCAGAGTATCACTGATCAGCCCAGTTACGTTTGTAGTCCAAGACAGTGGCTTTCAACTGTTTCTTTCCCATAGACCACAACATTTTAATTAATGGTTTTAGTTGATCTGCCACTAACTAGTGTGTGACTGAAGTAGGTGATATTAAAGTACTGTTCTTCCTAGCATTGCATTACCCACATCATCAAACATATTTCCATTGTCTGCACATTTACGGCAATAAGGCTTCTCTGCAAATAAGAGAAAGCATGCACCTCTCAGAAGAGTAATGTTGTTTCACAGATGTCACGTGCTTCATGCCAGTTCCTGCCAAGGACATTCCCGGCCCAGGACCTGATACCATGTGCATGTGGCCTGTCCATGCCCCAGCCCTTCCCACAGACCCCTGCATGACACTGTTGGACCACGGATTCAAACCCACAGGTCAGGATAAGTGAGAATTTACCTAGGAAAGCCCATCCTTTGGCTAGACGGAGAGGAAGCATCCAGGCTTGCTTTTTAAGGGGATCTCTAGGTACTTCCCCATGAAAACTCCCCATCCATCTGTAAACCACCCCTGCTCACAGCAGGCAGTATTTATGCAGCCTAAGGGTGAGGTCATTGCATATTCCAACAACAGATTTGTCTGGGGAATTAAATTTGCTTATGTTCAAGGCATGTGTGCGGGTTCAGCTGGCTGGGGTGAGCGATGATTCCCTGAAATCTGAGAAGTGGTGGGTTTTTTTTTTTTGTTTTTTTTTTTGACAAGTAACAAGGAGTTACAATGAAATGTCCTTCTGAATTATGAAGTGGCTGCCACGCGTTGGCGTCAGAGCCTGTTCTTGCCAGTGACGGGTATTCTTGTCATTCTTACAGTTTTGGGGTAAATGAAATTACACTCCTGGCCTTCTAAATTCCAACTCAGAAAAATTTTCTAAAGGAAACACTACCGTGAAAGGATTAGGGACTTAGACTGCTCCCTGAAAGCACCTTTGGCCAAACCTGTGGCAAAACCATAATTAAAAAGATGGTGTGTAGGCTCATGTTGATTGGTAAGAATTTGAAGCATATCTAATGTAGAATGAATGGAGCTTCAGTTCTCAAATGGAGCTTCAGCTATTGTATAGAGGGAGGAATGAGACAGTCTTGCCATGGCTTCAGAGAGCAGACTTAGGGTGAAAGCTGGAGGATGAGGTATCATCCTTAACAAGGGCAGAACTTTCTATTAGAAGCAGAGGTGTTGTGGAGGAGGTTCGTGTGTGGGACTGGCCGGTGTGACCACAGGTGCCCTTCAGGCCCTGACTGCTAAGATCCTCTAAGTGCTGGGTAGGTCCTGCTAATTATCTGCAACTGGTAGCCTGTCTTTAATGACCACACGTGGGAAATGTTGAAGTTTTCTGTTCGTCATTGAGTAATGAAGGTGAGAAAAGAATAAAATGAGCATAGAGTGCTGTTGTTTAACCTCTGCAATATTGGAGTCTGTGTAGAGGAATAAAGAGCACTCATTTTTGGAAACGGAAGAGTAGAATTCTAATAGTCAATAGGCAATAGATTATTTCTCCCTTACAGTCATAAAGAAAATGGCTTGCAAGCAAGCCCTACATTTTAGGCCAAAAGGCAGATTAAAACCTAAAAGCACATCAGCGCACTGTTATGAAGCATTTGCTTTAAACAGGTGAATTGGTTTAGCTCAGCGTTCTGAACTCTAGGGGTGATTGTGCCTCCTGGGGACATCTGGCAGTGTCTGGAGATGGTTTTGAGTGCTGTGATTGTGTGTGTGATGCTGCTGCTGATGTCTAGTGGGTAGAGGGCAGGGATGCAGCTAAACATCTCACCATACACAGGACAGCCCCCAAACACGATGTCCAAAAATGTCAGTAGTGCCAAGGTTTGGGAACCCTGGCATCCTTAAGCGCCCGAAGATACATACCAATCTCATTTGCTTTTGTAACACTACAAAAAATTGCATGTTCAAATTATTTATCATACATAGCTGATCTTCTGATTTTATCCCTAGAAAGAAAAAGGTGTGATCTTTGAACACATGTAAATCAAAGATTATTTTGTTTTCCCTGTTTGGTTTAATCAAATCCTGGTGATGACTCCCATTTAACTGGATTTGACATTAACATCAGTATCACTGGGCCTTGATTTTTGAACTTGTTATTATTTCTGACTTATTTTTAGATAACTGATTATGCTGATAACTTAAAATGAATCCAGCCCAGATGGGAAGGAAATAACAGAGGTCAGCTCTGGCAGGGGACCTAATTGGCAGCCGTTTTCAGCTCAAAACAGACGGAATCTCCAAATCGACTGAAGTTTTCCCTTTGAGATAAAAATGTGAGGTCATGGAATTTCATCTGTATCTGATATGCATTTTCATATCTATACTCAATCTAATTTTGTGATCTGGAAAGCTTTGATTCTTCTTACCAAAATCTCCTGAAAAAATTACAAAGGCAGAGAAATAGAGGGGGTCGTGTTAATTCACGTATTGATTTGCAAATGAGAGCAAAAGCTCTAACTCTTTGAAAAGTGTAGAGAATGGTGAGAAGGGCATAAAAATTCAGATAAGCCATGTTTCCTGAGAACTGGGGAAGAGTGAGGCTGCCTTGAACTGCGTGGAGGAAGTGGTCGTCTTTTACTCTGAGTACTGATTGGACCCTGATAGCATGTGCTTTGTCTCTGCCTGAGCTTCCTGTTTCAGGAAAGACTTGAAGAGCTGCAGAGACAACTGAGCAGATAAGATATGGGACCTGTGAGACACACAGAACTCAGGTTGCTCATTCCGGAAGAGAACAGACCCTAACCATGTGTTGGAGTCTCTGAGGAGATGAAGGGTTTTGGGTAGGTTACAGATTAGTTTCCTCGTGCTGCTGTAACAAGTTACCATGAACCTAATGGGATTATTATCTCATATTTCGGGGGTCAGGAGTCCAAAGTGGGCTTCACTGGGCTGACTCAAGGATTACTTTCCTTCTGAGGCCATGAGGGAGAGTCCACCACCTTGCCTTTCTACCTTCTAGAGTTTTAACACTAGTGTTTGCAAGTGAGAACAAAAGCTCTAACTCTTTGAAAAGTGTAGAGAATGGTGAGAAGGGCATAAAAATTCAGATAAGCCAGATAAGAAAGGCTTTCAGCAAATTCAATTTCTCAGAGTTCAATTGGGCCAAAAACGATTTGCAAATCAGACAGCCTCCAGAACGAGAAGAGGTTCAGAGTGACTGAACTGGGGCTGTCACATGGTCAAATAATATTTATGGACAGAGGAAAGAAAGCGACGTAAGAAAACGAAGTGGCGTACAGAAACAGCTGGGTTGGTCACAGCTGGGCTCTTGCCTTATCTGAACAAGTTTAATGGTTGGCGGCCTGTGCTTGGCTGATTGGCTGAGATTTGGCTACTTGTTAAAAGAGTAGCTTATCGGATGTTTACGCATCAGTGAGGTTACAGTTGACTCTGCAGAAGAAGCTATGCACAAGAAGCCTTGAGGCCAGACTTAAAGTATGTGAGGAGGCAGCTTTAGGCCAAACATAATTTAACAAGAGGCTGCCAGCGTTCCTTGGCTTGTGGCCCCTCCTCCATCTCCAGAGCCAGCAGTCGCCTCCCTCTGACCTCTGCTTTTATGGCCAGTCTCTTTCTCAGGCTCCGCTCTTCCTTATAAGGATCCTTGTGCTGACAGTTGCCCTCTCAGATCGTCTTGTAGGCAGGGGCTGCTTTTCCCAACTTGTAAGTCCTGCTTGTAAGCAGGAGAGTGTGACTCAGAGAGCCCGTTGCTGTTCCCAGTGCCCTACTCCTCTTAAGAACAGCGAATAATGGAATAACGAGTATTCGTCTTGGGCTTCTAACCACTCTTGTAAGGATCAGTCATGATTGATGGAAATACCTGGGTTCTTGAGAATGATGGCTTTTCTGCTTAAACAACCATCAGTTTCAACTAAAAATACTGTGAGCAGAAATGGTCTCCATTTTTATCTTTTCTTTATTTGTTAAGGTATAACGGGCATAGAATGCACATATTGAAAGTGTACACTGTGGTACATCTGTGTATACTCACCACAATCAAAACCATGTCCATATTCATCACCACCAAGAGTAGAACACGCATGCCTCCTGTAATCCAACCCTCCCCGTACCCACATTCCCAGGCAAACACTGATGCTTCCTATCACTATAAGGTACTTGCATTTTCTAGAATTTTATACAAAAGAAATCATACGTTATAAAATCTTTTTACTTCATTCAGCATAATTTGAGATTTATCCACGTCATTCCGTGTATTACTAGTTCATGGCTTTTCATTGCTTAGTAGTTATATTGGTCCATTTTGTATTGCTATAGAGAAATACCTGAGACTGGGTAGTTTATAAAGAAGTTTATTTGGCTCATGCTTCTGCACGTTGTGTGTGAAGTGTCGGACCAGCATCTGCTTCTGTTGAGGCCTCAGGAAGCTTCTAATTATAGTGGAAGGTGAAGGGGGAGCAGGCGTGTCACATGGCAAGAGAGGGAACAAGGGAGTGAGGACGAGGTGCCAGCCTCTATAAGTAACCAGCTCTCTTCTGAACTAATAGAGGAGAGCTCACTCATTGCCTTGACAGGGCACCAAGCCACTCATGAAGGATCTACCCTCTATGAATTAAGCACCTCCCACCAGGCCCCACCTCCACCACTGGGGATCATATTTCAACATGAGTCTTGGAGGGGACAAACTATATTGGTAGTATTCCATTGTGTATCCAGCCACTTGGGAATGAACACTGGATTGTTTCTGGTCGTGGGCTATGATGAGTAAAGCTGCTACAGGAATTCAGTTTCAGGTGTGTGTGTGGACAAATGTACTCTCTTCTCCTGGGGTAGTATCTATGTACAAATGGTCATGTGGTACATATGTTTAACTCTTCTAGAAACTACCAGACTGTTTTCCAAAGTCTTTGCACCATTCCACTTGCCCACCGGCAGTGAATGTTCCCACCTTAGAATGTTCCAGTTACTTTATATTCCCAACAGCACTTAGAATCATCAGTTTAAAACATTTTAGCCATTCTAAAGGTATGTAGTGGTGTCTTGGATTAGTTTTAATTTGCATTTTCTTAATGACGAATGACATTGAGCTTTTTTCTTGTTCTTATTTTCCATCTTTGTCTTCTTTCATGAAATGTCTATCCAAATCTTTTGTCCATCTTTGTCAGGTTGTTTTCATATTATTGCATTTGAGAGTGTTTTATAAACATGTTCTGGATAAAAGATCTTTATCAGATACATGATTTACAAATGTTTTCTCCCTGACTGTGGCTTATTGTTTGATTTTCTTAACAGTGTCTTTTGAAAAAGAGAAGTTTTTAATTTTGATGAAATCCAATTTGTCTGTTGTTTTCTTTTATGGATCGTGATTTTTTGTTGTATTTATGAAATCCTTTCCTAATCCAGGGTTACAGTGTTTTTCTTCTATGTGTTCTTACAGAAGTTTTATATACCTAGGTTTTGCATTTAGGTCTATGGTCCAATTTCAGTTAATTTTCATATGTGGCCTGAGATATGGATTCAGGTTCATTTTTTTTTTTTTTGCACATGAACATCCATCTGTTCCAGCATCATTTGGTGAAAAAATGATACTTTTCCATTGAATTATCTTTGCATTTTGTTAAAAATCAGTTGGCTTTACGTTGGTGTTCTGTGATCAATTTTCCATCTTTTCACTAACGTTGACTTTTTTTTTTTTTTTTTGAGATAGAGTGTTGCTCTGTCCCCCAGGCTGGAGTGAAGTGTCAGAGTCTCGGCTCCCTGCAACCTCTGCCTCCATGTTCAAGCAGTTCTTAAGCCTCAGCCTCCCAAGTAGCTGGGATTACAGACCCATGTCACCATGTCAGGCTAACTTTTTGTATTGTTAGTAGAGATGGGGTTTTGCCACGTTGGCCAGGCTGGTCTTGAACTCCTGACTTCAAGTGATCCACCTGCCTCGACCTCCCAAAGTGCTGGGATTACAGGCATGAGCCACTGTACTCGGCCTAATGTTGGTTATCTTGATAACTGGTTTTATAAGTCTCAGAGTCAGGTGCTGTAGGTCCTCCATTTTTTTTCAAGGCTGTTTTGGTCATTTTACTCACTTTTCATTTCCATGTGTTTCAGAAACAGATCCTCATTTTCAACCACAAAAAAAAAAAAAGCCTGTTTGGACATTGATTGGCATTGTGTAGAATATTTAGATCAATTTGATGAGATTTGGCATATTAACAGTATTAAATCTTCCAACCCATCACACGGTCTATCTCTCATTTTATTTTGCCTGAACAGCAGGTGGTCGTTTTAATTGTACAGACCTTGACCTTGTGGGACTCCCAACTCCAGCTCGAGTCAGGGAGCTCTCCAGGCTCAGGCTGGGTTCTTCCTGCCTGAGCTGCAGCCTGTAAACCCCTTCCAGTCAGTAACTGGGGAAGCCAAACCTTCAGCCTATTTGTTTCTACCGCTCAGGGATTACGCTCAAGTATAGCCTGGCATCTAATGTTTGCAAACCGGTGTTTCTTATATTTAGGTTGCTTTTATTGTCAGTGAGAGAGTAAATCTGGTTCCTGTTACTCCATTTTTTTAAGAATGAGAAATCTTTTTCACTCTGTATAGCAGACTTCCCTCATGTAGATACTTACGCAGAGCAGCTCTGTTATTGTGAATATTCCTGGCCAAATGCCTGAACTGCAGCAAAGCTAAGTTTAACTTGCCAGGCCTGAAAGACAGGCAGTGTAGTAGAATACAGTCAAAAACGAGCTGGCCTATAAACATGAAAAATAGTGCTTGCCCTCATTAGTAATCACCAAAATGCGTATTAAAACCACACAAAGGTGGCATTTCACACCGAGGACGGTGAGGTAAGGAACCTAGTGGGAGGGTTAGACATTGATGAAACGAGCACAAAATCAAAGACAGAATTTCAGCTGTGATGGTCTAGAAAGGAGAAGGACATTGTGCCCTGAAAGAGAACAACAGAGGGTCTGACCTGGCCTGGGGGCTGGGAAGCTTTCACTGAGGAAGCGTAGGTCTTGGGGCAGCTGAGGCATGAGTAAGAGTTTAACAGGCTGATACAAAGACAGAAAAGGTTTCAAAGGGAGCAGCAGGTGACAAAGTCCAGTGATGGAGAATATGGAAGGCGTGTGGAGCCCAGGGAAAGACAGTGCTGGGCGGTGAGGTGTCTAAGCCAGGCAGCTCTTGGTGGGGAGGAACCTTCCAGACACCGTGCAAGGAGTGACTTTCAGGGCAGATGCAGCCCTTGTTGTCCCCAAACCTGCCCTCTAGGGGGAAGACAGGCCACAAACCAAGTACACAGCAACAACGTAAGATGTTTGCTAATGTGATCCCGTCTATGAAGTGGTGGGGAAGAGGTCCCAAGAAGGATTCTCAGGGAAGGGCAACAGGACATGCAGAAGGCTTGTGTTCAAGAAAGTGAATTCAGGAAAGCCTTGGGTTAGAGTGTGAATTCGGGAGAGCTCTGGGTCAGAGGCATGAATTCGGGAGAGCCCTGGGCTAGAGATGTGAATTCTGGAGAGCTCTGGGCCAGAGGTTTGAATTCAGGAGAGCCCTGGGTGAGAGGTATGAATTTGGGAGAGCCCTGGATGAGAAATGTAAATTCGGAAGAGCCTCGGGTGAGGTGTGAATTTGGAATATTCCCCGGGTCAGAGGTGTGAATTTGGGACTGGACAGTGTTTGTTTCCTAGGCTGCTGTAACATAGCACCACTGCTTTTCAGCCTCTCCCTGCTCTGAGTTCTTGGCTGCTGCACTCTGTGTTTCCCCCTTGTCCACTCCCCTCCCCCCCTGTCCTCCTTGGCTACTACTATTATGATCTGACACAGTTCTTCCAGGCTGGCCAAGTGGCCTCTTCTACTCTCACCACCTACTCTCTCCAGGTAATGTCACCCAGGCTCGTAGCCACATTACATTTTAAGGTTAGAGTAGAGCAGTAGTAGTCACATATACAAGGACACGGGGAATGTAACAGTGTCACATTATTGAGGTGGAGGGTGAGCGGGTGAGTGGCATGAGAGGAGGCGACGCCTCTGCGCTAAGGGCAGGATGAGGGGGATAATGTGTCTCACGGGAAGGTTGCAGGAGTGGAGGTGGAGGGAGAGTCTGTCTGGGAACACCTGCTTCTTCTGAGAAGGAGGGTGTGAGAGAGGTGAGGTCGGGGTGGGGCTCAGTGGGGCTGGAAGTTTGAGGAGAGTGGAGATTGCGTTAAGGAGTGGTCATGGAGAGGGGAGAATAAGCCTCCAGGGAAAGGCGGGAGGGTGGCTGGGCTGGCCGCTGTGTCTGTTGGGGTCAATCCCATGAGTGCCCCTGTGTCCTGATGGTGATGCTTCCCATCACAGACTCACCAGGGCACCACACTCATCCCAGTGACTTGGGTGGGAAGCTGGAGGGGTGAGGAGTTTTGTATACTGGCAGGGATGTTCAATAATGGCCGTGGATATGGAGGGAAATGAAGAAAGAGAACCTGATGAGTTGAAGAAGTAAAAAGAATCAGCACTGGGTGGGGCTGGGAGGGGAGGGAGCAGCGGTGAGGGTTGAGCGAGTGATCTGTGGGGAGAGGCTCCGGCACTGGCCCCGGAGATTCAGACAGTGATTTCAGAAGATGAGGCCGGAGTGTGGCTGTGGGAAGGACGGTGAGATAAAGGGGACATGGGAGGTGAGGAGACTGCATGGCCACAGTGTCCCTCACATAGACGTTGAACTCACCCAGGGGGCGGGTGGGAGCAGAGGTGGACGGTGCACTGTGAACCACGTGTCAACATCTTACGTGGCCGAGAGGGAGTGACCAGAGGTCACTGTGCAGTGGCAAAGGTGGGGTCCGGTGCATGTTTGAGGCATGGGCTTCAAAAAAGCAGTGTCATAGCTTTTGACTTCTGTCACATGAGGTCATTTACAAGAATAGGTCTAAGATAATTGTCATGTATGTGTCCACGCACCTATTCAATAGGTCACTCTAACGCTATACCCGTGATTCAGAAAACATGTTGGTGAATGTGTTGAATGACAGATATCTACCAGTCTCTATGTTGGGCTTGCAGGCAGGAGGTAGATGAAAAAGTGTGTCTTCTTGTGGTGGTCAGAGTCAGAAGCACTGACAAACGAATTCGAGTAGGAGGGAGATGTCACACTAGCTCCGCGTTCCGTAGAGAGGGGACAGAGTGACACACTCTGGGGGAAGGAGTAGAGGAGCTGGTGGTGGTGGAGTCTGAAAGCACTCGGCTTGGGGAAACACAAGATTGGCTTCAGTGGCCTGAGGCGTAGTCAGAGGGGTGAGTGTGTTGGTCTTTGAGACTCCCTGTCGCTCCCAATTGGACTGACTGGACTGCAGGAGCTTCACGAATTCACCAGTTCCTGGAGTCTCATGGAAGAGGACTGCCACAAGCCTCGTCCGGCTCCTTGAGGAGGGAAGAGCATCCAGTGCTCGTGTGACCTCCCCCCGCCCCGTCACCACAGGCACTGGCCGTACCCTCCGATGGAAACAGGTTTCCTACCTGCTGCTCCTCTGCAGTCCTTACGTGGCAGGCACGGACATAGGACCCGTCCAGGCCTGTCTTTCCCATACACAGTTACACACAGTGTTGTAAAATCACATTCATCGGCTGTCCCAGGTGGGAACTGGGCCCTATTGGAACCTTCGCTTCTGATGTCCTCAGAAGTGGCTCAATGAAATATTTTTCTGAATGTAGGGGGTGAACAGAGAAAATTACCCTCATTTGTTCTTCCTCTGTTAATTCTTCCTGTGAACTCAGGCCAGGAGTATATGGGCAGACAGTTCTCTGTGGCTGTTGGCTCAGTCTTCCAAACTACAGCATTTGCCCTTTTATTCAAAATCCCATCTGTCTGGTTTTTGATGGTTCTGTCTGTAGCACTTTCCCCATGCTGGTCTAAATGCAGGGGTGTGTGTGTGTGTGTGTGTGTGTGTGTGTGTGTGTATGGATGCTTAGATGCACCTATTGAGAGGGGAGTGCCTAGGCCAGATCACTCAGAGAAGGTGTTGGATTAAGCCATTTTGATGTTTCAATTACAGAAATCCTAAACTAAGCACAGCTTCTCTGACACCAGTAACAATTTCATTACTGAGCCATGAGATAACAGCAGGTTTACAAGAGAAGGTGGTAAGAAGATTGAGAATTCAAATAATGAGTGGAGTGCACACAGGAAAGAGTACTGTGCATGTCTTCATGAGGAACTTGAATTAAGGCTTCTGTGCCACAAATCAAGTAATGCGTAATTTTTTCTTTGGAAGCACGTAGAGGCTTTAATGATAACAATTTGTTCTTAAGAAAACCTAGGATTTTAAAAGAAACAGAACTAAGATTAGAATCTTCATCATGTATTCAGTTCTTTTCATATTATATTAGTAGTAATGAATACAGATTTTATTGGATATAATGCATTTCAAGCAATTTTAGATTGAAGCAGAGTATTAGGACTGTACAAAGTCCATTTTTTAAACTAATGCAAAATATTTGCAAAAGTATTTGTCTTTACGTTATACGTCAGCCATTATCCATTGTAGTAATGATTTTAAAATACTTTCTTTTTGTTCTGTACTTGATTTAATTCACATGTTTAATACAATATTAGAGACATGAAAAAAAACACAATATACATCAGCAAATACAGAATCCATTAAACAGGAACAAATACCGCAGAAGTTCCTTCTGAGCCACGCTCGCCCTCCTCCCGCAGCATTGTTTTGTACACTTGCTGCATACACGTACACACAGAAATGGTACTTACTACTATTGTCTTTTAAATATAGAAGTTGACTCTTGTCTCCTTGCATAGTTCCTGGTGGGCAGTCCTGGGCTTTGGTGTGTCCTCAAGGTTGTTCAGGGACTTAGGTTCCTCCCTAGGGTAGCATGTCTCTGTCTTTGGCGAGACGCGGCTTTAAAAAATCTCCAAAGCATCATGAACCGCCATTTTATAAATTACATAAAGAAAGATGAATTATTAGAAAGATGAATTTAAAAGCAGATACACAA
The DNA here is from genome assembly GCF_024542745.1 of Macaca thibetana thibetana. Classification (NCBI taxonomy): domain Eukaryota; kingdom Metazoa; phylum Chordata; class Mammalia; order Primates; family Cercopithecidae; genus Macaca; species Macaca thibetana. The sequence continues at coordinate 3,909,443 of NC_065594.1, forward strand.
AATCCTACTCTGCAGACATCCGTCTGTGAAGAGTTAAGTGTGAAATCCCAGTCCTTGTACCAACACCTATCTGCGCACTTTGAACAGGTACCATTTACGGCAGTGTTTACAGTTAACGTGGTAACTATACTTATTTACTGTTAAATTTCTCTCATCCAGGTTGGATGGACCACAGTGTATTTTTTTATTCCCCGGCTCTCTAGTTATTTAGGAAAATTAGCTCCGTGGCCATCCAGGGGTGAGGGGCTCCTCTCAGGGGTGCAGACAGGACTCAGGGAGGCTGGGACCACCCCCGTATGAAGGTGCTTCTTCCTTGGGAGTTCCATCGGGTGCCCTGGAGCCGGCTGTGGGCAACAGACCCTGCCCCAAGACGACGGGGGAATGGTCAGCACAGTGCGTCAATTAAATCAATTCCGAGACTGCTCCATACACACAGGGCTGAAAATGTACTTTCCGTACGATTCATCATCCAAATTGTGTTCAGTCACAGTATCCCTGAAACCCGCGGGAGAGTCTACAGTGACATTAGGCTGCTAGTAAGACGCAAAAGCACACTCAGATAACAAAATGCCAACCACCTGAGACCCCCACATTGAACCACACACCCTTCCCATTATCAGATTTGCAGCGAAAGCTTAAAGTGAACCTATTGACTTTAGCTTTTCTATTATCATCACAATCTATAAATCAAATGAATTCATTGATGCACATCTGAAAATGAATCTATGTTCCCTTTTACACGGCTACTTTTTCATGACATATAGGTTATCTTTGCCGCATTGCTTTCCATTTTAAAAGATCTAAGAGTTTCTCAGAGTAAGTACTTTTCTGAGAGTCCTTAATTTGGACGAACTCTGCTTTCTCTGAGTGTCTAGGGGAGAAGTTAACAGATGCTGGAAGACCACATCAGCATTTAATTGCAAATAAATTCTGTTCTCTGGCAGCCTGGCTATTGTGCTCACATTTCAAAACTGTTTTAATTCTTAAATTTTTACCATGTTTACTAAATCTGGATGGATTTTGAAGCCACATTCCTAAAAGATATTTGTATGCTTAGAGGCGAGAATTGGAGATCTTCAACGGATTGGAGGGTTGCCTTCCTTCTTAGACCACAGAAGCAGCTCAGGAATATAGTGCTTACCTGGTGGCTAGAAGGGTAAGCCCAGGACAGGAGCTCATATTTAAGTAGGAGAAATGGAGTGTATGCAGGGAGAGAATGGAAGCTACAGTTCTAAGGATGCGTTGGGGAATATGGAATCCTTGGTGAAAAAGGGCCATTATACAGCTTTCCTCCCTGGTGAAGGGATGAACTCATGAATTTTAGGTGTGGGGACGGAGGGTGGGAGAGGGATGGGGGACATCTGAGTTCATGAAAGTGTCTTTCAAAGAATGTGAAGAACAGCTGGTACATGTCATGTAAAGGGGTCAGAGAACACACAAGCTGTAGAGGGGCATTTCCCGAGGAATGCATGTGCTTTTAGATTTGCCACGACCCTGAAAGCTAGATCTGAGGCTCAGCACGATGCAGCCTGGGCATTTTTGTCGATGGAGGAGTGGATTCCTTTTTCTGCACACAGCAGCATAGCTGACATTTTTTTCCCTTCTTAATAAAGACGTCCACCCCCTTGACCTTTAGAGCTGATCTTCTAAAAGACCGTACTGTTTCTTGCTTAATCATCACCTGTTCTGCTACACAATTACCCTGTTTGGCCCCAGGCTTCTGGATAGGAGACATCCCCTGAAAAGGCCAGGGTCAGACCGGCTGGGCTGTGAGCCGCCGGAGGTGCCTGCTCTGTTCCTGCAGTGTCCAGTGTGAGCTGCAGAGGCAGGACAGCCGCTTTGTGAGTAACCACCATAATTCTATTATTAGGTGAGAGATGAATAATTGACATGTTAAAGCATAACCGGGAGGGTATAGAGGGTAAGTTTAAATGTCAGTGTTCATTAGTCGTTTTTTGTATTAAAAGTTTTCTTATTCCCAGTGTTCACAAGTTGTCACTCTTGAGTGTTCATGAGATCAACTAACTCATCAGTAGGTAAACACACAGGGCCTTTGTGGCACCTCAAGCATTTCATAACATGAGGCTTCTTGAGATTGCAAATGTGATAGAAAAAAGTCTGTACACAGTATAAATGAGCAACGGTTTCAGACAGCTACGAGACAAAGGTTTCCAGCATGTCCCCATTCCATCTAATGTGATGTGCGAAAGAACTGGAAAAGCAGCTCAGCAAACTGGGAGGCTCAGGGCACGAGGTGGGGCAGAGGAGCGAACAGAGGCCAGGCCAGGCAGGCCCAAGTACTAACTCATCACAGTCGCAGGTGTGGTTGACTGGGCACTAAGTCTGGGAGGTGCCAGCCGATTTGGTCACCACAGTCATCTCAGGGGCCTGCATGGCCACGGTCCCGTTTAATAGCTGGGGAACTGAGTTGCAGCGAGGCCAGCCTACACGTGGTGGAGCTGGGAGAGCACCGGGACACGCAGCCCCAGCTCCTGCTGCCCTTGCATTCATGTGCCAGCTTCTGACAAGGGCTGCTGTTGTGGGATTTCACTCTTAAAAGCGCAGGGAAGCCACGTCGATGGTGTAGAGGGAGAGGACGCCCTCACTTGGCGATAAACACAAGCCCCTCTCTGGGAGGAGGGTGCTGTGGCATTGCCTGGGCTTGTCACAGTTTTGTCGTTGTGGACCAGCCTCCCCCATCCTGCACCCCTCCTTCCTTCCGTGTGGAGCCCCCTTTCCTCTAGGATGCAGTCTGAAGGCCAGCTTGTGCACAAGGCCTCCCGTCCAGTGTCCCCTCGGCTGAGTGTGACCTTCCTGCTGGCCCTTAGCTGGCCTCTGGCACTGTAGCCACTTCTGTCAGTGCCTGGCCTGTGCCGGCACGTTGCAAGGGCCTGTGCCGGTTGCCTGGTGGCCCTGAGGCTGAGTCCTGTGCAGAGTATTACCCTTCTACTGAGTGACATGTTTAGGGCCAGCCTCTGGTCAGAGGAAAGGCCCCTCAAAGATGCAAGCGGGCAGCTCCTAGTGCCTTCATCATTGGCCACCATGAAAGAGGGCGGTGCCCCCAGGCCCTCCGCAGCTCTCCAGGTGGACGGCCTTGGTGGTGGTGACTTCAGATAAGAGGTAGGGAGCAGGAGAGCAGGCGAAGGTGGGGCGGGAGGGGGGGAGAGAGAGAGAGAGAGAGAGATCAAGAAAAAAAAGAACAATCTAGAGTGTGGACTGAAGCTGTGTTTAATACAAAGGGAAGGGAACACTGGAGGAGGCAGCAGGCCTGGGACAGCTGAGGAAGGCAGAGGTGAGTCTGCCGTGAGTCACCTGGCAGAGCCCTGGAAACCTTTGGCCGCCAGCTCCCTGCCCACCGCCAGGTATGCCCACCTCACTGCCCCTCCCCCAGTGGCCCTCAGGCCTATCTTCTGCAGCTCCTGTCCATGAAAATGACTCGCTGATGGAACGAGCCACGGGCTCCAGACAGCCATTCCGCCGAGGAGGAAGAAGAGGGGGAAGGCATAGCTCTGGGACCAAGTGCGGGGGTTGGGGGCTGCTCTTGCCAAACAGAATGAGGAACAAGGAGCAGCACAAGAGGTGCAGAGCAGTGGCCTCAGTCAGCGGGCACTCCACTGCCAGGGCCGTGCCATCCATCATGTGGGGTAGGTCTCTTTGCTGTGGGTACCCAAGAACTCTGCCAGGCAGGGCTGAGGGTACCCCGAAAACCTCAGCCAGCCTGCTCTCCCCACCTAAACTCTGCTCTGGTTCTTCCTGGAGCTGACACGTTTAGTTCAGTGCATCCCAGACATCACCACATGGAAGTGAGAGGCTCAGCTGGTCCAGCAGGGAGGGCCACCCTCCTGCCACCGTCCTGTGAACCAAAAGTATCTGAGATAGGTCTCCATCAATTTAGAAAGCTTATTTTGCCAAGGTTACTATCAATGAAAAGAATTACACTCTGCAAAATATTGGAAGAAATTCATTCTGAGCCAAATATGGGTGACCCATGACCTATGACACAGCCCTTAGATGCTGAGAACATGTGCCCAAGGTGGTTGGGCTACAGCTTAGTTTTATACATTTTAGGGAGACATGAGACTTCAGTCAAAGACATATAAGACGTACATTGGTTTGGTCTGGAAAGATGGGACAACTTGAAGCAGGGTGTGGGATCGTTCCAGGTCATAGGTAGATTTTAAAATTTTCTGAAAGACGATTGAAAGAGTTAGGTTACTATCTAAAGACCTGGAGTCGATAGAAAGGAATGTTTGGGTTAGGATGATAAGGGGTGGTGGAGACCAAAGATTTATCAAACACATGAAGCCTCCAGGTAGCAGCCTTCAGAGAGAACAGATTGCAAATGTTTCTTATCAGACTTAAGGTCTGTTGATGTGAACGCTGGTCAGCTTTTTTTGAATTCCAAAAAGGAGGAGGGTATAATGAGGCTTGTCTTACCTCCCTTCCATCCTGGCCTGAATATCTTCTTCGGGTTAACTTTGGAATGCCCTAGGCCAAGAGGAGACATCCATTTGGATGGTTGGGGGGCTTACAATTTTATTTTTGGTTTATAGGCAGCCCTGACAACATGTGCACAAGGCGGTTAGGGTAAAGCTTGGTTTTACACATTTTAGGGAGATATGAGATATCAGTCAAATACATGTAAGATGTACACTGGTTTTGTCCTGAAAGGTGGGACAACTTGAAGTGGGGAGCAGGCTTCCAGGTCATAGGTAGATAAGAGATAAACAGTTGCATTATTTTTTGATCTATGATCAGCCTTTCACTGAATACACAATTTATATGTGAGAGGGGATAGAGGAGTAGTCAGTTCTTAGTCTGGCTCAGTGAATCTGCGTTTTTACATAAACAGTAGGGCAGAGGAAGCCATCAGATACGCATTTCCTCAGACGAGCAGACAGATGACCTTGAGTTCTGTTCTTTGTTCGGCATCTATGAAGATAAGCTATCAATTTACATCACCAAAGTGAAATTCAGCAGAATTGTTTTAGAGTAAAGATCTTGAGGGGTTTCCTTGTGAGCATATTGTGAGGGAGGTATGTAGCTTTTTTTTTTTCTTCCCCCATATTTGTAGCTATGTTATTTAGGAATAGAATGGGAGGGAGGTTGTCCTAACCCCAGCTTGACTTTTCCCTTGGGCTTAGTGATTTCGGGGTCCCAAGATTTATTTTCTTTTCACAGTCCCTTGGTCCCTCCTGCCTGGAAGCTCCTCCACCTGTGGCCTGAGTTGGATCTGCTTCTCCTCCCAGCAGTCCACTTCCTTCCTCCCACCTTTCTTCCTCCCATGAGTCTTCCTCCCCAGTCTTCCCTCCCTCCTGCTCCTCCAGGGGACAGCTCACCTAAGGCCTGGCTGGTGTCTTGGCAAGCAAGGCAGGGCCAGTGCCTTGTTGGTGGGTCTGAGGGCCCTGGTGCGTGGGACGTGCTGGTTGTCAAACCATTCCTCGAATCCACCCTGAGCACCTGGTTCTAGGAGTGGTTTGCCATTCTAGCATGTCAAATGGTTGCCAAATGCTTTGTCCCACTGGTGACCAAGGTCCCAAGGGATAGAGACCCCTCGGATTGTCCTAGAGGAATGTTCCCTCTCTGCCTTCCTGCTTTCTTCTGTCTTTCCCTCTGCACCCCTCCCACTGGGATGTGCCTGCGCTCTGCAGTTGGCCGACTCCTCTGCAACCTTGGCTTTGGTTCCTCCCCAGGACCTGACCACCTGGCCGTGGGCCCTCCCCATAGAGTCACACTGCAGGGGAACAAGGCTGCTTCAGCCCAGCCGGGCCCATCTTGCCTGGGTGCCACCTCCCAGCCTGGATCAGCACAGGAGCTCCCACCTGCCTCCCAGGAGAGTGGGCGTCCACCCTGAGCACCTGGTTCTCGGAATTTCCCTTCCCTTCATTTCTGAGGCAGTGCCGGCCGGCTTGGCCATCTCATGCTGTGTCACATTCCGCAGCTGGTCTGGGCCCAAGTGCCGCTGAGGACTCAGGGATCCTTGAGACAGTGCTGGGCAGGTCTGGCTTGCTGCCCTCCCCTGGAGAACGTGGCGACCCAGCAGCAGGTGGTTGAGAGTGTCCCTGCTGGTGAGGACAGAACCTGGAATTCTGTTACCACGCTCCCTGTCCTGGCCTGCCGATGCCCTCCAGCTGTGGGCCGGCCATGCTCCTGATGGGCCTGATATGGACACAGAGCAGCACGTCCCATGCACCAGGACCCTCGGATCCATCAACAAGGCACTGGCCCTGTCTTGCTTTCTTCTGTTGGTGTGGCTGAAAACACCAGGCTCTAACTCCACCACAGAACAAGAGCCTGGGAGTCTCCAACATCCTTCCTGGCAGGGGACATGCAGAGGACGTAGTATTCAGCTCTGGCCAAGCAGCCATCGGTCCAGGCGCCTGCTGGTGCTAGCCTGGGTAGATGGCCTGGAACTTAGGGGCAGATCCCACCTGCACAGGCAAACTTGGGGGACCATGAGGGATGAACCCCACAGACCCAGAATGCTCAGCCTTCTTTAGACTTGCAGCGGAGGCTTCAATGTGTACCTCCGCCTCCCCCCACGGATTGTAAAACTCACAGCCACAGGGACCAGGGCTTGCCCCACCACCCTAAACGGAACTTACCAATGACTCACTGAGAAGATGAAGGCAGTGGTTTGTAGCAGCCATTGCATCTGACCGTGGGCCCCAGCAGGGATGTGAGGGACCTGTGTCACTGGCAAACACACTGCCAAGAAGCCAGGTGTGTGACCAGCCTGTGATGTATCAGTCTCCTTCCTGGGGAATCCTGTCACCTGCGGCACAGCCAGACCCTCCCTCACGGGTAGAAGGGTCTAGGGACTCCTCCAGCACACACAACTGCTTTCCACTGAAGGACCAAAATACTTTTAGCCTCCGAGGCATAGGGCAGCCCATGGATGAAACTCTCATCTGTTTTGGTCAGGGTTGCCCCCAGGCAGGGGGACATCAGCAGCAGATGCTCCTGGTTGGTCAGTGTCTTGAGGAGTACACACCACCCAGGTACGCCGCTGGGGTGCCCTCTAGTACAACAGGACAGAGACAGGCTGTGCCTACTGTCTCAGGAGTGGGGGAGGACAGGCATATGGCAATTTTGATAGGCTTGTCACTTGGCCCTTCAAGTTGGCCATGTTGATCAAGTTCATGATCAAGTTCATGGTCTTCCCCTCTCAGGGGCTCCCCTGGTTGATCTTTTTCTGCCCTAACTAGCTCCTGGAGTCTGTTCCCTCCCCGTCTCCCGTAGCCGACCTCCACGTGTGTGGGCGGAGTGCAGGCTCCAAGCCTGTGATTACAGCAGCTGCCTTGCTGGGAATGGCACAGGCAGAGGAGCAGTCATGCCCACTGCATCAGTCAGTGTTGCCACAGCAATGCCCAGAACACCACCCTGAACCCCACGGCTGCAGACAGTGGTGTGTGTTTGGTTTATGTGTCTGCAGGTCGGGGCTCTCACGGGCCTGGGCTGGGCTCCCTCCTGTGGCTGGCACTCTTCTGGCTGTGGCTGGGGGCAGAGTGCACCTGGGCCGCAAGTCTCCCTCATCCAGCAGGTGAGCCCAACACCTTCTCACTGTGACGGCAGGGTGGGGAGCTAGCAAAGCCACACTGTGTGAGCTTTCCAAGGGCGCGTTGTCACCCCTTTGCTAATACCCTGCAGGCTGCAGCCCATGTAGCTGAGCCCAGAGCCAGGGTGGGGGGTACATGGCAACCTGTGCAGACATTGAAAAACATAGCCTCCTCTTCTCCCACTGAAAGGGGCTTAGAGCTCTTCCTGTCTCCCCACGCATGCTGCACTGTTTCATGCTGCTTCTCTCAAGGAACTTCTCAGCTCAGCTCCCGCTCTGTCAGTGGAACTCTCATTTCATCTGAACACCCTGCCTTCCACAGCATTGCATGCCCACTGCCAGCCCATTCCTCTCATCCCTCACCATTGGGCCGACGATCCTCTCCCACTTGCTGCTCAGTTTCCCTCCTGGTCTGTCCCAGCTCTGGGGCCCATGGGCAGCCCCCTCACCCTTGTGCCTTGCCCCCATACCTGGGACACTGCTTGGGGACGATGCCCAGGATTCTGCCTACTCTGAGAATGGGGACAAGAAATCTACACACAAGCCTAAGTCCCCCTTACCCTAAAAAGGTACTTTTTCCTTGACCTTGTGAATGCTTCCAAGATCTTACTCATCTCTAATTTGCCTTTTGCGAGAAAATGTTTTGAAAGAGCAACCTACACCCATCGCTTTTATTCCTTCCCACCCACTTGCTCCTTGTCCCTTACAGTCTTTTTTTAATCCACTTTTTCTTCTGCTCCAGAAGACCAGGCCGTCAGCAGTCTGCGAGGCTAGGAGGGCCACGTGTGTCCGTTTATTTTGTCCTCTAAAAACCTTGACGGCTGGGTGCTGCGTACAGTCATGGCCGTTTGACCCATGAGAAAATCAGAGCTCAGCCTGGTCACGTTGTTCATGAGGTTATTGGGAGCAGGTAATGGACTGTAAGCCTTTGTGACTGCAGAGCCTGTTTTAAGCTGTTGTGCTGTACTGACCCCGTGTGCAAGCCTGGAGTGTGCTAGAGTCAGAGCCTCCAAACTCCGGTCACGCAAAGGGGCTGTGTTTGCTTGCTAGGGCTGCTGTGCCACAGCTGAGTGGCTTTGACAACAGAAATCGTTTGCCTCGTTGTCCTGGAGGCTGGAGGCCATCGGGTCAGCAGGGCCATGCTTCCTCTGCAGGTGCCAGGGAAGGTCAGGCCCCAGCCATTCTCCCAGCTCTTGGTAGCATAACTCCAGTCTCCACGTTGCATTCTCCCTGTGTGCGTGTCTGTGTCCAGAGTCTCCCTTTCCATTAGGACACAAGTCATATTGGATTAGGGTCTCACCCTAATGACCTCATCGTAACTACAGTTGACAACTCAGGGGCACCAACACATCCCTTCCCCCATGCAGTCGAAACCTGCATATAACATTGACTCCCCAAAAACATAACTACTAATGGCCTGCTGTTGACCAGAAGCCTTACTGATAATGTATCAGTAGATTAACACGTATTTTGCATGTTATATGTATTGTATACTGTAGTCTTACAATAAAGTAAGCTAGAGAAAAGAAAATAATATTTGAAAATCATAAGAAAGAGAAAATATATTTACTATTCATTGAGTGCAAATGGATCATCCAGGTAAAGGCCTTCATCCTGTGGTCTGTTAGTTTGTAACAAAATTGCGTATGTCTTCCCCTAAAGTTTACTATTGTTATTTAACGACTTCCTTTAAAAGGACGGTAAGTGGTTTAGTGAAACTGATGAGAGCAAACAAATCCTGATTTCAGTTGTGAATTAAGGTTGTTATGCACACAAGTTATTTCAGTTCCTGTCTTCTTCCTTTCAGTTAAGGTTTCCACAGGATTGTTGTAGTTCTGGGATCCAGGTTCCGTTTCTGGCACTTTCTGGGTTTTTATGGTAAACAATAACCTCTGTGACTCTTAGGAGTAGCCGGGCATGGTGGCTCATGCCTGTAATCCTAGCACTTTGGGAGGCCGAGGCGGGCGGATCACGAGGTCAGGAGATCAAGACCATCCTGGCTAACACGGTGAAACCCCATTTGTACTAAAAATACAAAAAAAAATTAGCCGGGCGTGGTGGCGGCGCCTGTAGTCCCAGCTACTCGGGAGGCTGAGGCAGGAGAATGGCAAGAACCCGGGAGGCGGAGCTTGCAGTGAGCCAAGATCGCGCTGCTCACTCCAGCCTGGGCGACAGAGCAAGACTCCGTCTCAAAAAAAAAAAAAAAAAAAAAAAAAAAAAAAAAAAAAAAGAGAGAGAGGAGTAGATCCAACAAGCATCAAGCATTATAAACCAAAACATCGCCGAAAACCAGTTTACTCCAAAATAGACACATGGCTTTATTTAATTTTTTTCCCAAATACTCAGAGAACCTAAGTAAAAGCCTTAGCAATTTACCTTTCACTGAGAGGAACTAGCTGGACTGTACATTTTCAGAAAACCCTTTCTTCAAAGTCCATGTGAGGAAAAACTAATTTCCGAGACAGCCCTGCTTCCGAGGTTGTTTCTCCTGTGGCATCCCCTCTCTGTTGGCAGTGATTTAATAAAACACACGAATATGACCCTGTTGTGAGCCAAGTCAGGCCTGACCTTGAGCCGGGGCCACCTGGTCCCCTCTGCTTCACTCTCACCATTGCCCACTCCTGGGGCTTCTTTTCTGCTAATGGTTCATTCCAGAAGGTTTTTCCCTGCCATCACCCAGAAGGTCAGACCAGCCCAGACACCCCCGGCCTTCCTGATCCTTCTCCTTTGGGGCAACCCCTGGCAGGCTCCCCCTCCCCTTCCTGGGACCACCGTTTCTGGGGCCTTTCCAGCCAAACCATGCCAGGGTGAGCCTCGGCTGGTGACACTCCATAGTCCCCTCATGACCACACCTAGATCAGCAAAATAAAGTCATTGGTTCTTAGAGATAATTTAAAACACAGAGGCATTTCCTCAGGCAGTGGGATTTGAGGATCAGCGACGTACTTCTGTCATTCGTCCTTCTGCTCTCAGATGTCGCGGCTCCTTGGCTCCACAGTGACGTGGCAGGTACGCAATGTGTGTGTTGGGGGGCGATGGTGTGAGCCAAAGTGACACATGGCGTGGTTCTGAGCTCCACAGGGAAAATGGCAGAGCCCTGTTCCTCCACATGCATCTTTCTCAGGCACCCCTGAGTCCTGCCCGCCATCGCGTTTGTGGCTTGTCCTTCAGCCCCGCTCCTGACTCCTCCTGTGAGGGGTGGAGGCCAGTGGGGTGCATCCCTGCCCACCCGCAGAGCGCTCCATCCTCCAGGACGTGGCCCTGGACTTTCCAGGAAGCAGCTGCGAATCTTCCGGAAGCTGGGAGGGCTGTTTCCCAGTAGCCACCACTTCCCTTTGGCTCCAGATGTGACGTCTTCGCATTTCTGACATCACCCTGGGTGTCACACCAATTTTAATTGACTTCTCACGTTTCTCAAATTCTTGCTGGAAGGATTGGGAGCGTCCTTTGGTGACTGGGCAGCTGTGATGCAGGCCACACCCACCTTGCTAGGCTCAAAGGTACCCGTTCTCTGCCCACCGCCAAGCAGGGCCACTGGCTTCACCTTGACCCCCACTGACGCTTCCTAAGCAGGCTCAGTGTCCAGGGCCCAGGCGTGGCCTGCAAGGCTGGTGGGGGGCACCTTGCCGCTCCCTCTCCTTCCTGGCTCTCAGTCCTCCTGAGCTGTGTGTCCCCAGTGTTCTCTTCCAGAAGTTTCATTGTCCTTGTGCAGAGCAGAGCCCCTGGAAGACACTCTGGGACATGCATTGTGCCCCAGTTCAGCACTAGGGTGGTGGCTCTGCCCCCCAGGCCTGACTGCTGCACGATAACATGGGCCTGACAAATCCCAGGGTGCAGAGAACCCAGGGCTGGTGCAGGACGGCACTGCCGCCGCACAGGCTCGTGCCCAGCCTTCAGTAAATACAGTTTTAGTTACTGAATGACAGTGGATGGTGGAGCCCATGGAGGGTGTGATGAACACCAACCGGGGCCTAACACAGACTCAGCATCCTCAGGGAGGCAGGAGGTGGAGAGGAGCGCCCGAAGTGTGGGAGGAGGTGACAGGGTCGGGGGCAGGCATCCTTCCTGTGAGAGCTGAGGTAACATCAGTCGATGAGCGAGCACTCCTGAGTTAGCGAATAGAGAACAAATCCCCGAAATAACAGCATGTGTCTACACATGCTCACACGTGCCAGGCACTGCTCTGAGACAGTAACTCAGTTAATGCTCACAATTCTGCTCTTATCCTCATCCGATAAGTAGAATAATTTGCCTGGGCATGCAGCAAATGAGTGGTGGACCCGAACCATAACTTATGTAAGCCCACGTGCTTGACCTGAATTCAGAGGATTTGAAACCCAGGGCTCAGAGCTTTACAGTGCACAGTCCAGACCGTGGGGCTGATGTGTGATCCAAATCTCTGGGGCAGAGCTTTTCTCCGTGCTCTAAAATTATGCTCTTAAGGCCACGTGAGAGGTGTATGTGTGTCTATGTTTGTGTCTATATATATGTATATGTAAAATATATACACATAGGTGTATATACATTTTGGTTTCTATGTTTTAGATCAGATAGACCCTGTCTGGCATTCTGATTTAACCTCACCTAACCTGTTTCCACACATCTGTGCACTAAAACAACACATATATTTTTTCCTTTCCGGAGCTTGTCTTCAAGAGTAGCTGGTACAGAAACCCAGGAAGAAGGGCCTTGGGTCGGTTCTTCCCTCTCCTTCCTCCTTCTTTCTCCTTTAAATCCTACCTCTATTTGCAGATCGTATAATCTGTATGTTAACTCCGTAATCTGGGTTACCTCTGTAACATACTGTATAAATCACTACAAATTTGATAGTGTCACACTTTTCTTGACTTTCAGAACATATCCTCTGTCAAGGTATTTGACATGACCTCTTCCTTTGTGAAGTGAGGCCTTCTCTTAGCATAATTTTAGACCCTACATGGATTTTATTAATCTGCACTGTTGCTACTCAATGTTCTGCTAGTGTGGTCAATCCATTTATAGGCAAACTTGGGAATGATTGTATTTTGGAAGCAAATAGAAATGAATCACCTTGGCCGGGCGCAGTGGCTCAAGCCTTTAGTCCCAACACTTTGGGAGGCCGAGACGGGCGGATCACGAGGTCAGGAGATCGAGACCATCCTGGCTAACATGGTGAAACTAAACATACAAAACATACTAAAACATACAAAAAACTAGCCGGGCGAGGTGGCGGCGCCTGTAGTCCCAGCTACTCGGGAGGCTGAGGCAGGAGAATGGCGGGAACCCGGGGAGTGGAGCTTGCAGTGAGCTGAGATCCGGCCACTGCACTCCAGCCTGGGCGACAGAGCGAGACTCTGTCTCAAAAAAAAAAAAAAAAAAAAAAAGAAATGAATCACCTTACACCTGTGGAAAGCCAATCGTGAGAGTCTTACATTTTAAGATAGTTTATTGTGATAAAAACCTGGGAGTGTTTGGGGTTTTGTATGTTTGTTATTGGATGAATATAACCTTAGAGTTTAACACATTTTAATATAAATGTGCACATGTGTTCATAAATATGACATACTTAAGTCCTGTTGTAGATTAAACTGTATTACGAACCACTTCACAGTTGTAAGGTCAAAATATCTTTTCTGGTGGACAGATAGAAATGTTACAAAAGATAGTTTTGTCCATCTTAGCATTATTTGTAACCATGATTTACCTGTTGGACCCAACTAAAGACAAGTAAAGAATCTGAGGAAGGTCTTTTAGGTAATGAATGAAATATCTTTTTAAATTCCTTTTTCTCTAATTAAAGTGGATCGCAGCTTCTGAAAAGCTTTAACGACCTAGACAATACAAAATTTAGATAATTTAATTTGAGATCATAATTTAGGCCTCAGAAAACCTGAGAGGTCTATCCATTAATAGCCAATGACGACACAGAGGCACAGCTAATTGGCGAGGCAAGTGGCTGCTTGTTTGAAGTTTCAGCAGAGAGTTAGCTACTGATCTGCACCATAGGCCTCACCTGACATTGACATTCCACTCGCCATTTTTCGTGTATTTTACTTAACTGATGTATTTTTCTTTGAAATTTTTAACTATTCACATTTGTTTGTGAGAAGAATTACATCACAGCATTTAGGTCCCAATGTTTTGCATATCATGTGAGTGGATTATCAATCATACATTGTGTCTTACTTCACAAGCATTTAGTGCACACTCATGAGAAAAAATTATGGCAAAGTGTGAAAAACTTACTTGGTCTGTTTTAGGACATTTTAAATACATAAGATGCAGAAGAATACTGAGGCATATCTGATTGGGTGGATCTCAACAGACATACTAGAATTTGGTTGATATTCAGGGAAAGTGAACGTGTCTAAAGAAGGGGCTCCGAGTTGTATGATTCTTATTTATAAAAGAAAAACAGTATATAGTTTTATAACATACTGTATAGTTGGATAGCAGTGGAGCTAGTTAAAATTGCTGCATACTTTTGTAATTATGTTTTGTTTGTGAACTTTAAAATCCATTACCTAGCCAAATATTTATGTGTATGTGTATTTTAAAGCATTTTTAATGTCACATGACAAATAGCTAGAAAACTTTCTTTAGCAGAATATTACTAGTGTATTCTCTTTCTTCCTCTTGTGAGTACTTTATAATTAGAATAAATATCGTTAATGAAAATGCTTATCTGAGGTCAGATTTTATTTAAAAAATAAAATAGGGGAAAACCACTATAAAAAAAAAAAAGGACATTTGGAAATACTTGTTGGAATCCTAGGCGGCTTAGAGGTTCTATAGAGCAATGGGAATCCAAGGGTAGAGAACCATTTCGTATTTAGGAAAAGCTTCTGTTATCAACAAGGTCACATTAGCAATCACAGGGGTAGATTTCAACGTGCCGGTGAAGACTGGCAGGGTGAGAATTATCTCTCCCCCTGGAGTCTTCCAGTGGTTTCCAGGCCAGCCACACCGCTTTGCCCCATGTGAGAATTCAGACATCTACAGTTATTGAAACTTACCTTTAAGCTCTGTCTTTATTTGACATCGTTGCGTGAAGTGCAGATTCCAGCTTCTATCTTAGGAAGTCTACCTCAGAGCACCAGGCCTCACCAGCAGCCAGACTTAACCACCTGCACACACAGCTTCTCCCTGTTGGCACGAAACACACCAACAGTTGGGATGATGGCTTGAGGAATTTGGATTTTGTTGAGACCTGTGTGTTTTAATGTTTTGGTATTTTACTTAGTTCCTTGTTTTAAGTTGTTCCATTTTAAACTTGAGCATTTCGTTTTATAGTTAGAGTGCTTGAACTTCTAACTAATATGCAGTTGACATTGTTCTAAGTTATGAAAAAGGCAAAAATACAGTGCTACATACATGTGACTTTATGAAAACTTTTTTTGTTTTTTAACCTTAATCAAATTTTTCATTAATGCTTAAGTAGAATATATTAGTATTTTAAAAGCGGATTCACAGTCCATTTGAGTCGGAAACCATTCTTGGCCCACAAACCCAGTTTCCCTCAGAGGCCGTGAGAGGGAGCTGTTGAACCTTAAATGAATTGTGTTTGACCTTTAACAGTCAATCAGGCTGAACTATTCAGATAATCCATCTATAAAATTTAACTTACATTGTAATGAACAGTAGTATGATTTTTCATTTATATTAAAGCAAAAGTTATGCAGTTAATTAAGAGACGCTTCAGTTAAATTCAGTAAATACTTTTTAGTGCATATTATTTACAAGGCACTTTATGCTCAAAAGGGGCATAAAAATAAATAATTTGGGCCGGGAGAGGTGGCTCATGCCTATAATTCCAGCACTTTGGAAGGCCGAGGTGGGTGGATCACAAGGTCAGGAGTTCAAGACCAGCCTGGCCAAGATGGTGAAACTCTGTCTCTACTAAAAATACAAAAATTAGATGGGCGTGGTGGTGGGTGCCTATAATCCCAGCTACTCAGGAGGCTGAGGCAGATAATTGCTTGAACCCAAGAGGCGGTGGTTGCACTGGGCCGAGATCGATCCACTACACTCCAGCCTGTGCGACAGAGTGAGACTCCATCTCAATAAATAAATAATTTGAGTGACTCATAAACGTGTGCATGTGTGCGCGCACCTGCATTATAAAGTAGATCACAATATGTAAGAAAAGTGTATTGAGTTTTCACAGAGAGGAAAGTATCAGGAGAGGCAGGAGAGAGGAGCTGGCCTCTAAGAAGGGCTGGAGCATTTCTGGGAGTTGACAGAGAGTGGGGAGTATTCCGAGTGTGGAGCACAGCATAAGGAAAGAAGGTTGGAGAATCCTGAAGATGCCAGTTTGCTCAAAGCATAGCTTGCGTAAAGATGATTGAGAGACTATCAGGCCTGGGCAGACAGTGACTTGCACCTGTAGTCCCAGCTCCTTGGGAGGCTGACTCAGGAGGATCACTTGAGCCCAGGAGTTTGAGGCTGCGGTGAGCTATGATTGTACCACTCTACTCCAGCCCGGGTGACAGAACGAGACCTTGTCTCTTAACAAAAACTATAAAAATTAAAAGCCAGTATCAGGCAGAAAAGCCAGGTTGGGCTGCATGGTAATCACACATAAATGCCCAAGGACTCACTTGTCTCTCATTGTTTTGAATGTCAACATTTGACCAAATGATCTCTTCTTAACCTGTGAATGTATTTGCTGCGCATTGGGCATTATTCACCAGATGTTAATTGAAGTCATGCTCTATGAAGGTTGTTGGAAAACCTTTTTTTTTTTTTTGAGACGGAGTCTCGCTCAGTCGCCCAGGCTGGAGTGCAGTGGCGTGATCTCGACTCACTGCAAGCTCCGCCTCCTGGGTTCACGCCATTCTCCTGCCTCAGCCTCCCGAGTAGCTGGGACTACAGGTGCCCGCCACCACGCCCGGCTGATTTTTTTTTTTTTTTTTTTTTCTTTTTTGAGACGGAGTCTTGCTCTGTCGCCCAGGCTGGAGTGCAGTGGCCGGATCTCAGCTGACTGCAAGCTCCGCCTCCCGGGTTCACGCCATTCTCCTGCCTCAGCCTCCCGAGTAGCTGGGACTACAAGCGCCCGCCACCTCGCCCGGCTAAGTTTTTGTATTTTTAGTAGAGACGGGGTTTCACTGTGTTACCCAGGATGGTCTCGATCTCCTGACCTCGTGATCCGCCCGTCTCGGCCTCCCAAAGTGCTGGGATTACAGGCTTGAGCCACCGCGCCCGGCGATTTTTTATATTTTTAATAGAGATGGGGTTTCACTGTGTTAGCCAGGATGGTCTTGATCTCCTGACCTTGTGATCCGCCCACCTCAGCCTCCCAAAGTGCTGGGATTACAGGCGTGAGCCACCACCGCGCCTGGCCAGTTGTTGGAAAATCTTAATGTTTCTTTTCTCTTTTCTATCTGTCCAAGGCTGGAGTGCAATCTCGTCTCACTGCAGCCTCCACCTCCCAGATTCAAGCAATTCTCCTGCCTCAGCCTCCTGAGTAGCTGGGACTACAGGCACCTGCCATCGCGCCTGGCTAATTTTTGTATTTTTAGTAGAGACGGGTTTTCACCGTTTTGGCCAGGCTGGTCTCGAACTCCTGACCTCAGGTGATCCACCCAGCCTCAGCCTCCCAAAGTGCTGGGATTATAGGCGTGAGTCACTGTGCCCGGCGAAAAATCTTAATGTTTCTTAACTGCAGTATTCTGAAGCTGATAAAGCACTTGTAAAACTTTCAAAATAATTGAAAACCATTTTTTTTTTTTTTTTTTTTTTTTTTTGAGACGGAGTCTCGCTCTGTCACCCAGGCTGGAGTGCAGTGGCCGGATCTCAGCTCACTGCAAGCTCCGCCTCCCGGGTTCACGCCATTCTCCTGCCTCAGCCTCCCGAGTAGCTGGGACTACAGGCGCCCGCCACCTCGCCCGGCTAGTTTTTTGTATTTTTTAGTAGAGACGGGGTTTCACCGTGTTCGCCAGGATGGTCTCGATCTCCCGACCTCGTGATCCGCCCGTCTCGGCCTCCCAAAGTGCTGGGATTACAGGCTTGAGCCACCGCGCCCGGCCCCATTTTCTTTTTAAGATAGAAATGTGTACTTCTTAGCATGCTAGAAGTAACTTTAAATTTTTAAAGTAATGTTATTTAATGAGTACGGAGTTTCAGTTTTGCAAGACAAAAACCTTATCTCTTGCAAAATAGTGCGAAAATATACTTAACACTACTGAGCTGCACACTTGAAAGTGGTTAAGATGGTGAATTTTAAGTTATATGTTTTCCGCCACAATTTTTAAAAACTAAAGTAAGATTTTTTTTGGAGCTAAAACAAAAAGAAAGCATCTACAGGAAGTGGAATGAATTTAGCTCTTATGTTTTCTGGCAGCATGTGGGAGGATTTGGGGTCACCATTGTGGGCCATGTTGTTTTCACTGATGACTACTTCTGCAGAAACATAAGTTTTCCTGGAATTAGACTCAAGCAAAATGTAGGAGGCAGGCTCTTGTAGAAGAAGAAACACTGGATCATGTGCTGGACAAAAACTTCAGTTTCCGTTTTCTAAAAAAAAACTATATAGAGTTTGTTCAAATACACTTGAATCTTCTTTTTTTATTATTACTATACTTTAAGTTCTAGGGTACATGTGCACAGCGTGCAGGCTCGTTACATAGGTATACATGTGCCATGCTGGCCCGCTGCATCCATCAACCCATTATTTACATTAGGTATTTCTCCCAATGCTATCCCTCCCCCAACCCCCCACCCTACGACAGGCCCCGGTGTGTGATGTTCCCCACCCTGTGTCTCATTGTTCAGTTCCCACCTATGAGTGAGAACATGCAGTGTTTGGTTTTCTGTCTTCGTGTTAGTTTGCTCAGAATGATGGTTTCCAACTTCATCCATGTCCCTGCAAAGGACATGAACTCATCCTTTTTATGGCTGCATAGTATTCCATGGTGTAGATGCAAATGCACTTGAATCTTCTTTGAAAGCTGTTGACATTAAGGCATAGCTCAGTAAATTAATTTCTCTGGAGTGAAGATATAACTGATTTGGATACTTTACTTTTTATTTTATAATTTAAATAGAAAAGTAGGGAATAGTGAGGGTGGTTTCATAGTGTGGCAAGCCGAATAATAGTCCCTGGAAGATGTCCATGTCCTGTTCCCTGGCATTTGTGAATATGTTACTTTCAATGGTAAAGAAGAATTAGGTTGCAGATGGACTTAAGGTTGCTAATCAGCTGATCCTAAAATAAGGAGATGATCCTGGATTATCTGGAAAGCCCAATGTAATCACAAGCCTCCTTAAAAGTGGAAGAGGGAGGCTGGACAGGAGGCCCAAGAGATGCAGTGTGAGAACCCGATCTGACATTGCTGGCTTTGAAGGTGGAGGCCATGAGCTTATGTCAGGCACTGTAGATGCAAAAATAGCTAAGACCTCATATGACCTGCCCTTGGGGAATTTATAATCTTGGACCTTCTCTCTCCCTTAAACAATCCTCAGTCAACACTAGAAAATTATCTTTCTTATATCTACATCCAGCATTCTGCAGTTAATTTCAGAGCAGAGGATATTGACTTTGGACACTTTCTGGATTTCCAAGATATTCTCTGTACCATATTTACAAGTTATCACATTAGGTGAGTTCCTTCTTTGGGTCAACGTTTTCCTTCATTTTTGGATAATTCTTCACCCACAGTTGTCCTCTGTGTTCTAAGTTCTGACAATGATTCTTTGCTTGGCCAAACTTTAGTCAAGCTTCTGAATCTTCTGCTACACCCATCTGTTTAGTTCCTTGTAAATTCCGTTTTTGCAAGAACGCTGGTACGTCAGTTTAGTAAGAACACCCCATGCTTAATATCTGATTATCCTCCACCATCCCCCGGGTGACGTCTGATCACCCGAGTTTTCTTCAGCAAGAATTCTGGTAGGCTGGTTCAGCTACAGCCCCACTCACCCTGACATTTCCTCTTAGTGGTGTTCTGTCCGCTGACTCCCACCCTGCTCCTTGGCTATCAATTCCCACTTGCCTGTGCTCTATTCAGCATCGAGCCTGCTCTCTCCCGCCATGGCAAGACCACATCGCAGTGGTCCCTATACCCATCGCAGTGGTCCTGAATAAATTCTCTCTCACTGTGCTGTAACAAGTGTCATAGAAACATTTCTTCTTTAACAATCCACATGGTATTACTCTTAACAACCACTCATATGGCATTAGCAGGAAATGGAATGTTGTTGGAATCAGTTCAGCTCTGTCTCTGCCAGAGATTTCACAAGGAGTCATTACAAATATGTTGGGTTTCCTTTATGCTTCTTCCTATCCTTTCTGCGGTAATGGAGAGTATAGAAGGTTTTGGTTGAAAATAAGGCATTAGGAGCTTGCAGTGAGCCGAGATGGCACCACTGCATTCCAGCCTGGGCGACAAGAGTGAGACTCTGTCTCAAAAAAAAAAAAAACAATGCCCAATAAAGTATAGGATGCTAATTTCTTAGAATTTTATTATGAATGTGATATTATTTGCCAGATAACTCATGTATTTTGAGATAAATGTTAAATAAATGAAAGTTGATGTGTCATGCAGAGCTCTATTTCTTGGCAAGAAAGCTGATGGGGTAAAGACGGCCACAGTTGCTTTGAACTCTCCCCATTGAGAAGTGGAGTTTATCTTCCCACAGCCTGAATTTAGCCTGGCCCTGTGAATGCTTGAAGCCACAGATGATGGCAGAACGGTGCTGTGCCCATTGTCAGCCCAGTCTCTTAGAGGACTGATGAGAGCTTTTGCTTCTGCTCTCTGGGGACAATCACTCCTAGGACTCTGCCTCTCAGACCCTGCTGCTGTGCTGTGAAAATCCCAGGCCATACATACAAGCAGCCACGTATAGATGCCATACCCACCGGCAGCTATGGGACTGAGCTGTCATGGAGGCCTCCACCCAGTGAACCTCCCAATGACTGTGGTCCAGGTGACATCACAAGACTGGGGCCCAAGTGACCATGGTCCACACACAGAACTCTGGGGGAATAATAAAACGGTTGCCTTAAACTATTAAGTGTTGTCTGGTTTGTCATGCAGCAATATATGTTAAATATATATAAAATTTGGGAAGACAGTGCTTGAATTGATCACTTTATTAAGATCTGTTAGGTACATTAATCAACAAGTGCTACAGACCCTGAAGTGAGCATTTCGCATTAAGTGATTGGACCCAACCAGTTTGATGGAAAATTTGGTCTCCTACCTTATTTTTGATCCAGAGCTCAAGGGATTATTAACTTTCTTTTCCATTACACTCCTTCACTCAGCATGCACTGTGTTGAGCGAAGGAGATCATTAGGTTATATACAAAGAAGGTTCCCGGGGTTTGAAATTTAGATTGCTGACTTTCCTACTTGAGTTCCCTTCCTGCCCAAGACCGTAATTCCAGGAATTCCCCAGCATCATCCCAGGAGTCTAAACAGTCTTTCAAACAGCTGCTAAATGTCGATGGTCTCATGAGTCCTCAAAGGAATTTTCCTGTGGGTGGAGGAAGCCACCCTTATGGCTCTTAATCAAATGTTGAAAGTGCGCCCACAACAATGACTGGAACAGAGTGGAATCTTCGGAACTGCGATGCAGATAAAGCGTCTCCTCTTCCATAAACAGTGACTTGCTACAGAAAAACTCTATGGCCTTCTTTTCTGGTTAGTAAAAAGATGATTGTTGATACGTGACAAAAGCCAAATAAGCTCTAATAGCCAAAAAGTTGCTCCAGTCTCCTGCTTTCCCTTTCCCACGTTTCCCCTGGCACTGACTTCCTGAGGCAGTCGCACAGGCTGGATGGCAGGGCTCACCTGCCACATGATGGAGGGACACGCAGCCAGGTGAAGGCGACTGCTCCATCGGCACACTGCGCAATCTCCCCCTCCTTCACTGTGCTTAGCACGAGATGGGGGACACTGAGCACTCACAGCCACTCAGTGCCACACCAGGTCCCCAGTGCAGGCTGGGCAAGGATCCAGAACCTTCGTGAGCCCCCTTGAAGCTGAGGCCTGGAAGGGCTGCTGTGTGCCCGGGTTCTCCTCAGGGTCTTCTTCCAGGTCAGGGTTCATGAGAACACTTTCCCAGTCTGAGCCGAAACCAAGAGGTTAGCAGAATATTCTGGGTGGGGGAAGGCACCAGAGAGACCTCTGCGCACAGCCAGCATTTGCATACTCGTTAATGGAAAAGGAGAGCTCATCTCTGATGCCACGAGGGTCTGGCCATCAAGAACAGAGGGAAACGCAATGCGCCCCTCTAGCCCGATCAGAAACACACACAGAGGAGCCTCTCCATGCATGTCTCCTGACTCGATGGCTTTTTTTCTTCTATTGACTGCTTTTGTTTCATTTTCATTAGATTTTTGAAATTCTATGTTTTGAGCAGTTCTGTCCAATTTGGTGGCTTCACACACAGTATGGAGGTTAGCTGAGTGGTCTTGCTTTCAAATGATACTCAGACCTTGCAGGTCTGGGGACTTTCACCTGCTACCTAACATCAAAGGACTTAGTGCAGGCCTCTGAGAAACGTATCTTTTATTTTATTTATTTTATTTTTTTATTTTTTTGAGACGGAGTCTCACTCTGTTGCCCAGGCTGGAGTGCGGTGGCGCCATCTCGGCTCACTGCAAGCTCCGCCTCCCGGGTTCACGCCATTCTCCTGCCTCAGCCTCCTAACATATCTTTTAAAAAAATTAAACTAATGCTTTATGTATCTAGAAAAAAGTCTGAATTTTTATTGTCTCCATGAAAAGTATTGTATTACACAAACCTTTCCAATCTACCCAAAATCAGTGAGACAAATAAATGAGTAATTCTCCCTGGCCAGGACTTTATCAAATGCCCCAGGATTCCCAGTGTTGGTGACTATTAATAGAAAACAAATATTAAGTCTTAGACCTACTCACTCAACTAAACTGAATTGTAAGAGTGAAAACTGGACCTTGGACTCTGGCAAGCCACTAGGGCAGGGCCACCCCCATGGAGTGAGCACATTTAGGTTTACTCATATTTAAAAGTTTCATCACATTTTGGGGCAATTTTATGTTTTTTATATATATATATATATATATTTTTTTTTTTTTTTTTTTTTTTTTTTTTGAGACAAAGTCTCACTCTTGTCACCCAGGCTGGAATGCAGTGGTGCCATCTCAGCTTATTGCTACCTTCACCTCCCAGATTCAGGCACTTCTCGCGCCTCAGCCTCCCGAGTAGCTGAGATTACAGGTGTGCACCAACACAACCAGCTAATTTTTGTATTTTTAATAGAGACGGGTTTTGCCATGTGGGCCAGGCTGGTGTTGAACTTCTGGGGTCAAGTGATCTGCTGCCTTGGCCTCCCAAAGTACTGGGATTACAGGTGTGAACCACTGTGCCTGGTCTGTATGGTATTCTTAAACCCCTTCGTTTAGCTGTGGCCGTGGAGACTTGGAACAGAAGGTTAGGAGTTTTACAGGCCACAAGGACAGGCTGGTTTTCTGGGTTCCTGGGCACACAGCCTAACTCAGAAAAAAATAAAACACACATGAGAAAAACAGGCCAGAAAAACCTGATTCACAGGAGGCATGTCATTGAGTTGTACTTAGTTTATATAAAGTAGTGGTTCTCTTCAAACTTGGAGTCTCAGGACCCCTTTATGCTCTCAAAAACGGAGGATCTGGCTGAGCGAGGTGGCTCACACCTGTTCTCCCAGCACTTTGGGAGGCCGAGGCGGGTGGATCACTTGAGGTCAGGAGTTTGAGACCAGCCTGACAAACATGGCAAAAGCCCATCTCTACTATAAATATGAAAATTAGCTGGGTGATCATGGCTCACGCCTGTAGTCCCAGCTACTCAGGAGGCTAAGGCTGGAGAATCGCTTGAGCCTGCAGGCTGAGGCTGTACCGAGCCAAGATTACGCCACTGCACTCCAGCCTGGATGACAGAGTAAGACCCTGTCTCAAAAAAAAAAAAAAAAAAAAAAAAAAAAAAGAAGAAGAAAGAAAGAAAGAGAGGAGAGAGAGAGAGAGAGAGAGAGAGAGAGAGAGAGAGAGAGGATCCTATGTACCTTTTGTTTCTGATGGGCTAGATCTACTAATATTTACAACACTAGAAATTAAAATTGAGAAGTTTCAAAAATACATATTCACTTTGAAAGCACAATAAAAATTCCATTGCATAAATTCCTTATTTTTATGAAAGTAACTACATTTTCCAAAGCCCCAAAGACAATGAGTAAGAAGAACGACAGTGTGACAGTGTTTTGGTGTTTTGCAAATCTCCCTGGCCTCAGGATTAGTGGAAGACAGCTGGACTGTCCTTATCTGCTTGCATTTAGGCTGAGTTTGTTACAATGTGTTGCCTTGGCTGAAGTAGAGGAAGAATGTCTGGCCTCAAAGAGGTATGGAAGTGGAATAAGGAGGAGTAGGTAAGCAGACTTTTTAAATAATGGCAGGTTAGCTTGAGTTTTCTAGTGTGGTTTCTTACTGGTTAGGTACACTGTAGAATCTGGAACAGACACCTGAATGTTCTTTAGGTGACTTTTAGGGATGTTTTAGCCCCCCCCACCACCTGGGGCCCACAGGGATACACCCAAGGACAAGATCTCTCTCAGCCTTGAAGACATTTGCAGCCCAGCCCTGCTGCTCCTTCCTGCTTGTCTAAAACTTCGCAATTCTGTGAGATCATAGATGAATCGCATCTCTTCTGTGAAGGCTGCCCTCACTAAACAAGAATTATCTCTTTCTTTTCTCAATTCAGATATCGTTATTGTCTGTACCACTCATTTGGCCCTTAGTAATTGCTGTCAGTTTTTATTAATTGATTGATTGAGATGGCACAATCTCGGCTCACTGCAACCTCCATCTCCTGGGTTCAAGCGATTCTCCAACCTCAGCCTCCCGAGTAGCTGAGACTACAGGCGTGTCTGTACCACCACGCCCAGCGAATTTTTGTATTTTTAGTAGAGATGGGGTTTCACCATGTTGGCCAGGATGGTCTCAGTCTCTTGACCTTCTGATCTGCCCACCTCAATCTCCCAAAGTGCTGGGATTACAGACGTGAGCCATCACACCTGTCCGATGCTGTCAATTTTAAATTAACTGGCAGATAACCATTTGCTAATTTTTAATTAAGCTAATTGAAAACAGGTTCTTGACTAGTACTTTTATTTATTTATTTATTTATTTATTGAGAGAGAGTCTCACTCTGTTGCCCAGGCTGGAGTGCAATGGTGCAATCTCAGCTCACTGCAACCTCTGCCTTCTGGGTTCAAGTGATTCTCCTGCCTTAGCCTTCTGAGTAGCTGGGACTACAGGTGCACACCCCCACAACTGGCTAATTTTTGTATTTTTAGTAGAGACAGAGTTTCACCATGTTGGCCCAGACCATCTCGATGTCTTTTAATCTGGGGCTCGTGGATTAGTTTATTAGGGGCCCATGAACCCCCAGAACTTGTAAGTGAAATTGTGGATGTCTTTGTATATATCATTCTTCAGAAATATTGCTCCTCCTTTCCCCCTAGTAAAACGTTAGTAACAACTAGGCTAGATTTTTAAGAAATATACACTCTGGTCTGTTTTATAGTTTTTAAACCCAATATCTGCTATAGTGGGATCAGAAAAGGCCACACCTATAAAAGCAAATTCTTCCTCGATTGTGCCAGTGGGCTTTAGTTCCTCTTTTCTATGTTTACATTGGAGTCCCAACCCTCTGGTTATTTTTGATATTCCAACATAGTCTGTGTTGGGAAGGGAGTTCTTACTCTGTTTCCTCCCGTGCACACAGCGGTTCGTACCAGGGAAGCAGGACATACCACTGCAGCACTTCAGCGGGGAACCTCTGTTTGTGCTCAGAAGTAAGATAGCATCCAACCCAGGGTCAGCAGACATCTTCGGTAAAGTGCGGAGAGTAAGGATTTGAGGCTCTGCGGGGTCACATGGGCTCTGTGGTGATGACTCGGCTCTGCCATTGCTGCACGAATGCAGCCCCAAACAGGAAAGTGAGTTGGCCTCTCGAGTCCAAACAGCTCTGTTTACAGAAACAAGCAGGGGCTGCATTTGGCCCGTGGGCTGGAGCTTGTGAACCTCTGATCTAATTCACAGCTCACTAGAACAGGAGTTACTGTTATAATAAGGAAGCACAACACCCAGAAATTGGGTGGAATCCTGGGACTCTTAGGACTTTGGATTCCACCGATCATAGGTAATTCTAGTCTTGGCTAAAAGGGAGCACACAAATCCAGAGAAACCTGCTCATCCCAAGCAATGGCCCAGACAGGCAGCCCCGTGACACCCGCAGGGAAATAGGGGCAGTTTTGTGGTCACTGCTTCAGCGCTCACATACCTTCTATCAGAGACGATTTAAAAAGTTATTGTTTCCACCACCACAAACCGGGAGAGTGCAGGCTTCTGTTAGAAGATCTGGATTGCTCCCTGATCTGCCTCTCTGTAATTAGTGAGCCTTTCTTTCTCTGCTCCATGCACACAGTGAAGAAAACGTTCATGGTGTGTGATGTCACCACAGCACTAGAAACACTGTCTTGATTGTTCCACTTTAAATTCTGCCTTTGCGCCTGGCTGTGGCTGCAGCTGCTGGTCATCCCTCCACCAGCTACTACTCACTTACCAAACTGGTGTTGACAGCTCCACCTTGCAGACTTTCCCGGCGGGAGGAAAGCCTGCTGGGAATGGACATAGTAGGGAGAGCCTCAGGGCCTCCTTCCTGACAGAGCACAAATACAGTGGAAGCAGATTCGCAGCTTCTCACAAGTTGAGTCTTGAGAATATGCAGAATCAGAATTCTGCATCTGGCAAGTCAGAATTTAAAACTTGGCAAGCACTTTGACTTATTCAGGTTTCTTTTATTACCAAGTTCATAAAAGGGCACTTTTCTTTCTCGCTCTCGATAGGAATTCTTGGGCCTTGAGCGGTCGTTTATTTGTTCTTGCTCTGGTGGTTCTTCCTTTTGTCTCTTGCTGTTCCGTGGACTGGAGGGGTCTGTAGATGGTGAGTTTCTTTTTCTGCCCTTTGTAAGTTGCCATGTGTTCTCCCAATCCTGCATGTGACGGGGGTTGGGGGAATTCTGTAGTTGGCTTTGTCCATTGTTTTCTGTACCAGAACTTGGTTTAAGAACAGCTATCAGTGCTGTCATAATGACACCATGTTTGCTCCAGGAAGGCACACTTTGAATTACCTCTAGCACCGTCCCCACCAAAGACAGGCCGAGCTCTGACCTTCCCTGCTTGGGCCACTCACTCCTATGTGTCGTGAGGACCTTTCTGACCGGCGGAGCCAGGCGGCATGCAGCTGCCCTAGAAGCAAGAAGACTGAAGCCGGGCAATGTTTGGCCAATCAAAGCACCATTTGGTGAGGTGAGCATACTCAGACGAGCATTTCAAGTAGCAGTTCCTCTAAAACTTCCACTAAAGGCCATTCAGCAGAAATCCCCCAAACACAGACAGGCTTGAGATGCTGGGTGGCCAAACCAAATGGCGAGTGCCCTATGCCAGCCAAACAGGAGAGAGTGCGAGTAAGGGTTCCGGCCTGGGGAGGAGGGAGATGACCTCCACTGAGTGCTCTCTGTGCATCCTGCTCTGGACAAAGGCCCTGTGTGTCTCACAAACCTGATTTTTCAAATCAGAAAATCGGAGGCTTGAGAAGTTAAGTCCTTAGGCCTCCCAGGTGGTATATGGCTCACCCAACAGCATCTGTCTATATGTTTTTAAGAGCATGCCCCAGGTAGCCATTAGAGTATGGAGTGTAGAAATTCACAGCACCACCTTTCACAGGAAACCAGGTGTAACTATACTTTTGTGTTCCACAGACACGCAGGTGGGGTTGGAGAGGAGGCTACCACCAGGACACTGGACATTGGAAGGCCAGGGTAAATAGATCCTCGGGGTCCGGGGACACAGGGGTCTAGGACACAGAGCCTGCCAAGCACCAATTTTGTAAAGTTCAGTTTTAATGAGGAGAAATGACCTGAGGAAAATCCAACTGGGCCTCCTCTCCTATGGATCCAAATTGTTCTAATTGAAAGGGGAAAAAAGGGTGGCTTCAAAGCACCCCAACTTTAAGTTTTTTAGTAGTCTGAGGCCCTTCTTTTCAGCTTTTGCTGGTTGTTTGCTGTCGTTCCTTTATAAAACTCTTCCCAGTTTTTGAGGAGAGAGGTTGTGGTTGGCCCCATTACAAGCATCTTTTGCTCGGATTGGAGCACCATGAACTGAAATACTGCAGTATTTTAGGGAGGGAGACCCGGAGACTTAGGGGGTACGAACAATGAGGCCAGGTGCTGGTGGATCACATGGTTACAGCTGCATGTGGACAAGCACAATTAAGGCAGTTTTACTGTGAAACAACAAATACAGCAAAATCACAATGCCTGCCTGTGCTCTTATCTATAGGAACATTGTGGGATAGGAGTAGGATGTGGCTGAAATGGTGCAGCCCTATCCACTTAGCTTGATTCTCAACCCACAGTAGCTCCAAACCACACTGGAAAATGGGAGAAGCTTATTTCTTAAATAAAAGGTGGCATGTTTTGAAGAATCTCCTGGCAATTTAATTGTTATATAAGTTATTTGGATTTGTAATAAAGGAAGTTTCAACCTGAATTTTATAGATAAAGGGTTTTTGTTTCTCTCTCTCTCAAGCCCATTTTCCCTATTGACAAATTTTGACCCAGGTCAGAGTAGCATAATCTATGATGCCTGTGTCCAAATTAAATGATTCAGAATCAGAATCTCACGTGTAAATAGAAATCTCACAGGGTGTAAAAGATACCGTCATAAAGTAAAGCTAAACAAAATATCAGTATCCGTTTTATCAAATACCTTATAGGTCGAAGGTTAAACAATGTTGGAAGCACAGATGAACATGCAGTTGTGCCAGGAATCATGGTGATGTTAAGAAAATGTTTTCTTTTCATTCTTTTTCTTGTCGATGGGAAAATATCTATCAGAAAGTAGAAAAGAAGGGAGGTGAGGGCTGGGCTTGGGGAAACAGTTGTCAGGATGAGTGGTGGATATGGGCATCCCGTTTATTCTCACTCAACCCACGAGAAGGTCACACACAAGCCATGTCTAGAAGGAAGGTGGGAAAGTGTGAGGCAGGTAAAGGAAGGCTGACCTCAGCTGAGCAAAGGGCAGAGAGGACTTGGCCACCGATGGCAGCTTTGCAAAGAGCAGGTGGAATCAGAGTGAGGCGTAACGGTCAACTGGAATGTATCTGACCCACAGTCCTTGCCTTTTCCTCATCCTATTTGAAAAATGTTGCCTAAAGTCTGTTTAGAAAATGTACTGGGGAATTCCTTACTCTTGGTTCGTGTGGGGCACAGAGGCAGCCATGTGTGTCACATTTCAAGGCAGGTGGACCAACTCTAGGGGCAGCGCAAGCTGCGTTCAGGCACGTTTTCTGAGAAAGCGCGGTGTCCTCTGTGTCACAGGAGCGTCGGCTGTGACCACCTAGTGTGGGCTGTGAGGGAGAAAGCAGGTTCCAGAAGGTCGTTCTGTGACTCTTTTCTTACTCCTAAGTCTTGGGGAGACACTGTTTGCCCTGAGGCTGATGGATAAGCTCCATTCGTTTCAATGGAAATGTTCAACCCTAGTTGAATGGGAGACACAGGAAAAATGAACATAAAATGTAAAGGTTCAAGTTGGAAAGCCAATGATGCAGTTCTAGCCTTTGTGGAAAGATCCATAGGCCTGTTTCTGAGATGTTGCATGTTCACAGTGCTTCCATTTCCAAAGCAAATCAGGCTGCTGTGTGAAGCCACTGGTGCCGATCCTCACGAGTCACTGAGATCAGAGACACAAGTGCACGTCCGCCACCGTGCACTAAGCGCACGTCCACGCCTGTGCGCTAACTCGCTTCTCAGAGCACTGGCTCACGGGCGGTCTCTGGTGTATTCATCACCAAGGGGTAAACCTCACTGAACTAACTCAAAGGGGAGAGCTTCTCAAAATGCATAGTGCGTGCATATAACTGGGAGAGCTTGAGAAAGACAGAAATCCCTAAGCGCCAATCCCAAAGAGGCTGTCTCAGTTGGCCAGCTGTGGAGCCCGAGAATCTGCATCTTACCAAAGCTCTCCCAGTTCGTTCTGACACATGTGGTCTGAGAATCCCATGTTGAGAAATACCACTGGAACGGTGCATTTAAAAACAGTTCCTCAGAAGCCTACTGTCTGTTTAGGTTTACAGTTGACAGGATGATGCAAATGTATAAAAATCTCTCTATAAATACATCCTCAAGTGGCCTGAGTTGATAGTGAACCGTTTTGCAGTGTGTGTCTTAGTGAATAACGCCAGTATTGGCTCAGTTGAGTGGAACACGCACAAACTCATTAAATCTCAAGTGTGTGTTTCAGGTGTTGGCGAGGTCACATTTCTCCTTCAGCTTAGATCATGTAGAGGAACATCAGCAGCGGCCGGCCTGGGTGTTGTCCGCGCCGCCTCTCTGGCTTGGTGGTGCATCACTCCTCTCCCTTAGCTGCCTCGCCTTGGACTTGCGTCTTGGCTATGACAAACACGCAGGGGACTGCGCGGCCGGAGTAATGGGGCGGGGCCTAAGAGTCCAGGTGCTTATGTAGTGGATGCTGCCCTTTTTTGTGGCCAAACACCGCGTCCACTTCTCCCATCTCAGCAGCACTGGTCCCTGCAGCTTGATGGATTGGGAAATCATTTGTAGCAACCATGGGGATACTCAGGAAAAGAACACTGAGAACATTGCACCTCCCAGGTTCTGGGCCTTGGTGGACACACACACACACACACACACACACACCCGTGAACACACACTTCCGTGTACATGCATCTCGCACACACACAGTCTTGAGCTCACTGGTAATCTCCAGCTTAGAATTCACCATTGTCAGCTTGGAGAAAACAACATGCTTTTCTGGAGAATAAAGGCCTCAGTGAATTTGTCCCCAAATTTTATGTCTCTCATGACTTTGAGGGGATTTTTTGTTGTTGTTTTAGCCTTATGCCAAAGGGGAAGGACGAAATACTGGGCGTGGCCTGCTCAGAGTGAAAGCTCACATTTTCGTGATTCTCTGCTGATTCATCACACACTGAGGTTTCCTATTAAATACCGTTCCTGACTCTATTTTGTAATGACTGTAAGTGGAACAAATGGAAGTCACCCTCAAAATAAGGACTGCCAGGAGAATAGGGGGTGGCAACTTTAACTGCCCCACCACCTTGGGAAGTGGCGTTGGTTTTTTTCTATTTTGATGGTGCTGCTTTGAGGCAAGCTGATGGACTGACACTGGTGGAGCATTTTGCTTTTCACAGGGTGCTCTGACCAGGAGGCAGTCAGGGAAAGTACTCATTCCATTCCTTCCATCATGAGAAGCTAAAGCCCGGGAGGTGGAGGGTGCCTGCCCTGGCTGGGGAGTGGCTTCCTGAGCCCGGCCCGGGCCTGCTCTGCTGCAAAGCCACACCACAGTGATGGCCTCGTGGGCCTCTGCTGCCTTTGTTTGTTTGATTTAATTTCTTCTTCTTCTTATTATTATTATTTTTTTTTTTTTGAGATGTAGTCTTGCTCTGTTGCCAGGCTGGAGTGCAGTGGTGCTATCATGCCTCATTGCAAACTCCACCTCCTGGGTTCAAGCGATTCTCCTGCCTTAGCGTCCCGAGCCACTGGGACTACAGACACCTGCCACTACGCCTGGCTAATTTTTGTATTTTTAGTAGAGACAGGGTTTCACCATGTTGGCCAGGATGGTCTCGATCTTTTGACCTGGTGATCCGCCCGCCTCGGCCTCCCAAAGTGCTGGGATTGCAGGCGTGAGCCACTGCACCTGGACTGTTTTTGATTTAATTTTCGATTGACACATGACAATGTACAGGGTACTGTGTGATGTTTCAACACGTTTACATCGTTTAATGATCGAATCAGGGTAATTAGTGTATCTATCATCTCACACTTGCCATTTCTTTGTGATAAGAACAGTCAAAATTCATTCTTCTAGCTATTTTGAAATATACATTACATTATTGTTAACTATAGTCATTTGCAATGTGTATGAACCTAGGGGACATGATGGTAAGTGAAATAAGACAGACGCAGAAAGACAAATACTGCGTGATCCCACTCATATGTGGAATCTTAAAAAAAAAATTCATCTCCTGGAGACAGAAAATAGAACGGTGGTTTCCAGAGGCGGGGGTGGGGGCAGAGGTAGGCAGGGTGAAGAGAGGTTGGCCAATGGGTACAAAGTTACGGTTAGATAGGAGAAATAAGTTGGGAGCCTTTTAAAATTCAAACCCTCCCTTTCTTCCTTTATTCTTTTGTGTTTCCCTTGAACTCACTCTCTAAAAATAAAATTTTCCTCTTATAATGACATTTTTGAATATCACTCTGTGTATAATTTATATCACTCATTGCCAATCCTTTTGACAAAGTTGTATGTTTCTGTGGCGTTCTTCTTGGAAATTTGTACCTGAAAGATTGTCTTCTTTGAATAACTGATCTATTTCCTTTTATCAGATAAGATTTATGTTCTTCTTGTCTTGCAGAAAGCTTAGAGCTACATTTAATATTCAACCATGACCTTTGTATTATGTTTCTTCTCCTTCTATGAGGTTTTATGTTCTGCATTTTAGCCTTATTTTATATGCACCTTTTCCAAAAACCAAAGATTTTGGAAACAGGTATTTTGCGTAAGCATTTTTTTCTCTCAGTTTAAATTGCTGTGATGTGAAAACATCAAATGCCCTAAACAAGCTGTAAGCTTGTTAAATTCAATTAGGTCGAACATTGTAGAGTAAATGTTGTTATGGAAGAAATTTAATGTGTAAAATCACACTGTAAACAATACCAGACTCATGACAAAGGGTGATGAAATAAAATCAGTCCTCAAGGGAAGCCGAGAAGTTCAACGGAAGAATGCTAAGGCTTCATTTTGGTTGTGGAGAATCACTAAGCAAGTCCTATAAAATACATGGGAAAAGATCATGTTTGCTCTACACAGCGAAACAGGCCGAGCCACAGGGTTGCTGGGATTTGTTCCAACTGCAGGCTCTCGGCCCACCGGGCTGCCTTCCTCACCTCCTCATGGTCAGGTGGCACGTGTGTGGTCTCAGATGAACTGATTCCATTCTGAGCCTCATTTCCCTAATCTGGAGAATGGGATCATAGTACCCACCTCAATGGGCAATGTGGACAATTAAAGTGATTTGTGAGAAGGGATTAGCACAATGCCTGGCACAATTTTCCTTCGAACTTGAATTCTTCTACCTTGTAAAAAATACAAAGCCTTGCATGTTCTGTTTCATGATAAATACTGTGCAGAGCCATGTGTTAGTTTTTTTTAAAGTTTTGCTGGAGTGTATCACATACACAGAAAAGCATCTAAGGCAAGTGTGTAGCTGCCTGGATTTTGACAGTGAACACTCGTGTACTAGCATTTAGGTTAAGAAACAGCCTCAGAAACCCTCCTCCTGTCACCTCCTAGTCAATTTCCCATCCTAGGAAGGTTCCCACTATCCTGACTTTTAACACCATAGGTTTCTTTTGCCTGTTTTTTTTTTTTTTTAAGAGTCAGCGTGTTGCTCTGTTGCCCAGGCTGGAGGGCAGTGGTGTGATTATGACTCACTGATACCTCTGACTCCTGGGTTCAAATGATCCTTCTATCTCAGCCTCCAAAGTAGCTAGGACACACCACCACAACCAGCTAATTTTTAAATTTATTGTAGAGATGGGGTCTTGCTATGTTGTCTAGGCTAGTGTTTTGCCTATTTTTGTACTTTACCTAAATGGAGTCATACGGTATGTACCCTTTTGTGTCTGGCCTCTTTCACTCAATATGTTTGCAGGATTCATCCATGATGTGTGGGTAGCAACAGTTTGTTGTTAGTTCCTGTAGCTGTATAGATGTCCAATGTATAATACCAAAATTTATTTATGAATTGTACTGTTTATAGAAATTTGGGTTTCCTGTTTGAATACTTTATGAATAAAGCTGCTATGAACATTCTTACACATCTTTGGTAAACATACACCCATTTCTATTGGATATATACCTAGAGATGTAATTGCATATTGATCAGTGTAATCACCAAATCCTTGTTGCCCACTGCAGAGATAAAATCAGTTCACTGAGACAGCAGGATTGCAGTAGAGAACAAGTTTAATAAACACAGCTAGCCAAGCAGAGCAGGAGTTTATTACTTTATTACTCAAATCAGCCTCTCTGAGAACTCAGAGGCTAGGTAGGGGTTTTATGGCTAATTTGGTGAACAGCAGGCTAAGGAAAGGGTGCTGCTGATTGGTTGAGGATGAAATCAGAGGGGTGTGGAAAATGGTCCTGGTGCACTGAGTCCACCTCCAGGCGGGGTCCACAGGACTGGTTGAGTCATGAGTCACGGGTCAGGTGCAGTCATTCATTTGCCTGCCAGAATGCAGAAGTCTGAAAAACATCTCAGAATAATGATCTTAGACAAAATAATAGTAGTGTTATCTATAGGAATAATTGGAGAAGTCATCAATCCTGTGATCTCTGGCCACATGACTCCTAAGAGGCAAGGAATTATAGAAAAGCAAGCCAGAGAACATTTAAGCCTTCCTTTTAGCAGAATTCACACTCCTCCCGTAATCGTAATATTGTGACCCTCCATTCATTTTACAAAGGCAGTTTCGGTCCCTGAACAGGGAGGGCGTTCATTTCAGGGAGGGACTGTTACCATCTTTGTTTTAAAGGTAACAAAGGCCATTAGCTTGTGAGAATAGAAGCAAGATGGAGTCCCTTAGGTTAAATTTCTCTGTTACAAATGTTGCAAAGGCAGTTTCATCAGCTTTAGTAAATCCTATTAGTTTTCCAAAGTGGCTGTGCCAATTTATACTCCCAGTATAGTGTGGGAGTTCCTCTTTATCGTCATCAACCCTTGGTATTTTATCTCTTTTTCATATTGGCTTTTTCACTTGTATTAGCAAGGGCTCTCCAGAGAAACAGAACCAATAGAATCTGTATAGATATATGGAAAGAGACTTACGATGAGGGACTAACCCATGTGATCATGGAGACTGAGAAGCGCAGGATCTGCTGTCTGTAACCTGGAAATGTGGGAGAGCTGGTGTCGTTCCTGTCTAAACCCAAAGGCCTGAGAAACGGAAGCCAATGGTATCGGTCCTGGTCCAAGCCCAAAGGCCCAAGAACCAGGTACATCAATGTCCAATGTCCCAGGGTAGGAGACAGATGTCCTTTTTGCCAGGGTCACTCTCTCTGATGCCTTTCTGTTCTATTCCTACCCTCAAAAGATTGGCCAATGCCACCCACATCAGGGAGGCTGCGTCTTTACTCAGCCAGATGGTTCCAATGCTAATCTCTCCCAGAAATACCCTCAGCACACCCCAGAAATAATATTTCACCTGCCACCTGTATATCACTCAGCCCAGTCAAGTGGACACAGAAAATTCACTGTCACACATCACATTACAGTGTAGCGATGCCTCAGTATGCTTTTAATTTGTACTTTCCAGATGACTATTGCATTTTTAGTATTACCTTATATTGTTTAGAAAATAAGATACAATATAACACACAAAGCAACATGTAACATATAAAGCAAAAGCCAATAAAAATATATAAACAGAACTTGGTAAAGCACAAATATAATGAATGATTTTAAATATTTTCATGTAATAATTTAGTAGATCTAGTAAACTAATCAAAGATGAAGAGGATCTTACATTCATAATTTCATATAATAATACATATAAAATTTACATCCTACAAATATAGAATCTATAATTTTTTGTCCTTTGTACTTTATGAAATTTATAAAATTCAATTAGGTTCTTGATGATGAAAACATTTCAGATAGTTCAGGAAAGCAGAGATTTTAGAGCCATCAGTCTCTGATCAGAATCCAAAAAATAGATAAATAAATTGTATAGAGACCCAAGCTGAACTATTTAATATTAGGGCGCACTCTCATAAAGTGTCCTAAGGCAAAGGAGAAGTCAAGGCTGAAATTACAAGTTATAGAAATAGCAGTTCAAACTAGGAGACCTCGTAGCAAATTTATCACATCCAGGTAAAGTTGTATTTAGAGGAAACAGCTTCAAATACCTTCTTTATTATAGAAGAAAATGAAAACTACAAGTTAGAATTCATGGTAAGAAACTCAAAGAAAATGACAAACCAAACCAAAAGGACCTATGAAAGCAAAGTAATGGGGATATAGGAGCTCATATTGATGCAGCAGACACAGGGGCTGCCAAATGTTACTGAAATTCAGGATTAAGGTTAAAAGGATAAGAAATGAGCTCATATTAATGAAGCAGACGCAGGGGCTGCCAAATGTTACTGAAATTCAGGATTAAGGTTAAAAGGATAAGAAATGCCTAAATTCTAACCCTGGACATGATGAGGAGTCTAAAACAAGTGTATCGATTCTCCAGTTGTGTCGTCTCCTTTGCTGTAAGATACGAACAACAGCAGCAATAACAGCAGCAGTACAGCTGTGCCCAGCATGACAACGTTTTAGTCACCGATGCCTCGCATACAGGACAGCAGCCCCATGACATTATAATACCACATTTCTATTCCTTTTCTACATTTGGGTGTGTTTAGATGCACGAATACTTACCGTTGTGTTACAGCTGCCTACAGTACTCAGTACAGTAACGTGCAGGTTTGTTGCCTGGGAGAAATAGGCTACAATGTGCAGCCTCACTGTGTGGTGGGCTACATTATCTAGGTTTGTGTGAGTATACTCCCTACTGTTCACACAGCAGCAACGTCACCTACATTTCTCAGAATGTATCCCCATTAGTAAGTGATGTGACTGCACCTAAGATGCTATCAGTGGTCACAGTAAAGTTTAAAATGTAACATGTTGTAATGCAACTTAAGCAGTGCATGCAGTATCTAGGAGGCCTATATAGGGAGTCTGTTATATATATGCAATGATGCCACCTCAGGCTACTAAAAATGCGAAACTGATGGGCTGTGAAGGGAGTGGATGATCTGTTTGTCAGCAAGGCATGTGCACTGTATGTGTAAATATCCTGAAGAAAGTACCTCAAGTGTCTATCATTGCAGCCAACAGACAGTATCTGCAGGAGCCTTCACAAACCAAGAAGAGGGAAATTGGATTCTTTCCATTTACAGACATTTTCAGACTCTTCCTTTCTTTTTTCAGACAGAGTCTTGCTCTGTCGCCCAGGCTGGAGTGCAGTGGCACAATCGCAGCTCACTGCAACCTCTGCCTCCCCGGTTCAAGCAATTCTCCTGCCTCAGCCTCCCGAGTAGCTGAGATTACAGGTGCCCATTACCACGCCCAGCTTATTTTTAGTAGAGATGGGGTTTCACTGTGTGGCCAGGCTGGTCTTGAACTCCTGACCTCAAGATCCACCCACCTTGGCCTCCCAAAGTGCTGGGATTACAAGTGTGAACCACTGCACCTGGCCTGTCAGACTTTTTCTGAACCATCTGGGGAAGTCACAGTATTGATATTGACCATGAATTTATGAGAAACTGACCATGAATTTGTGAGAAATAGTAGATATTTAAAAATAGTTGATTTTTAGTTGGTAACAAAAGACTGAAGTCTTTAATGCAGTCTAGTTCTTGAAATCTGATAATGCTGATAAGTCAGTTTCCGGAACCAAATTTACCCACTTGACTCATCCTAACAAGAAATCAAATATCCTTGTTATAAGAGGAGATTATCAAAACAAAACAAAAACAGACAGCACGGATGGGCTGCCTCGTGTTGTATAGGATTCGAGACCCAGGAGCCATCTCTCAGGGGCCACTGTCCCTGGTCAGGCACACAGACAGGAAAGGAGGAGGGACCCAGCTGGCGTCTGGTTGGAGCAGCACCCGGGACACAGCATGGCAGCCGGCCAGTTCTCAGCCCTGGGCAAGAATCCACAAGAGGCAAAGGCATTTTCTGTGCTGTGCCCCAGCCAGAAGTTCCAATGCCGGGATGTGGAAGCACTTTCTAAAACTTGACTTTGTCTTGCTCCAGATGCAGGCACCACGCACGACGCTGACGAGCACGGTCTCTGAGTCCCGTGCTGGCAGGACTTTATGGCCAAGGTGCCTCGCGCCACCCACCACATGTGGTAGTGGCAGTCATTTGTGGAACACTCAGACACCCAAATAAAGGGGCAGGCATCCTAAACTGGTGCAGCTTTACCGTCCTGGGAGGCCTCACCCACTTCTCAAAAGAATGTGCTGTTTGCTAACTTCAGTACTGAAATACCGGAGTTGTGTTACCTGAGGGTTTTCCAGCTGTTTTTCAGGTGAGCGTACTGTGAGCTAAGCAGGCTCTAGACCCGTATCTGCCATCCACCGGCTGGGTGGCTGGGGGAGCAGCTCTTTTCTTCTCCGGATTCCCCCACCTTCTATGAAGGTTACTGAGCACCTGAACTCCAAGTGAGCACTGCGGGGGCTGGCCTCCTGAGATTCTCGGAGACCCTCGTTCCCCTCCCCAGTGTCCACGCGGCACATACCGTGTTGCAGAGGCCACCTGACCTTCCAAGAGGACATGAACGGCAGGAAGTGATGTCCAATCACGTTGGACAGGCTGTGCCTGCGGCCGGCAGGACTTCCTGGTCCTGGCATTTCAGGTGAATGACGCTTGTCCGCGGTTGAAGATGAAGCTTCCCCAGGTCCCTTTAAGGACTGCCTGGGCATCCCTCCCTTTCTGCTTTCAGCCCCCAGGTGTGCAGCCTGCCAGGCTCTCGCCTCCGGTTTCACACGCCCTCGCACCTGCCTGGGCGAAGGCACTTGGGGCACTCATGCACACCCCACCCTTAGGGGAGGAGGTTATGCCCAGCGGGTGGTCCATAGAAGGAAGCTTCCTCGTCTCCCTGCTGGTCTAGTAGAGTGGAGCCACCGGAGACAATGCTCCCTGTTTGGGGATGGAGGGGTGGGGACTTAGGGGTAAGGGGAAGCTGAGAAGAGATTACACAGAGGAGATGATATGAGGCAAATCTTCAGAGGTGGAAGCTTTAGGGGGAAAGTGGTAGCGATTGGAGTCAGAGGCAGCAGTGCCATGGAAAGTCCAGGCTGCAAGAGCCTGCTAAGAGTTACGTTCTCCAGGGCAGGGCAAAGGGAGGGTGCCCAAGGGACAGAGGAGGCAGTGGCCGCCAGCCTGGGGTCCCAGGAGTTCCCCGGCACCTGTTCCTCCTCCTCACCCCTGGCCCACCCCTGCAGCTCCTCACCAGGTTCAGACGTCCTGGCTCCGGTCCTCCCACCTCATCTGTGCACCTTGCCCGTCCTTTCCCTTCCTCTGTGCGCACTGAAGCCCTACCAGCTGGTGAGGAGTCCCTGTGTTTGGAGGCGGGGTTTGGCTTCTTACACCCTCATCCTGCGCTGTGTCCAGGCTCCTCGGGTCTCTGTGCTTAACACAATTCCAAATGGAAGAATGGGAGGAGGAGGCACGGTTCTCAGGAATTGCAGGCCTCAGGGGCACAGTTTGAGCTCCAAGTCTTTATTTCTTGGTTATCATTAAGAATTCGTTGTATATTAGAATTCTGAACAGGCCTGGTGGAGTGGCTCAGGATTATAATCCCAGCAATTTGAGGGGCCGAGGCCAGAGGATTGTTTGAGGCCAGCAGTTTGAGGCCAGGCTGAGCAGCGTAACGAGATCCCATCTCTACAAACAACAACAAACTATTATTAAAAAAATAAAAATAAATTTTAGAAAATTCAGAATGACCAACACTTCCATTCAGGGTTCTAACTATTGATACAAAGAAACATATGTATTTTTTTTTCTTTTAAGCCCATGATGTGAGACAGTCATGTTCCGGGCAGTTGCGAGGCATCTCCACCACAGCACCTCTCCTCACCCTCCCGTCTCCAAGTGAAAGCCAGGCTGTGGGTACTGGCCTGTTGACAAGAGAACATGGAAAATGGAAAGGATGTGACTTTAAGGACTCTTTGGACACAGTAGAGTGTGTCTAAATTTCTCAATAAAAGGCATATTTTATAAGCAGAATATAAATATTCAACATCCTGGCCTTGGACCCGCGACTGCGTTCCTGTGGCGGGAGGCAGCCAGCAGCTCGGGGGCCTGTGCAGCCCTTCCCCGCTTCCTCCAGGGGATCCTGCCCGCCCCCCGCTGCCCTGCCCACCACATTATTTATAGGACATGTCTCTTGCTTTCTGTGGAAAACTGTTCCACTTAGCTTCCTGCAGGGATATTCTGGGACTGGGAACCTTGGTTTTTTATTTTTCCTTTCTCTACCTTGTGTAACAGCTCTAATTCCCAGTTCTCTTGGATTTTCTCTTCTCTCCTGCTGCTCTTCGGGCTGAGAAACAGGAATTCTCTTTTACTGTTTTGTTTCCATTTTCTGAGACCTGTCAGTAGCTAGAGCACAAACTTGTTTTTCTCCGCGACATTCTTATTTTAGATACAAAGCATGAAGTGTCTGAGCGGCAAGAACATTTTTGTTTACTTGCGTCGTTTAATCAGGGAATTCAGGAGGGGTCTGGCAGGAGGGAAGGTAGGCACAGAGTTTCAGAGCTAGGATTCTACCTCCGTGCCATGATCCACAAAGGAATGCGTGATAGAATTTGGAAAATCACTGCATTTAGATGCAAATACCTAGTGAACTCTAGGCCGCTAAAACTTCTCAACCACTCAGGCCATGGCTGATTCACGTGGAGTTCCTGCATAACAAAATTCAGGTAGAAATGATCTACGAGAAATAAGTACCAACGCCTCCTGTTGGAGATGGGAAATTGGGTGAGCTGTTCTTACCCGGCCAGGATCTCGGCTTTCTTACCTGGCTAGAGGTGGGGAGGGGAAATGCACTTGATACCTAAGCACCCTTAGAGGCTTCCCTTGCTACTACCTGGGTGGGAGTGTTTTTCTCTATGGCCACTAGATGTCCCAGGAGCACCCACTTTTCGGCTGAGCTGTCTAAGACACCTGGGGCTCCATCCTGTCGTCCTTGGGATCTGCTGACGTGAGGAAGACAATGTTTGGGTTTCGATTCTGTATGATTCTGGGGCTGCTGTCTCAGCCACTGAGACTCAGACAAGAATTTTAAGACACCAAAACAATCCCTTAGCTTTCTTGATGGCTGTTTGAAACCAACAGAACCATTCACATTTTCAGGAATGGATTCTTGTTAATGCCATGAAGTAGGAATTTACAAGGGGTTTTCCAAACATCAGTGAACTCACAAAGGAAGTGTTATTAGGGGGTGTCTATGTGCTTGAGGCATAGAGAGTCTGTAAAAATGAGAGAACCACAGCAGCCTCTCTGTCCTTGGCCTGACAGGCTCCTGGGTAGCTCTGCCCTGCGGGGACACTCTGAAGAACAGGCACCCTGTGCTAAGGGCCACCGTGAACCATGGGGAGGGCAGCATGGAGGAGGAGGTGAAGAAGCCCACAAAGAGGGGTCAGGTCAAGGACACCATGAGAGATCCTTCGTCTGCCACTTCTAAGGCCAGAAGCCCGGAGTTCCCATCACTCCCCACAGCAACCATGCAGCCTGAGACCACTGGTTCATTTAGCCAGGAAAAGGGGAGAAAAGAGGATGCAAGAAGACATGAGGATATTTCATATTAGTATCAGTGGTTCAAGCGATCTGGAGAGTATGTTAACAACAGGCTTTATGGATGGAAGGAGTCAACATATTCCTCTATGAAAAGTCCT
The DNA here is from genome assembly GCF_024542745.1 of Macaca thibetana thibetana. NCBI lineage: Eukaryota > Metazoa > Chordata > Mammalia > Primates > Cercopithecidae > Macaca > Macaca thibetana. The sequence goes on from NC_065594.1 coordinate 3,950,561, forward strand.
CTAAAATGGTAGAGCTCATGGTTACGATAGAAAGATTGGATGACGGGCACCCCTCAGAATGTCAGAGATGTCGAAACAGTTGAATAGAGGAAGTTAGTCAGTTTGTATCAAATGAATAAATAGGAAAAGTTAAAACTAGAAGTGATGAAGGAATAGAACACAGTGCCCAGAACAGCCTCAGTGAATATCTACTGTATGTCCGCTTTAAAGTGCGTTAGGTCCCATTTAGAGATTCTTTGGAAGTTCTGGAAAGGGGTGGACAGACAAAGCTCACACATCTGGTTAACGACGTAGATCTGCATTTCAGCTTTTCAAGTCGCAAAAGAATACACTTACCTTAGACTTGTTATTCCATTTCCATACAAGACATGTGATGGGGTTACGTGCTCACCTCACATGCCCCCATGGCCCTCTGTCCTTCTGTCCTAAATGTCACTGTCAATTATATATGTTTGACTGTTTCTTCTCTTCTGCAGTGTAAGTTCTGTGTTGTGTGAATTGCCTGCTGCCGTGTCCACAGAGCCCAGCACAGTGTCTGGCACATAGGCGAGAATATATATGCATGGATGTATCTTGAGTGGATGGAAGGAATGGCTTCTTTGGACAGCCCTTCTTAACTGTGAATACGTGGTACTTAGAATGAGAAGACTGCCTCTTTTGGTGGCTTTGTTTTTTGGAGAGGAATGACAAAAAGACAAGTACATTGCTGTGTGTGTCTGATGAGATTTCCAAGCTGATCTGGCCACAGGTCCAATTCTGCTCCTCACATCGTCCTGCACATAAAATGAACGTGGCCTTCCTTATCCTTGACAGGGGAAGGGGAAATGGAACTTCTTAATCTAGGCCACTTCTCGGCCTGTGGCGCTTGGCACTCCCACTGCAGCTGTCGGTCCTTTTGGCAAAGTCCTGAACTTTCCCCTCTATCTGCAGAGGGGCCTCTTCAGTTCACTTCTAGTGAAGTGTTTTCTGATGCTATTAGATGGAGCCCCTCAGGGAAGCCAGCGTTGACAGGGCATCTTCTGAGTCCTGTGACTGCATCCATATGGGACTGGGTGATGAGGGATGTTCTGCATGAATGTCTTATGACCAAAGGCACTGAAAGGACTGGTGCAGGGCTGGGAATTCGATTTACCTTGTTGGGGCATAAACTCTACTTCTTTGTTTTCTCTCCACCCTACGCCTATCCCCAACCTCCAACCATCGTGAGAAGTGTTACTTCCTGAAGACGGGCAAGCCTGGCCTATTGGAATTGCCACACCACATATATGTGTGAGCTCCTCTCTTGTCTCTGAGCACCTTGACCCTAAACCAACACTGCGGTCAGGTGGGAGAGAAGGTTCAGAGCCCAGCCTTCCCCTTGGGGGTCCAGGGAGGACTCGTGAGAGGAAGCTAGGCTGAGAGAGACTCCAGATTCCCTTCCTCTCTTTTAATCTCAGCAGCTAGTGTGGAAACTCCTCCCCACGCCACCCTAACTCCATGTTATTATATCTTCACTCCATGGATGCTGTGGTAATGGACCATGGAATGCACAAAGGAGATGTTCATGGCCAAATTCAAACCTGGCAGTGTCATTCCTGCCTCATACACCCAACCCAAGATGAGGTCTCATCTGGCCGGGCTGTGGCCCCACACCTGATCCCCTGTTGGAATGTTATGTCTTTGTATTTATTTACCTTTACATAATTATGCGGCCACATAAATTTAGTTATTGCTGGGCATGAAACCAAACTCAGAAAGCTTACATAGGATAACATCTTTTGATCGTAAGTGGAAGGAAGGATTCTAGTGTTGGAAACTCTCTACCTGATATTGTTATCTGGGTATCAGGTTAGATTAACAATGATAATAGAAAACCCACTCACCTGATTCAGTCACTGTTTAAACCCCTTTAATTATATCAACTCATTAATGCTCACCACTATCCCTTCAGTAGGTAATTCTGATATCTCCATTTTACGATTGAGAAAATCGAGGCAAAATCGAAAAGCATTAGAGTTTCTGCCTTGGGTGATTACTATACATGGGACAAACGAACAGCTCACACATGTGAGACTCCTTTGTGTGCCACAGGGCTACACATTACTTATAATAATTGATGACCTGATTGGAGATTCTAACAGAGGAAATTACTAACGTCATCACTTTCTTGGTGGGAAACTCATGGCTTCAAAACGGTCTACGTAATCATGAAATTCAGATAATTTATTAGTTGCTTATTTTTAAGTTTGATAAAACATGCCAGGTCAGTAAATAATAGCTAACTATTGGGGGCATTGTCTAATTGCTCTTTCTTATGATTTATGTTGGGGGGCTATAGGTTCACTGGTTGACCTGTCAGGTAGCAAGATTTATGTTTACACAAACTTTCCAGAATGTCTTCAACCCCACAGAAGTTATCTTTCAACATCACCTTTCTTGGACAGCTGTGCATTTGTTTACCCCAGTAATGATGCCAGCTGTGTCACATGGAGACTTGCAAGCTCCAGGACAAGGGCCATGGTCTGCGTTCTGTTGTAACCTCACCACCCAGCACAACCCTTGGGACTTGGTGAATGTCAGAAAAAAAAAAAAAGCTTGTCTTTGATCTCTCAGAAGATTGTTGTCAGTACTCATGTAGGGGGAGTGCCTTGTGTTTTTCACTTGATTTCCAGTCTCACTGGCTACACTTGAATCCAAATAGGCTTTGGCTGTATTCAGAAGACAGAGATCTGGCACTGCCAAGTCATTTATACTAATGCTTTCGTTTCCGAGGTGGAATCCCCAAAGGAGGAAGACAAAACATTTCTGAGAGGCTATTTTATGCTCAGGACACTTACTTTCATTTCCATTATCTCATTTAATCCTCTCATTAGTGCTGTCAAGTAAGTATAAGTGTGTCCATTTTATAATTGAAAAAGCTAGTGATTCTTGCACACTGATTTTGTACTCTGGAATTTGCTGAAGTTGTTTACCAGGTGAAGAGCTTTGGGGCTGAGACTATGGCGTTTCCTAGATATAGGATCATGTCATCTGCGTACAGATAGTTTAACTTCCTCTTTTTATTTGGATGCCCTTCATTTTCTTCTCTTGCCTGACTGCTCTGGCCAGGACTTCTAATACTAGGTTGAATAGGAGTGGTAAGAGAAGGCATCCTTGTCTCATGCCAGTTTTCAAGGGGAATGCTTCCAGCTTTTGCCTGTTCAGTATTATGTTGGCTGTGGTTTTGTCATATATGGCTCTTTTATTTTGAGGTATGTTTCTTCAATACCTGGTTTATTGAGAAGTTCCAATGACATTCTTCACTGAACTACAAAAAGCTATTTCAAATTTCATATGGAATCAGAATGAGCCCAAATAGCCAAGGCAATCCTAAGCAAAAAGGACAAAGCAGGAGGCATCACATTACCTGACTTAAAACTATACTACATGTTTTGGCTAGAGTAACCAAAGCAGCATGGTACTGGTACAAAAAGAGGCACACAGGCCAGTGGAACGGAAACAGAATAGAGAGCCCAGAAATACTTACAACCTGCACACCTACAACTATCTGATCTTTGACAAAACTGACAGAAACAAGCAATGGGAAAGAATTCTCTATTCAGTAAGTGGTACTGGGATAACTAGCTAGCCATATGAAGGAGATTGAAATTGGATCCCTTCCTTACACCATGTAAAAATTTAACTCAAGACGGATTAAAAACTTAAATGTAAAACCCAAAACTGTAAAAACCCTGGAAGACAACCTAGGTAATACCATACTGGACACAGGCATAGGCAAAGATTTCATGACAAAGACGCCAAAAGCAATCGCAACCAAAGCAAAAATTGACAAATAGGATCTAATTAAACTTAAGAGCTTCTGCACTGCAAAAGAAGCTATCAACAGAATGAACAGAAAACCTACAGAATAAGAGAAAATATTTGCAAACTGTGCATCTGACAAAGGTCTAATATCCAGCGTCTGTAAGGAACTTAAGCAAATTTACAAGAGAAAAGCAAACAACTCCATTAAAAATGGGCAAATGCGGCTGGGCATGGTGGATCACACCTGTAATCCCAGTACTTTGGGAGGTCAGGAGTTTGAAGTCCGCGTGGCCAACATGGCAAAACCCTGCCTCGACTAAAAATACAAAAATTAGCTGGGCGTACTAGTGCATACCTGTAATCTCAGCTACTCCAGAGACTGAGACAGGAAAATCACTTGAACCTGGGAGGCAGAGGTTGCAGTGAACCGAGATCACACCATTGCACTCCAGCTGGGGCAACAAAGTAAGACTCTGTCACAAAAAAAAAAGTGGGCAAATGACATGAACAGACACTTTTCAAAAGAACACATACATGTGGCTAACAGGCACATGAAAAAAAGCTCAATATCACTAATATTAGAGAAATGCAAATTAAAACCACAGTGAGATACTATCTCACACCCGTCAGAATGGCTGTTACTGAACTGTCAAAAATAACAGCTTCTGGCAAGGCTGTAGAGAAAAAATGCTTATACACTATTGGTGAGATCATAAATTACTTTAGCCATTGCAGAAAGTAATGTAGCAATTCTTCAAAGAGCTAAAAACAACTGCCATTTGACCCAATAGTCCCGTTACTGGGTATACACCCAGAGGAATAGAAATCATTCTACCATAAAGCCACATGCATGCAAATGCTCATCGTAGCACTGTTCAACAATAGCAAAGACATGGTGTCAATCTAAATGCCCATCAACGGTAGACTGGATTTAAAAAATGTGGTATATATACCCCATGGAATACTATGCAGCCATAACAAAGAATGAGACCATGTCTTTTATAGGGACAAGGATGGAGCTGGAAGCCATTATCCTTAGCAAACTAATGCAGGAACAGAAAACCAAATACTGTATGTTCTTACTTATAAATAGGAGCTTAGTGATGAGAACTCATGAACACCAGGAAGGGAACAACAGACACTGGGGCCTACTTGAGAGTGGAGTGTGGGAGAAGGGAGAATAGCAGAAAAAAATAATGAATACTAGGCTTAATACCTGGGTGATGAAATAAGCTTCACAGTAAACTCCTGAGTTTATTTATATAACAGACCTCAAATGTACCCCAAACCTAAAGGAAAAGTTTTTTTTTTAATTAAAAATTTTTTTTAAAAAAGAAAAGCTGAGGCTCAGAGAAGTTAAGTACCTCACCCAAAGCCACACAGCTAGCTGTTATGTTTTAGAACTAAGTTTTAACTTAGATATCTTTGACTCAAAGCCTACTTTTCGCTGCTGTTGCTGCCTTGAGGCAGAGGTCGAAAGGTGTTATGTGCAATGGAAGCGTCACTGGATGGAGACATGACCCACCCATGGGGGTATTTTGAGGATCACACTCAGTTGTCTGGGTGAGGCTGTCATCTTTGGAGGAAGGATTAAAGGGCCGGTGGCAGAAGGCCAGGTACCAACTGGGGGCTGATCAGGACGAAGAGAGGTGAGGGCACACAGTCGGGATGAAATTCTCCTCCAATGGCACCAAGGCGCACGGCGCTGGGAGCCAAGGGGCTCTGCTTTCCCACCAGCCCTGCCGCTCCAGAGCTCTGTGAACCTGGGTCACCTTACCTCTATGGAGCCGCACTTCTTATTTGCAAAATAGAGGATGGGGATCAGGTGACGAAGGAGCTGCCATCCAGTTCTAATTTTCCGTGTTCTTATAAAAGTTGGGCTTCAGTGTGTCTGGAACTGTGTAAGGAAGACCCAGTGAAGTATCTTCATGACTGAGCCTGAGCTGCACTGCATAAGGGGTTGTGTGTATGTGTGTGCATGTGCGCCATATCTGCATGTGTCCACATGCATTTGTTACCTTCCATCCTTCATAGCCCTTCTTGAAGACTGAGAGAAGAATCGGGATTTTTAAACTTTGATTTGGAGTGGGTTTTACCAGGCAATTACTTTGGAAGCTGTTGCAAACTGCATGCTTGTGGATGGCGTTCTGTGGTCATGATCCTGCCATCTGACAGTGCCAGTCTCCAAGTTAGCACAGCCAAAGTGCCCCATGGGGGTTGGGGGGAGACTCAGGACAGGGGACGCACTTCCCAGCACCTCCTCAGAGTTTACGTGCCAGCAACCTTGAACCATAAGGCCTTTCTTTGTAGCCGAGATAACCAATTCAGACTTCCCAGTGAGCACTGGCTGGTGGAAGAGCCAGGAGCTTCCAGAGGAGCCGGGATCTCGGTGGGCATCTGGCACAGAGAACCCATCGAGGTGGAGGCTGTCAATTCCCAGAGACCACATGCCCTGCCCAGTAGTAGCACTTCTTTCCTCATAGTCTGTGAATCTTAGGAGCTAAAGACGATCACTGCTCCTGCTGACTTGCCCTTGGGAAACAGCCAGTGCTGCCTACAGCTGGCCGCTTTGGGGAAACTTGAGCAATGCTTTGTCCTCCCAGCTGCTGATGGAGCTCATGCTTATAGACCATTGGTTCAGGTAGGTTGAACCCATGCCACAGGTCTGCCACATGACATCAGCTTCTGGCTGTTCTGCTCTGGACACTCCCTCCTCACATCACACTCAAAATAAAACCCAGAGACCAGGCCAGGTCCTCTGAGGGCCTCTGCCCCCTCCAGCCTCTCGTCTCCCAGATCTGATGCTTCCTCAGCATGTATGGGCTGGAAGCGTCCACCTCTTCAGTCCCCTGCTCAGATGTCCTCCCTGGGATTGGCCTTGGGGTCCCCTACCTGAGACCCAGCCCTGCCCTCTGTCCTCAGCCAGCCTGGACCAGGCTCCTCCTCCCAGCGCTCACCATGCAGTGGCCCCAGGTGTGCCCCACGTGAGGGTGAGCTCCACAGCCAGGACCTGGTTTTATTCTCGTCTGCCTCCCCTTTGCCAAAGCGCCATGGGCACAAAGAGAGCACTCAGTAGGGATGCGTAGGAGGAGGGAGTGAAGGATCATATGTGATTTTTTAATTGACAAATAAAAATTGTATGTATTTATCATGTACAGCAGGTTTTGAAATTTGTACACATTGTGGGATGGCTAAATCGAGCTACTTAACATACACATTCCTTCGCATATTGATTGAGTTATCACAATGCTTGGCGCCTCTGGCCTCTGACTGCCATCCTCTCCCCTGGCCTGCATCCCTCGGTGGCCTTTCCTCCCAAACTTGCCTGCCAGATTCTCCAGAACCCTCTGCAGGAAACCAAACTCCCCCATGTCATCACTAAATGTTCCTCCACGTCCTTGCTGAACTGAACCCTGGCCGCCACCCAAGAACACAGCTTCCCTGAGCCCACTCAAGTCGGGGCGGCTCCTTCCCCCACATCCTCCTCCACTCAGGGTCCGGAAGAGGCGGCAGCCTTCTTGCTGATGTCTCACCCTTTATAAAACAAAATCACAGAAAACAAAACAGAAACCTGCTCTCCACGGCACATGTCATCCAGCCGCCTTCTCTTAGTCGCTGTGCTGAGTTTATGTCCAGTTTCCTTCCTCACTCATAGGGATCAGGGCCCTCCACTTACCATCCCAGCATTCTTCCGGGAGACCCCAGAGACGACTTCCTTAATGACCTGAGGTCTCCGTTCCCTGCCTGCCTCCTTTCTGAGAGGCTGCTGCCTCACTGTGTGGCCTCACCGCCTCCAGTGGGTGCCTCTGGAGCAAACGTGCCCTGGATCTGCTCTACCTCTGCCATCTTCTTCAAGTCAGCCATTTCTCTCTCTGACCGTGCCCGCCTACCTTTCTAGCACTTTCTCTTGTCCGTGTTCACTGCACCTGTTCTCCAGCCTCATCAGGCCACTCTGCCTCCAGATTATTTTCCCTGTGAATGGACCAGCCTGTCACAGATGACTTAATGAGTTCTAAAGCTCACAGTACATCAGTATAACAACAGACAACAAAGCTACTGGAACGGCTACAGTCTCAGTTTCGTCAAGCCTACATTTTATGAGTTAGTGACCAGACAACATTCAGATTGCATTTAAATGAAGCACAGTTTAAATCAATGGGAGAGCAGTAACCTCACAGTGGAGAAACCTGGCTGCAATGGACTAAATGTTTTTGTCCCCCTGAAGTTTATATGTTGAAATCCTATAACCCCTAGTTATAGGGTGTTAGGAGGTGAGGCGCTTGGGAGGTCACTGGGTCATGAGAGTAGGGCCCTCATGAATGGGATTTATGTTTTTATAAAAGAGACCCCAGAGAGCTCCCACGCCCTTTCTGCCATATGGGGACATAGCAAGAAGACAGACATCTACACACCAGGAAGTAGGCCCTCACCAGACACTGAATGAATCTTCTGGCACTTTGACCTTGGATTTGCCAGCCTGCAGAATTGTGAGAGACAAACTTCTTTTGGCTCTAAGCTACGCAGTCTACGGTACTTTGTTACAGCAGCCAAACTAAAATGCCTTCTTCATCAGTGATGAAGGTCAGTATCATCAGTGATGTCATGAGCATGTCATGTACCCCCAAAAGGATGTGACTTCACCTGTGGGGTAGGTATTTTTTTCAACAAGCCTCATGTCCAGTCTAATTATAAGAAAAACATCAGACAAACCCATACCTGATCAGTACTCCTCAAAACTTCCATGAAAAATATGGAAAGCCTGAGAAACTGTCACAGACCACAGGAGACTAAGGAGCCGGGATAATGAAATGCAACGCGACATCCTGGGTAGGACCTTGCATTTATATTAACGTTATGTAACTTTACAACATTTATAGTTTCAATGTCAGAAACTTTAAATCTTTATAACTTATCGTAGCAAAACTCTAAGATGTTTACCTGTCAGGGGGATTTCTGATAATGCACATGGAACATCAAATATATCAACGACAACTGTATAGGAAAGAAACTTTTCAGGTGGCCGTTCGGCCACCAAGAGCTGTCTACTTAGTCGAAGGTGATCCCTAAACTTCCCCCATGTGCTGAGCTTCAGAGTGGGGTTTTGATGTGTGTGGTGGGGAGGGTCGTATGAGGGGTAGCAGATGCGAGGCAGAGCATGTGTGGGAGGACCGTGAGCCTCCTTCTGTTCCTCCACTGCACAATTCTGTGTAGTAACAGATTCCAGAAGAAGTCATAGACGCTCTGGAAATGCAGCCACCGGTAACTCTGAATCTCAGTCTTACTTTTGAGCAAGTGTTACCCCAGCCAACACTGAGAACTCACTGGCCATTCAAGACAGCACGGGATATATGAATGAATATTAGCAAGTAACATGGAATTGGATAACAAAAATACAAGCTCCTCACAAGACAGAGAGACGTCCCCTAAGCCACACCTGACTAAATAGATCAACAATTTATTATTGATGAATGGATGGAATTAACACTAGAATCACATGGTATTGTATTTGTTTCATAGATATTTATGATAGTTTCGTAGGTATTTATGAGAAAGCTAAGTTTGGTCAATCGTAAATAGTTCTTTCGACAGTGCTGTGGGTTCCGTCATTCTCAACTAAGTTTTTAAAAATATTTCCAAGTTCTAAAGCATGGGCTCTGAAGTGCAAATACTTGGGTTTGAATCTCAGCTCTGCCACTTAACAAGTTATCTTGTCTTGGACCCCTTAAGTAATCTGAGCTACCTGTTGTCACAGGGAAACCTGAGATTGGTCTGGCCTTTCTAGGGCGGTTGTAAAGGTTAAATGAGATAGCACACCTGAAGCATTTGCCTAATACTGCGAAGTACATAGTATGTATGAAGCAAATGTAATCCATTACCATTATAATTGATTATGAATTGTTAAAGGTACATACCTATGTTGTACCTTTAGGTTACACGTGGACCAAGGTAATCGTTGAATTAATCAGTCTGTGACCAGAATGGGTAAGACCAGGTGAGGAAATCCATCGGCTCACCCCAAAATGCCAAGCCCCACCAGAGGATGGTGGCTTAAACAGGGTTCATTCCTGTCCAGATATGTCCCGCCTGAATTTCACATGTACCTCATTTCACCTGACCCTCATCACAATGCTTTGAAACAAGCATGCTTTCCCCCAGTTTGCAGATGAGGAAACTGAGACTCAAGAGTTTAAAGGATTTGCCCAAAGTCATACGGCCAGGAGGTGAGACTGCCAGAGCTTGCACCTTCTTTTCCCAGTTTCAAGCCCAGGACTCTTGCCATGGTAGACCAGCTGCCAAACAGGCCACCCTTTTGTACCACCGTGGGACAAACCCATCTTTTAGCTGTGCATCAAAGCAGAGGCACTTCTCCAAGGCAGGAGTGCCTCACCCATGGAGGGGGACAGCAGGTGCCCACTGTGCTCACAATGGCTCCTTTCATGCCAGTCCCTGCCTTCATGGGCCAGGAGGGGTCTGTTTTCACCCCTCAGCCCCCTCTCCCCCTTCATTCCCCTCCTCACTCTTTCAGACAGGACTCTGCTGCTTGGCACATGCCATGGCTTAAAAACAGGGAGCAGGCTCAGGCTGACAATGCCAACTGCACAGTCAGCCTTCAAACTCCAGCAGGCATCAGCCCTCTGTGGCAGCCAGATGCAGAGACTCGGGCCAGATCTGGCAGACTGGCATACAGCCATGGAACCGCAACCTAGGGAAGGGCAAAGCACACCACAGAGAGGCCTGGGGTTTCCATTTGCAAGATAATAGCTGAAGCAGGTTCCGTTAACCTCACAGTCTTAGAGCCCAATGCATTTCTCTTGTGCCTTCCTCAGTATACCCAGTTCAGAGCTAAACTGGAAGCAGATGAAGTTGGTTGCATTTCTTTCTGTTCCCTCTTGGCTGTGATCCAGCACCCTCCAGCTCCATGCCGCCCCACACCCCACCAAGCTGCATAGACTCCCCAGCCCGGGCAGTGCTGCCTGCCCAATCTTTATACTTCAGTCTCAGTCTTCACACTTTTCCCATCCCTGACTGGAACTCTACTCAGTTATGACTTCCATGAATAAACACCAGAATGCAGATAGCAAATAGCTGGAAATCCTGCGAATCCCATGTCCCTGCCTCTTGTTCTATACTTCCTGAGCTATATGTACCCTTTGTAAGTCAAGGATCATAATTAGGTCAAATAGGGATTTAGTCATTAAACTTAAGAGTGTCAAAACTGGGTGTCTTCATAAAAAGCAAGACATAAAGAACTACTTTTCCATTAAATACCAAGCCCACATTTTTGTATACATCAAAAATACAAGTAGATTCAAGAAAGTTATATAAGTAAATTCATAGTGATAGAGCTGTAATAAATATCAAATTTAAAATCCATTGAGATAGAAAATTGAAACTAATACTTCTTTTGAAGTTAACAGTGTGGAAAGCTCTATGCTCCATTACCTCAGGAACAGAATCTTGGGGTAGAATAGGCTGCTGATTTGACCTAACATGCACGATTTCTTTTTGTTTTGTTTTGTTTTTGAGATGGAGTCTCGCTCTGTCGCCTAGGCTGGAGTGCAGTGGCACGATCTCTGGTCACTGCAACCTCTGCCTCCTGGGATCAAGTGATTCTCCTGCCTCAGCCTCCTGAGTATCGGGGACTACAGGTGTCTGCCATCACATTTGGCTATTTTTGTATTTTTAGTAGAAATGGGGTTTCACCATGTTGGCCAGGTTGGTCTCGAACTCCTGACCTCAGGTGATCCACGTGCCTTGGCCTCCCAAAGTGCTAGGATTACAGTTGCTTTGTTTTTAATTAAAATTTTCTTTTTCTTTTTTTTTACTTTTAAGTTCCAGGGTACACGTGCATGTTCATTAGATAGGTAAACTTGTATCATGGGTGTTGTACAGATTATTTCATCACCCGAGCATTAAGCCAAGTGGGCCTTAGTTACTTTTCCTGATCCTCTTCTCCTCTCACCTTCCACTCTCCAATAGGCCCCAGGGTGTTTTGTTCCCCTCTATGTGTCCATGAGTTCTCGTGATTTAGCTCCCACTTATAAGTGAGAACATGCGGTATCTGGTTTTCTGTTCCTGCTCGTTTGCTAAGGATAATGACCTCCCTACAGAAGACATGATCTTATTCTTTTTTGTGGTTGCATAGTATTCCATGGTATATATGTACCATACTTTCTTTATCCAATCTGTCATTGGTTGGCATTTAGGTTGATTCCATGCCTTTGCTTTTGTTAATTAGTGCTGTACTGAACATACATGTGCATGTGTCTTTATAATAGAACAATTTATATTCATTTGGGTATGTGCACAGTGATGAAATTGCTGGGTCAAATGGTATTTCTGTCATTAGGTCTTTGAGAAGTCACCACACTGTCTTACATAGTGGTTGAACTAATTTTACACTTTCACCAACAGTGTATAAGCGTTCCTTTTTCTCCACAACTTGTTCCTTCCACCAGCATCTGTTATTTTTTGACTATTTTGACTAGCATTCTTACACAGTAAGAGCCTTAGTAATAGTCATTCTGACTGGCGTGAGATGGTATCTCATGGTGGTTTTGACTTGCATTTCTCTAATGATCAGTGATATCGAGCTTTTTTTCCTATGCTTGTTGGCCGCATGTATGTCTTCTTTTGAACAGTGTCTGTTCATGTCCTTTTCCCACACTTTAATGAAGTTGTTTTTTCTTGTAAATGTGTTTAAGTTCCTTATAGATGCTGGATATTAGACCTTTGTTGGATGCATAGTTGCGAATATTTTCTCCCATTCTGTAGGTTGTCTGTTTGCTCTGTTGATGGTTTATTTTTCTGTGCAGAAGCTGTTTTGGTTGCTGTAGCCCTCTGGTGTAGTCTTGCATAGTATAGTCGGGTAGCGTATACCTCCACTTTTCTTCTTTTTGCTTAGGATTGCTTGGCTGTTTGGGCTCTTTTTTTATTTCATATGAATTTTAAAATATTTGTTCTAGTTCTGTGAAAAATCTCAATGGTAGTTTAATAGGAATAGCATTGGATCTATAAATTTCAGTATGGCCATTTTTACAATGTTGATTCTTCCGATCCGTGAGCATGGAATGGTTTTCATTTGTTTGTGTCATCTCTGATTTATTTGAGCAGTGGTTTGTAGTTCTCCTTGTAAAGATCTTTCACCTCCCTGGCTAGCTGTATTTCTAGGTATTTTGTTCTTTTTGTGCCAGTTGTGAATGGGAGTTCGTTCGTGATTTGGCTCTTGGCTTCATTGTTTTGGTGTATAAAAATGCTAATGATTTCTGCACATTGATTTTGCATCCTGAGATGTTGCTGAAGTTGTTTATCAGGTTAAGAAGCTTTTGGGCTGATATTAGGATTTCCTAGATATAGAACCATGTGTCTATAAACAGCGATATTTTGCCATTCTCTCTTCCTACGTGGATGCCCCTTATTTATTTGTCTTGCCTGATTGCCCTGGCCAAGACTTACTTTGTTTTGATTTTTCTTAATTTTACACTCAAGGGGTACATGCCTAACATGCACTATTTTTGTCTAAACACCTACAGCATTTTTCCTGCCAACAACTGTTCTTTGTTTGATCATTTGTTATTCATGTAATATTACCAGTTCAATAATTATATCATTTGTACATAATCTAAGACCAAGTGGCACTGACTGTTGTGACAGTGAGAAAGTTGGGAAATGGCAGGGTTGAGGGCCTGACCCCAAAAGGTGACCAACACTGCAAATCTCAGAGGCCAAAGGAAGGTTCCCACTGTGAGTTCACTCGGGGAGGGCGTTCCTATCTGAGATGTGGGAGTCGGGTAGGGGGATCTCTGGCAAGTAACTTATTGGATAGAGATAAGCCTAGGCAGCATGGACCTTTGAGGGACATCTTCTCAGCTCCAATAACATAATTTTACTTGGACAGTGTTTCACACACTGACTGCTTGCTTGGAGTACAGAGTTCAGGAGTAGGGGCAGATTGTTGACAAGAATGGTTCCAGTGTGGAGCAGTTAGACTTCATCTTGCAGGTGACGGAAAACCCATCCAAATTAGTTTGCACGGTAAACATGATGGACCTGCTCGGGCTACGGAGATGTCCGAGGAAATTAGCCCTGAAGCCTGGCTGACCAGGGCTGCAGCATCTCTCTGGGATTCTCCTTGTCTCCTCCCCACTCCATACGCTGACTTCCCTCGGGATAGGGATGCCCTCCCACCGCCCCACCATTGAAAGGAAGAGAGAGAGGAGATGTCGCTTTCCAGAAGTCCATGCATTTGGCTTCTCTGATTTGTTTTGATAGTGGTTTGGGTTGTGTCTATTCTGAGCCGATAGAACTTTACTGATTAGCTTAGGCCTTGCTTTGGGACCGTGTGCTTATTGTGATGATTAAATTTATGTGTCAACGTGACTGGGCCACAGGGTGCTGCTATTTGGTTGAACATTATTCTCTGTGTTTCTGTGAGAATGATTTTGGATGAGATTAACATTTAAATCAGTAGACTGAGTGAAGTCGACTTTCATCCCTCATTTGGTTGAGTCTCTACCAATCAGTTAAAGGCCTCAATAGAACGGAAGGCTGACCCTCCCCTGAGTAATGAAGAATTCCCTCTCCCCGACTGTCTTCAGGCAGCACATCTGACTTTTCCCTGCCTTCAGGCTCAAACGAAAATATCAGCTCTTCCTGGGTCTCAAAACTGCCAGCCTTCAGACTGGAACTATGCCCTCAGCTCTCCCAGGTCTCCAGGCTGCCAACTCGTGCTGCAGATCTTAGGACGTGCCGACCTCCACAGTTGCAGGAGTCAGGTCCTTCCCTTTATGTGCATGTCTACATCTGTGTCAGTGTCTACCTCTGTATATACATTCTGTTGGTTTTGTTTCCCTGGAGAACCATGATGAATGCGCTCACGGTTCAGGAAGGACTTTAGCGCAACCAGAGGAACTAGAGATGCACAGAAAACTAGTGCTTAAGCCCAGTCATAAAGTACTTGAATGATGAGATATGATTCCTTCGGAGAGGAGACGGCTGCATCTCAGTGGAGTCACCTGAGCCCTAGGACTCATACTAGACACATTAGAATGGAGGGCAGCAAGACCAAAGGGTAGGAAGCCAGACGTTGTCTGAAGTGATCCAGAAGCTAGATGGAGCTTATCCTGCTATGCTGAACTTCAGGGAATGGTGTTTAAGTGGAATAATAACATTGCCACCATCACTGTTACTGGTGCAAGGCATTGGAGTGAACCTTTATCTGCACTGTTGTATTTAACTCTCATAACAACCCTGTGAAGTGGGTTTGATTGTCTGTAATTTACAGATGAGGAAGCCAGGGCTTAGAAATACAGTACCTCACCCCGTATCCTCAACTGCTCCTCTCTGATGGAACCAGGAAAACCAGCATGCAGAGATGTGACCTCTGGTCTGACTCAGCCCTCTGTGGTACAGAGCTTGTTCCTTTGGTGTCTGACTGTACATGCAAACAGGCACGCCCTGCGTTGAATCACATCAGATTTAATGTTCCTTGCTGGCATTATTGTTGATAAACATTTTTCATTGTGCTCTAAGTAAGGGCATTTAGTGAGGAGGAGGCTCCTGGCATTGTCACTCGCTTTGCTGTTTTTCTGGATGCCTGGAAGCTCCGTTTTTAACTTTGTAAGACTTTATGGAATTTTTGAATAAGGAGATTCTCCCTGTGTGCACTTTAAAACAGCTGACCTGTGTGCTCTAACAGCTAGAACTCTTAAGGATTTGTGGCTGGTTATGGCAAGGTATTGGTGGTGGTGTTGGCATAAAGATATAACATGTGCTTGCTGTATTAATAATTCAATCCCTACACCCCCTTCTCATTTTTATAGAAGGTAAAAGAAGTGCACATGTCCAGTCAAGAATATTAAGGAAGAGAGAACTGGAGAAAGTACAAAATTGAACACACAAGTACATGAGAGAAAAGCTGTTCTCTCTCACAGGGTAAATGTGTTCTTAGAATGGAAAATGGCTTGTAACTAACCCTAGACAAACAGAACAAACAATGTAGAATCAATGATGAAAATTAATTTTTAAAAGCCCTCAAGTCATTGCCAAAACTGTTGTCTCTGTTTAAGTACCCATTTGTAGAGCAGAAGAGAAACTGTCTTTAAAATCTTTCTACCTGGATAAACTCAGTGGACTTTGCAGAAAGATACATAGGAAATCAAGCATTTGTATGAGCTGGGCATATAGATGATTAATGTTCTCATCGAGCCTGATGCAGGTGGATCTCCACAGTGTGTGCTCACCGCAGGGCTGGACATGCACCTTCCTGTTCTGTCAGGGCTTCTGATGCACCCCCTTCACTTTACAGATGAGCCTCCTGACATGGTTGTTTAGACTCGCTGCCTCTCCTTCAGCCCCTCCTGCTCACACGCAGCTCAGTCCCCAGAACGCTGGCTTCCATTCCCATGATTTTGTTGAATCTGGGTTCTGGGCCATCACCAGTGACCTGCTTGCCAAGCCAGAGATGATTTTCCTTTTCAATCTCATCACTTCTGTGCACCTACGATGCCCTTGGAGCCTCTCCTCCCTCGGCAGCGCTTTTTCCTGGTTCCTCTGAGTTGCGATGGCGCCTCCTCAGTATCTGGCTCCTTTTCTTTTACATCCGCTTAAGTGTAGCCCAGGGATGAATCTCTGGGCATCTCATCCAAAACTAAACCTAATGCACAGATGACTGCCAGCCCACATGTGCAAACCAGGTAAACTCGCAAACTCTGTGTGTCAGCCTCCGTAGCATTTGAAGCTGACCCTGTCCGACACTGATCCCGTAGATCTTGTCTCTGTGAAGGGATATCATGGGGATCACTGATATTTTGATAATGTCAAGTTTTTTTAATCTGAGACAATGGTGAGTTATTTGACCGTTTTCTGGATAATGTCACGATTGTCAGGTTGAAGTGTAGAAGAGTGTGTGTTGATGTTGGAAGGCCAAGTGGGTGGGGGACTGTAGCGGACACGTTTGTCCAGGTTCCAGCTGCTCTGTACTGTTCACCTTGCAATTTTAAAATTTCCGCATTTGTGAATCCCTCTACCCCAAGACAGAACTGAGAAAACTCACTGTGCCAGCCTCTTCATCAACTAGGGCCCAGGCAAGTGACTTACACGCCACCAGTCAGACTCACCTGCGTGTAATTTTGTTACACGTGTTCTCTTTGATACAACAGAAATATCTATACCTATCTGTCATATGTTAGACATTTGAAACAGGAAGTTCCACCTGGAATTTATTTTTGCCTGTGAGAGTGGCAGCTGAGGCATGCAGTTCTTGGAAGTGGCGGTCTGTCCTCCCACACAGGTGACATTGGTGCTGGTGGCCGTAGCAACTATTGCCACATTTGAGTAAGTGGACTTTAGGCCAGTCCTAAAAGCTTTTAGGACTTGGCAAGGTCAGTGGCATGGTTTTCTTTTCTTTTCTTTTTTTTTTTTTTTTTTTTTTTTTTTGAGACGGAGTCTCGCTCTGTCGCGCAGGCTGGAGTGCAGTGGCGCGATCTCGTCTCGCTGCAAGCTCCACCTCCCGGGTTCACGAGTGGCGTGGTTTTCTTATCAGGCCCTTACTGCAGCGTGATTTTGGGTCTTTCCTGGAAGTTTGTCCTTGAGCCTAGTTCTCAATCTCAAGCCCATCTAATATCTTTCAAATAAACTTCTCTCCTGCTAGTTTCTGTTGCTTGCAACGAGAACCTTGACTAACACCTCAGGGAAATGTGGGAGGGAGAAACAGTCTGAAACACCATGAATATTCAGGCAGGCTGTGAACTGAGCACCTCTGGTGTGCCTGTCACGTAGACCAAGATATAATTGGAAATTCTTGGAGATGTGCAGCCTTGCACACCACAGTAAACTTTGCTGCTGCACAGCTGCTACTCCCTGTCTCTACCCTGATTCTTATTTCACATTGTAATTTACACTTAGCACTTCTTAAAAATTTGTGGTAAGATACACATACATTTACTATCTTAATTATTTTTATTTTTATTTTTTGAGATGGAGTCTTGCTCTGTTGCCCAGGCTGGAGTGCAGTGGCGTGATCTCGGCTCACTGCAAGCTCCACCTCCCACGTTCACGCCATTCTCCTGCCTCAGTCCTCCGGGTAGCTGGGACTACAGGCGCCCGCCACCAGGCCCGGCTAATTTTTTGTATTATTTTAGTAGAGACGGATTTTCACCATGTTAGCCGGGATGGTCTCGATCTCCTGACCTTGTGATCCATCCGCCCACCTCGGCCTCCCAAAGTGCTGGGATTATAGGCGTGAGCCACCGCGCCCGGCCTATCTTAATTATTTTTAAGCATACAGTTTAGTAATGTTAAGTGCATTCACATTTGTACATCCAATCTTCAGGACCTCTTGAAGATCTGAAACTCTGTCCTCATTAAACCACTATTCTCTATGCCCCTTTCTCCCCAGCCCCGGGCAACCATCCTTCTACTTCCTGTCTCTATGAATTTGCCTACTCTAGGTACCTCACATAAGTGGAATCACACAGTATTTGTCCTTTTGTAACAGGCTTATTTCACTCAAGGTTCATCCATGTGGTAGCATGTGCTGGGATTTCTTCCTTTTTTAAGGCTGAATAATATTCTGTTGTATGAATAGACCACATGTTGTTTTTACCATTCATCCATCGATGGACCCTTGGGTTGCTTTCACCTTTTGGCTATTGTGAAGAGTACGGCTGTGAACCTGGGTGTATGTGCTTAGCACATTTAATTGTATTCATCATGACTATCCCTCACGCAGCACTTCCTGTGCATCAGGCACTACTCTAACATACGCTAATTCCTTAAATCTTGCACCCATCCTGTGAGTTAGGAGTTATTATTATCTAAAATTTACCAATGAGGAGTAAAGTGATTAAAAAAAAAAAAAAACCTTGTAGGAATTAGGGATCTTGCTCAAATAACTGAATCCTGGTGGTTGTTAAAAGAAAAACTTCAGACAAATCAGATTTAGCAGAGTTTAATTGAGCAGTGGGAGATTCTTGAACTGGGCAGCACACCCTCCTGTTCCCCAGGCAGAACAGGTTCAGAGCAACTCCATGCTGCCCTATGGTCAGAGAGGATTTCTAGCAGAAAAAGGAAGGAGACGTACAGGAAAGGGAAGCGAGGCACAGACACAGCTGGACTGGGTGCAGTTTGGCGTTTGCCTTATTTGAACACAGTTTGAACAGTTGGCCGCCTGTGATTGGTGAAACTCTGTGATTGGTGCAGTCTGTTTACACCTGCAGTTAGGTTATGGTTTCCTGTGTACGGAAAAACCCTCAGGCCAAGCTTGGAATATGTGAGGAGGCGGCTTTAGGCCACACGTAAATGAATGTGGTAGACCCAGGACCCGTGCCCCGGTCCCGCTCTGCTAGGTGGACTCCGAAGGCTCTGCCTGCGGGTGTTGGTCATTTCCCTTGATGATTATGCGGACTCTTGCTTCGTGTTTAATGTGCTG
Organism: Macaca thibetana thibetana; assembly: GCF_024542745.1. Taxonomy (NCBI): domain Eukaryota; kingdom Metazoa; phylum Chordata; class Mammalia; order Primates; family Cercopithecidae; genus Macaca; species Macaca thibetana. The sequence continues at coordinate 3,969,774 of NC_065594.1, forward strand.
ATCCTGCTGCCAGGACAGGAGCTCCTTCCTGCCATTTATATTTCTCTCCATTTATAAATATGTTCTTCCCTAAAGGCCTTTCTTGACCACCCAGTTACTCTTCATCACAGCACTGTTCTAAATCTGTATGTAGCTACTGTTACTCTCCAACATTTTAGTATTAATTTACTTTTTCTTCATAATCTCCCACTAAAATATCAGTTCTGTGAAAGCACAGACCTCATGCTTATTTTACATAATTATGTCCCCAAAGCCTGGATCTCTGTTTGGCAAATAGTAGTTACTCAGTAAATATTTGTTGGCTGAAATAATGAATAAGCCTGGGCGACATAAAGTCTTGTAGTAATAAAAGTAAAAACAAAACAAATGTTAATAAAGGAGAAAAATCTTTCCATTAAGCCAAGGGTTTAAATAAACTCAAGACTTAATTAGAATTGCTAAAATGCCTATTTTTTTTTCCAGTGACCCCATGACATTTTGATACCAGCTAGCTGGGTTTGCCGATGAGATTAGTCATAATGCTGGCACTGTTTCTACTTCACAGAATTGGAAAAGATATGACAGCGTTGCTTGTCCCGCTTGGTAAAAGTTAAGTATTTAGTTCAAAGAAACACGACTATTGTCTGTAATTTCAGCTGGAGGTAAAATGAGTGAAAGTTTTTCTCCTTGACCTCCAACTCAGTGGAGTGCAAAAGAAGTGGACAGGAAGCACCGTTCCTTCCGCCACTGGTCTCGCAGCCACCTGTGGGTGGAAAGGAGCGCCGGGCCTGAAAGCATTTGCTGCCACGCTGTCTCCCTTTATCGACGTCTCTCTCCTGGGAGAAGAGAGATTTCTATAGAAGAAATAATTTCTGCAGAAGAATTAGGACCAAAAATAGTCTAGAATGGGGGAGAAAAACTAAATCTAGCAAATCGTGTGGTGGAAACACCTTCTGTTTCCGTTGATATCTTACAAATGCGTTGCCCAAATTAAGCTGACCATTTTGTTTTCCTCTCACACATAAACACATTTCCCCACTTGTAAAACAGAGAAAAGAGGACTTTGAAATTCATTAAGATAATAAAGCACCACTGATATGCATTCTTGACTGAGAAGTTCTTAGAAATTCTTGAGGAAAACAACAGAAACAGCACTGTACATGCTTTTGTCAGTTAAGAACTGCCACAGGTGCAGTTCTTAGAAGTTGATTATTAACTGTGCAGCCTGAACTCCTGGGAAATGAGTGGTTCATCTTTGTGTGCCGGGTAATAGCCCCGTGCCTGGCACACACTCCGTCCCTGAGTGACAGACTAAGGGATGATGAAATAAATCAATGGTAAAGGGCGCCTGCAACTGGGCAAGGACGAGGGGAACAGTGAAAACAGCCGTTCCAAAGCTGTTCCAAACAAATCCAGGTGCCTGGATTTGTTGTTGATGTTTTGCATCTCAGTTGTTGTTTTGATATTATTTGTGCCAAAAGCGCAACAAAGCTCCTCGTTAACTGAGAGGAGTGAATATAAACGAAGCAGCAGATCCTGGGACAGGAAACCAGGCCATTGAGGGTCTTTTGGCTCTGGTGACCCAGGGTCTGGGGTGATGCTGTGGGAGATGCAAAATGCAGAAACGAAGACAGTGGGGACACAGTGAGGTGCAAGGACAGGGAAGGAAGGAAGGATCTGCTCACAGGAAGGGAAAACACCTAGAGACAAAAGAGAGTCACACGTAACTAAAAGGAAGTTACCCCCAGTAAAGCAGGTGGAAGTCAAGCAGAAGGCAGGCCCAGGGAGCGGGTTCCAGCAAGGTCCTCTCGCAGGGTGGACAGGAGTCCCCTAGTCCTCTTGGATTCATGGCCACATGGGCTGACACAGTCATTGCAGCAGATTGGCTCTTCAGCCTTGCCTTATTCCTAAGACAGGCTTTCCGGGGGGAAATGGCAAAGTCCTTCCCTTTGATTCATATGTTGTTGAGGGGACCCTGGGTTTCTTAACAAGCCACAGTTTTCACTGTTATTATTTTTGTTAAAATACGATCTCTGGTGGATTAGAAGAAAATCAAACAATGTCCAGGAAGGGCACCACACATCATAGTTGAACCTAATAATAATAATTGCAAATAGAGGTTTCTACCAGGTATGCCATGCCTAAGGGTTCTATTCCATAAGTTATCTGGAACATGGAACAAATTTTCCTACAAGAAATAGCCCCAGTCCTGGTGACAGAGCAAGACTCCATGTCAAAAAAAAAAAAAAAGAGTCCCAGTCCACAAAAGCTGGTTTAATTCACAGTAGGACTTAACTATAGTTACCAGGAGCCATGTTCTCTGAACCCAAAATTGGGATCCATGATTTGACAAGTACATACTGGAATGAAAGAACAGAATATAGTACACACAGACATAAAGATGGAAATAATAGATGCTCAGGAATCCAAAATGCAGGAAGAAGGGAGTGGGTGAGGGATGAAAAATTACCTGTCAGGTACAATGTTCACCATTTGGAGAATGGGTGCACTAGAAGCCCAGTCCCCACCAGTACACAAGATACCCTGTAACAAATGTGCACAGGTATCTGCTGGCTCTAAAATAAATTTTTTTTTTAAAAAAAGAACAGAATATGGAAGTTGGATTTGTATTGGAAGATTCAGGACACAGTGTATTACAGAGCAGCACACACTAGGCTGTAGGCCCCAGGACCATGTATAATCCATACTTCCACAGGAAAATGCATGCCCAGCTCCGATATTGGGTGCAGGTTACGTTCCTTCTCTTGCTGTCCAGTTCCTTGGCTTGAAGCCCCGGGAGGTGGTCCCACTGCTGTTGTGAGGACTGGTCTGCTCTGGAGCCCACAACTCTCTGTTCCCTTGGTTGCTCCCACATCCTTCTTCTTGCAGGCCCTGTTCCCCCCGCAAGGCTTGATCTCAGCCTTGATCTGAGGACCTTCGAGGCTTGGCCTGTGATTGCCAACTGGTCCCAGCATCCATGAGTTTTGATATAGTTTCCCAGTCCCACCACTTGATCTCCTCCTGCACGTGTGTCAGAGCTCTGCACAGCTGCCTTCCTGCCACCTGCTGCTGACACCTGCTCGCCCCCACAGCTGTGCCAGCCCAGCTCACCTGCAAATACCAAAGACCTTCAGCCAAGAGGCTTGGTGCTGCCCACCCCCATATCAAGCAGGATCAAGAGAGGCAAGACTTTGGAGCCACACACGCCTCCGTTTGAGGTCTGACCCAACCATTTACTAGTTTTCCTGGGTTTGAAATGGGGATGATAGTAGAGTTGTGGTATTTTTGGTGTTTGCTACATGCCAAATACCATAGTAAGGGCTTTGCGGTGGTAGCTCATTGAAGACTCACAGTAACGGTCTGAAGTATATGCTGTTACTGTCTCATTTACAAACGAGAAAACAGGCCTGGGGCACTTCACTAATTATTTAAGACATACTTTTAGTAACTAGTGGAGCCAAGTTTCTAAGACAATGTGACTTTATGCTCACTTAACCTCTAGAACTCATATGAGTGAGGATCCCAGCACGGTGCCGTGCCGGCAGCAGCAGGCCTGCGCAGTTGCTATTTGCTGTTACGTCCGTCTAGATCTCCATTTCCCAGTAGGTGTGTTTAGGAAGCGGCTGTCGCCCTAGTCCATAAAGTCATACTCTTAGGCGCGTAACTCTGCCGTCAATAGCCCATCAGTGTACATTCATCTTCCCATTTCATGCCAAGGCTGTTATCCCAACTGTGTGATGGGGTTCAGCCCTGGCTTGCTCATCCATTTATTCATTCATCACCCCATTCAGTCAGTGACTAAACGGACATCCCGTATCCTCACTTACCCTACTGGGCACAGTGGACCCAACGGTTTGGAAGATGGGCCTTGATGTCACAGAGTATCAGTGACACTGTATGACATGTTGTACACCTCACCCTGTAGGTAACAGTGGAGCCAGACTCATCTTCTCTGCCCTACAGCACGTGGAATGTCCAAAGCACAGGTGCCTTACTATGTACCTTGTGGGCTGTTCTTTAATCGTTTTGTTTCTTGGAGTCTTCCTCCAAAGAGTGAGGCAACTCTCTTGACATTTGGGAAACCAGTTCCGGTGCACCTCTCTCCTGTCCCCTCACCTCCTGGAAACAAACCTGCCTCCTAATAAGTTCCCCATGCTCCCTTTTGTCATTCTGAGGGTGCTGTCATCCTCTGGTAGGGAAAGGAGGAAAGTACCTGCATGAATATCAACATGTTTTGTTTTATTCATTCATCTAGGCATTTATTTCCTGCCTGTTATATGCTTGGTGCTGTGGATATAAAGATGAGTGAACACATGGTGTAACTCTCAAAGACTTCCGTTTTGTCCTTGCAGTTGGCCTAATTGATGCAATAATTTGACTCCTTTCAGGCAGATCTGACCAAATCATGCATGAGAGACCACCACTTCTTTGGTTTTTGGCGGGGACAAAAAGTGAAGAGTTGAGTTAATCATACAAAGTTCACCAGTAATCTGTATGAAGCCCTTCTCTTATTTTATTTTATTTTATTCTCTTTTTTCCTACTTCTTTATACTCCCCCCTCTCATTCACTCTTCTCCTCCCAGCCTAAGCACTTATGTCCTTGGATATGTATGCGTCTGTGAAATACAGTGTTGTAGCATGTCCGTAAGTATAATAAACTCACATCAATAGTATGAGGCTGTAGGCCTCATTCAATTTCTTATTTAAAAATAAAAGTTGGTCCAGTGTGATGGCTCATGCATGTAAACTCAACACTTTGGGAGGCCAAGGCAGAAGGATTGCTTGAGCCCAGGAGTTCAAGGCTGTAGTGAGCTATGATTGCACAACTGCACTGCAGCCTGGGTGATAGCACAAGACTCTGTCTCTTAAAAAATAAATAGGTCAGGTGCAGTGGCTCACACCTGTAATCCCAGCACTTTGGGAGGCCAAGGTGGGCAGATCATGAGGTCAGGAGATCGAGACCATCCTGGCTAACACGGTGAAACCCCGTCTCTACTAAAAAATACAAAAAAGATTAGCCAGTCATGGCGGTGAGCGCCTGTAGTCCCAGCTAATCGGGAGGCTGAGGCAGGAGAATGGCGTGAACCCAGGAGGCGGAGCTTACAGTGAGGCGAGATTGCGCCACTGCACTCCAGCCTGGGCGACAGAGCGAGACTTCATCTCTAAATAAATAAATAAATAAATAAATAAATAAATAAATAAATAAAAAGTAAGCATAAATTTAAAAAAAATTAAAACTGCACACTGTGTTTTAAAGACCATTGGATGTCGCTGGCAGTCCTGGAGCTCATTCCCCTCTCGGCTTCACAGCTTCACAGCCGTTTTTCACCGTTTTCCTCATCCATTCCCCTGGGTGAAACCCCAGGTTGCCGTTCACTTTCCATGCCCACAGACAATGCCGGGATAAGTCCCCTGGGCCCTGTTCCCTGGTGCTGGTGCTCTCTGGGAGTCTCTTCCCAGGAATGGGACTGATGAGCCATGGGTCATATGCACACCTATTTATTTCACTGAGTGCTGCTATATTGGTCTCAAATGGCTGTACCATTTGCACTCATGCCAGCAGACTTACACTTCATTTTATCAGGGTGGAACCTAGAGTCATAGCAAGGATGATGTCCACTGCCACTTACTGCAATCCACTGTGTGCCAGCCTCTATGCTAGTTGCTAGTTGCTTGACATGCAGGATCCAAAATACATCTTTGCAAGGATAGCAATATCTCTTCAACAGGGGAGGATGCTGAGGTTCAGAAAGAGTGAGCTACTCTCTCATAAGCACAAAAGTGTTCTGTGGCAGAGACAGGCGTGACCTGGATGTCAGTCACTGGTGCTGAGCTTGGAGTGATTTGAAAGGCGTAGATTAGGCCGGGCATGGTGGCTCACGCCTGTAATCCCAGCACTTTGGGAGGCCGAGGCGGGCGGATCACGAGGTCAGGAGATCGAGACCATCCTGGCTAACACGGGGAAACCCCGTCTCTATTAAAAATACAAAAAAATTTGCCGGGTGTGGTGGTGGCGCCTGTGGTCCCAGCTACTCGGGAGGCTGAGGCAGGAGAATGGTGGGAACCCGGGAGGCAGAGCTTGCAGTGAGCTGAGATCCGGCCACTGCACTCCAGCCTGGGGGACAGAGCGAGACTCCGTCTCAAAAAAAAAAAAAAAAAAAAAAAAAAGGCATATATTATCAGATGCACCAGGTTAGCTTTATTAACACAGCATAACTAGCTGTGATGTCTGTGGCGGGAAGTGTAACACTGGTGGAGAATTCACCTTGAGATGACCGAGTTGCCCTTTGGAGAGTTTTGTCCGCCAGAGTGGGATGCGCAGGAAGCTGTGGGCTTTTCTTTTTCTTTCTTTTTTTTTTTTTCCTGAGACGGAGTCTCGCTCTGTTGCCCAGGCTGGAGTGCAGTGGCTGGATCTCAGCTCACTGCAAGCTCCGCCTCCCGGGTTCCTGCCATTCTCCTGCCTCAGCCTCCCGAGTAGCTGGGACTACAGGCGCCGCCACCGCGCCCGGCTAATTTTTTGTATTTTTAGTAGAGATGGGGTTTCACCGTGTTAGCCAGGATGGTCTCGATCTCCTGACCTCGTGATACGCCCGCCTCGGCCTCCCAAAGTGCCGGGATTACAGGCCTGAGCCACCGCGCCCGGCCAGCTGTGGGCTTTTCTATACTCAACTACAGCCAAAATAAAAATAAGATCTTTGCATTATTCCAACTTATATACAACAAGTAAAACTTCTAGATAGTCTCAGTATGGAAGGGCTGTCTTCTTTACTTTGTAATTTTATAAGAATAGTATTTTTTGTGTAATTTTGCTACGTGCTTCTGACTATAAATGTTTAATGGTTGGAATAGCCCAAGCCTTCTATGCTGGACTTAAAATTACAGCCTGCAGTTGAGGGTGAAAATTTATTTGCTTAATACGAACCTTTATGGATGCCAAGATGGGCAGGCATTCATTCCAGCCTTGAGGTGCTCACCAGCTGATTAGAACAGCATCAACCAACAACTTGGGCGCAGCGAGTGGAGACCCCCTAGGGCAATAGAATAGAAAGACACCTTTGGCAAATGCAGTCCTCTTGCAGGCAGTGAGTGACACCAGCTCCTGCCCCCTGACAAAGGGCACAGAGACCAAACCCTGCTCTGCCCAGAGGAGTCGGTCTCAACTCTACCCCATGGGCAGGTAAGGAAACTGGGCTGTGCAAGTCACAAACAAGCCAGTGGAGTCAAGGAGGGCAGGCCTGGCCTGGGCCACAGGTGCTGCAGATCAGACCACAGTAACCAGGGACTTGAGTTGAAGTCCAGGTGGAGCTTGGAGGGAGAATGGCTAGCTCTCTGTGGAGTTGAAGGTGGTTGGAGGTTTGTTGGGTTTCCCTAAGTTCCTAAGCCTGTTCTCCTCCATCATTTACTCAGAGAATAGTATTACAAGGTGTTGGGAGAGCTGGTTTTGTAACATTACTCAGACTGGATTAAAAGCTTACTTTCTTCTGATTTGCCCTGCAAGGATTGCTTGGCAAATCAAGGGGAGTCACTTTTCAGACAGAAAGACTGCACTTGCTGGTTTGAAACACTGCATTCAGCCACGTGGAGATAAGAGCAATTCCCTTTGCTACTTTAGAATGATAAAACTCTAAATGCTCATTTCCCCGCTGCTCCTACTTCCCTTGTCACTGGAGGAACAGTCCCCATCTGGAGATGCAGATGCTCTTCTGACATTTTCCTTACAGCAGGGCAGGAATCCAGTGAAGCATTTCGTGAATTTCTGCAATGTGCATGGATTTCGGGTGTGCAGTTTGCAAGAGCCACCACACCATGCCCAGCACTTCTGTTGCCTATTCTGAAAGTGGAAGGTTTTCTGGATTATAGTTTAACAAGCATTTTTACTCCTTCTCCTCAGAAAGAGAAAGGGGGAGAGAGAGAGAGCCGGTGACTAGAATTGTAATGAGCTCCCAAGCCTGATCCTCATTATCTTCCGTAACTTAGCAACAAGCGGGAGGAGAGAAGAAAGGAGCTGAACAATTCAAAGGCGTTGGTGAGATGTGGGTGGAAAGAGGGGAAAAGGGCGCCAGGTGCAGTCCGAGGAGGCGTTTGCTGCTGGGGAAAAGGGTCTCTGTGCTTGCAGCTCTGCTGCTTTTGAGAAAGGAAGGAGGAGCTGAGCCCATGCACGATGGAGACGCTGCTTACGATGCTCCCTGAAGATGGGCAGGATGCCCGGGGAAGAAATCTTGGTTCTTCGTGGTGTGTTCTGGACGTGCACTTTTTTCACCCTGACTCACTTCCAGCCCTCTTAGTACCACCTGGGTTTCCTTTCAAAATGTCAGGGAAACCTGGCTTTCTGGTTTTTCTTTAAAAAAGCAACACTACACAGTGCTTCAGCTGGAGATGAATTCGTGATGACTGCTCAGTTCCGTCCTCAGGGTCTCTGGTGGAGTACCACAGGGCTCACCGACCAGGCGTTCAGGGGCACACCGTGGCCATCTGAGTAGTCAGCAGGGCCTGTCTTCCAGCGGTTTGGAATGCTGGCCTTAAATCAACGATGTGGCCCAGCGCAGTGGCTCACATCTGTAATCCCAACACTGTGGGAGGCCAAGAGGCAGGAGGATCCCTTGAGCCCAGAAGTTCGAGACCAGCCTGAGCAACTTAGCAAGACCCAGTCTCTACAAAAAATATATATAACTATATATATATATATATATATATTTTTTTTTTTTTTTTGAGACAGTCTTGCTCTGTCGCCCAGGCTGGAGTGCAGTGGCCAGATCTTGGCTCACTGCAAGCTCCGCCTCCTGGGTTTACGCCATTCTCCTGCCTCAGCCTCCCGAGTAGCTGGGACTACAGGCGCCCGCCACCTCGCCCGGCTAGTTTTTTGTACATTTTTTAGTAGAGACGGGGTTTCACCATATTAACCAGAATGGTCTCGATCTCCTGACCTCGTGATCTGCCCATCTCGGCCTCCCAAAGTGCTGGGATTACAGGCTTGAGCCACCGCACCCGGCCAACTATATATATTTATAAATTTGAGTATAGATTAGAGGAAACCTGTCTTGATAGCAATTTGTGAGAAACACATCTGAGGACTGATGTTGTTGAATTACCAACTAATCATAAGATGCTGGGGGCAATAAACCCCTAACTCAGCCGCCCGTGTGTTCACAGTCGCCTGGGATCTGGGCTTGGGAGGCGGTGCCTTTGCGGTGGTGTTCATCTGGAGTGTGCAGTGTGGCATGTCGGGCCCAGGCCCAGTTCTGTGCTTTTTTTTTTCTTTGACAGATTCTCGCTCTGTCACCCAGGCTGGAGTGCAGCGGTGCAATCTCGGCTCACTGCAGCGTCTGCCTCCCAGGATCAAGTGATTCTCCTGCCTCAGCCTCCCGAGTAGCTGGGATTACAGGCAGGCGCCCGTCACCACACCAGACAAATTTTTGTATTTTTAGTAGAGACAGGATTTCACCATGACAGCCAGGCCGATTCCTTACCTCAAGTGATCTGCCCGCCTCAACCTCTGAAAGTGCTGGGATTACAGCTGTGAGCCAGTGCGCCCAGCTTGTGCCTGCTTTTTAATAAGCAACATTGACCAACTTAGACACGTACAGAGCGGCAGTGCTGTCTGAAAGCCCTGCCCCGTGGGGACAGCTGCAGGAACTGGGGTACAGAAATCAGCCCAAAGGAGGATGTCCGAGGGACCCTAGGTCCAGAGGAAGGTGCTCCTTCTGCCACCACTTGCCTTCCCCGCATGTTGACTTTGCCTTTACCTGACTTTGTTCACTTCTGTGTCCGACTCCCTTTCCAGGGAGGGTCTCCCTCCTGTGCTGGGCAGTGAAGAGGGAAGTGGTTGCTGGGTGCTGGCATGGCCCACTCAGCCAGCCTCTGCGGGAATACCAGCCTCTTACCCGCTCCAGGTGAGACCCAGAGTTCCATTTAGGGTCCAGTGTATTTCCTAGCTCTTTGGTGTCACCTAGCCCTAGGGCGCTATTAATAGTGCAAAGCACCCGAACCAGGGCACAGCCACAGAGTAAACAAATACTACAGGTTCTTTAGAAGCCAAATAAGCCAGAGAGGTTTCAAGGGAGAGAGGGAGTTAAGTGGAGAATCAGGCAAAGCAAGTGGAGGGAGGATGAAGGAAACTCTAGGTTAGAGGATGTGTATTGCCAAGGTGAGTAGCAGAGAAGTTTCAGTGTGGGAGCAGCGGACGAAGGCTGGAGAAATGGTCAGATGGCAGATAGCCATAGATGCCGCCCGGTGAGTTTGACTTTCCTTATGAAGGCAAGACATAGCACCATCAGATTTGGCAAATAAAAATATAAGAGGCCCAGCTACGTTTGAATCTCAGATACACAACGAATATCTTTTAGTGTAAGTATGTCATTCATATTGCATGGTACATAGTCTTGCTAAAAAAATGTGTCTGAAATTCAGCTTTTACTGGGTGTCCTATGCTTTATCTGGCAGCCCAGGCAAGGGGAAGTCACTGGAGTTTTGTGATCGCAGAGTCCTCTTAGGAGGACGCATCTGCTTGTGTGACAGCTGTAGTTGAAGAAGACACCGGGGGAGGGCGGCTCGTGGGGAAACGTGGACAGTCGTCCTGGCGTGACCACAAGGACCTGATTACAGTAAAAATGTGAAAGAAAGGATGAATTCAAAAGACAGGTTCAGTGACTGGGTCCGTAGGCTTGGGGACTGGTGAGAAGGTGGAATAGAGGAGGCAGAGGCAACAAGGACAAGTTCAAGGGCAGGACCCATGGCTGGGATCGCCACAGAAGACACGGTTCAGAGGAAGAGTGGCTGCATGAGGAAAGAAGGCAGACACCTGAGTTCTCTCGAAAACCTTTTCATAGCAGACACCGAGTGGGAAGGGCCAGCCAGCAGAAGCGGGTGCAGAGCTGAATTCCAGGAGAGAGAGACGGGTGGGAGCTGTTGACATGGCCCTGGGTAGTGACAGCAGCTGAAGCCAGCGATGAAGCAGCTGCCTCCCTCCAGGGTCAGAGGAGCAGCGAGGCCAAGGAGCAGCCCAGGAGGGAGCCAGGAAAAGGCTTGGCAAACAGACCCAGTCTCTAATCTGGGCTAAGAAGTGAAGCTGCTTTCCCTGTGGCCCAAAGTATTAGGAACTTAAATTTTAAGTTTTTAATAAAGCAAAACAGCAAACATGGAGAAACAGTGGCTATTGATCTCATGGGATCCTTCCCACAATCACCGTGGGCTTGGACCTCCCCTGTGCCCAGCAAGGCTTTCTCTCCAGCCTCACACTCCCATCCCCAAAGATCACAGGGAAACCTGGCAATGCCTCCGCTCCCAGAGCCTGCCAGCCCAGGGTCTGGAGTGAAGAGAGGGGAAGGGGTGAAGCCCCGAGACAGGGGGCCTGGGATCCCCCCAGCCTTGCCTGAGTTCCTGACCAGAGCCTGCTACCCACCCCCTGCACACTCTGCAAAGCGTTTCTGTCACAGCAAACTGTTGATCAGCCCCTTTGCCCTCCCTCCCCCAGGGGCAGGACTGGACACCAGAGAAGAATCAAACACTTCTGTTTTCTTTTAGTCAAAGACACCGGGAGAAAGTAGATTGTGACACTTAGCCATGGACAGCATCCAGAGACTTCAAAGTAGCTGAATTTCACTGCAACCTTAGCAGAACCTGAAGGTTTCAGGCTCCTGTGCAGGTGAAAATCTTTGGATTTCCAGCTGAGTATCAAGGAATGATTCCATTTTAAAGTCAGTGAACAGTAGGGCAAACTGAGGCATTACAGAAGTGAAGCTGGAATTGCTGAAATACCCCTGCCCTGGCACCTGTCATCCCCCTCCTCTACACACACGCTTCTCTAGGTCACAGAAGCTATGGGGAGGCCTCTGGCACCCTGGGAAGCTGTTCGATCTACAACTCCGCAAGTCTTCCAGGTAGCCTGGTGTTCTGGGTGGCCGCAGGGCTCCTGCTTCTCCCCAGAGCTGCTGGACACGGCCTAGGTGTAGCTGCCTGATAAGGACCCAAGGGGGCTGGTGACCACACCCCGGTCCCACCCGTAGTCTTGCCCGTTGCTCACTGGCTTCAGCCCCTGAGGTCAGCCAGGCCAGCTCTTCCAGCTTTGGGCCTTCCTCCTGCGTCTCCTCCAGCTGAATTTAGTAACAATTTTATAATGTCTCAACAGCTGTTTTTTACCCTCTAATTTGTGAATCAGCCAAAATGCCTAGCTAAGGTGAAAGTCCTGGGGTCACACATGTCTGGACTTGTGGTCCTCACTCAACAAATGACGGTGGACTGTCATATGAAAACTTGGGCTGAGGTGTGTCCTGGCAGACAGGGAAGTGGCATGTTAATGCTACCTAGACAGCACTGGATGCCCACAGGGTTTGAGGTAGGGATTGTTTGCATTCTACAGACGAGCACACCGAGGCTCAGAGCAGTAAGGAACTGGCCCACAGTCACATGACCATTAAGTGTCTGAATTGGGATTAGAACCTAAACCCAGACGACTTCAAGTTCTGAACCCTGCACTCCATGCTCCAGTGTGGAGCCGCAGTTTCCTGTCTTCCTCTTGAGATGAAGACACATGTGAACCCAAGCCCGTCACCCTGGACATTGACACCTCTCTGAGGGAATCACTGGGCACCACATGTTGATTGATGGGTCCACAGCCCAAAGACTGGCAGAATCTCAGTACCATCCTAGCAGGTGGCAACGGCACTCGTTTTTAAAATGACATAATAAACACATCTCTTTACCCTCAATTTTCTCTTCCCCAAAATGGAATAAAAAAATCAACGTTCAGAATCACTGCCTTCCAGAAGGTGTATAATTGAAGCTCAGTGGCACTCGGGCCCTCCTTCTCGCTGAGAGCTGCGTTTCCAGGGCCAGGCGCTGAGCCAGTTCTGAGAGCCAATCTGCCATCATTTAATGACTTAAGACCATAAGGCCAGAAATGTGTGACCTCAGCTTCCGTCAGTGCGGGCTGAGGAGTGTCCCGGAGGCTGGCTGCAGGGAAGTGCAAGCAGGGGCTCCTGGGCCCACCAGTTCCCATGCAGCAGGCGAAAGAGGTGGAAGGGAATGATCTGGGTCTGAAGACGGGGATGGGGTCATCGACGACTCTGGGTTTATGCCAAACAGAAACCTGCACAAATGCTGATGAGGATGGGAGAAGTTCACGGGTGGCTTTGAAAAGTATCTCAAGACAACTCAATTGGGAGTTTTCATAGGTGAGGCCACCGGTGTGTCAGGGGACACAACGTTTTCCTAAAAACAGTTCCACAGGGAGTAACGGAAGCACACATAGGAAGAGTTTCTAGCACCTGCCTGGTGTCTCGCATTTCCCTCGTGCCTCACATGATTTTTGAATGGCCATGCCGGCCAGCGTCTGCTTCGCGGTGTGCTGTTCGTATGGTCATAGCCCATGAGCGGTGCTGTGACCATATTTGCATGGGACCTCCACACACACCACTCGGACCTCATTCTCACAACAGCTTGGTTGCGGCAAGAAAAAAAAAAAAGGAGGTATTTCCATTTTCACTGCTGTGGACTCTAAGGACCAGAGGGGCACAAGATTTGTCTGTTATTGTCTTTTAGTAAGCAGAAGAGTCCAGACTCAAAGAAGGTCTCCTGGTTCTAAATCTGATGGAGTTTCTATACATTATACATTATTACAAAACCCCTCTGAGCTAGGGAAATCAGCTAGTGTTGTGGTTGAATTTGCATAATATAAATGTACCTTTTAATGAAATACCCACAAATCACCAAAAAGCCAAATAATTTTTAATATCAGTGTGGCCCATGCACTATTTGAATGTAGTTGTCCTAAAGGAATTATTTGTCATTTATCTGAAATTCAAATTTCACTGGGTGCTTTGCCCATTTCTGCTGCCATAACAAAATCCACAGACTGGGGGTTAACTTACAAACAACTGAAATGATTCTTGGGGTTCTAGGGTTTGGAAGTCCAAGATCAGAGCACCAGCAGGTTTGGTGTTTGGTGACGGCCCAGTCTCCACTTCCAAGATGATGCCCTGCCACTCTGTCCTCTGGACGGGACAAAGGCTGTGTCTTCACATGGCATGGACTTGTCTCCTCAAACCCTTTTGTAAGGTCTCTCATTCCATTTATGAGGGCTCTGCCTTCAGGACCTAATCACCTCCTAAAGGCCCCACCCCTGAATGCCATATCATGTTGGTGATTAAGTTTCAGCACAAGAATTTTGGGAAGCCTTCAGACTATAGCACTAGACTTCCTTTATTTTTTTTCTTCTAAATCTGGCAACTGTAATTCTTCTGACATTGGTAAGATTTCCACCGAGTTCTCTGCGTTTGGACATCCCCTTGTGGACTTTCTTCTGCTTTCCATGATAAACTCACATGTGGTGACTGCTTTGCTCTGCTCTGGCCAGGGTCTTACTCATGCTGCTTGCTGTGAACAGAGTTTGGTGTTAAATGGAGCTTCCCCTTTTATAGCTCCAGCCCATCCCTGTCCATCCAGCCTGTCCATTTAACCACTTACCTGGCATCTCCTCCTAGATGTCCCGCAAACACCTCAAACACAACCATTTAAGGTTAACTTATCCTCCCCACAAACATGAGCTCCTCCTGAGAGTCCCCTCGCCGAATGGTGTCCTCACCTGAGCTTTGACCTTGCCCTCTTTTTCCCCATGCTCCCCCATCCGGTCCGCCACGTCCTACAAACTACTGAGCATCATTCTTTCCATTCTGTTTCTCCCATCCCACCGTCCCTACCCCACTTAGAGTCACCACAGCTTCTTGACTGGACTGCCCCAACTTATTGAAATGAGACATCATCCTTTCACTTTCTTTTAATTCTTTAGACATGATCTCCTCCAGTGATTTGAACATATCCATAATAGCTGACTTAAACACCTTAAATCCAACATCTGGGCCCCTGTCTAAAGAAACTATTTCTATATCTATTTCTATAGAAACTGTCTATATCTATATCTATTTCTATTGACAGTTTCTATTTTCTGTGTGCACGGAACTAAACTTTCCTGTTTCTTTTCATGTCTCACATCTTCTGTTGAAAACTGGATGTTTCAAATATTAAATATCCAGATTCCCTCCTCTCTAGGATTTGTGTTGTTGATGGTGCTGTTTGCCTGTTTAGTGACTCCTGGTCTAATTTTATAAGGTCTGCCTTCTTTGTCATTTGTAGCTCCTGAAGTCTCCGCTCAGTTAGCTTAATGGTTGCCTAATGATGGGAGAGAGGCTTCCTTACATGCATTGAACTGGTCAGTTTTTCAGCCTTTGCTGAGGGGCTCTGTGTGTGTTGGGGCCGACCTTCAGTACTCCAGCAGACAGTTCACGTCTCCGCCTTAGCCTGAACTCTCTGCTGGCACTGGGCCTTAAAGCCAGCAAGAGGTGAGAGACTAAACCCTTCCAAGATCTTGCCTGGGCGTACACACAGCCCTGCACATGGGTGTGGCCTTCCTGGTTCTCAATAATGTGTCATCGCTTTACAAACCCCCTGTGGACATCTCATTCCCTAGTATTTCCTTTTAAGCTTTTTGGTCAGCCTCTTGTTAGCCCCATCTGGTATCACCACTTCAAAACGCTGCTGTGCTAAACAATTGCAGCTAATAGTGTTTGACAAATGCCTTTGAGATACGGCTGTTAGAACAGGGAATTCTCTGAGTAAGGTCAAACGAAGACAAGCTCTAAGAATTGAGCTTTTCAGGCTGGATGCAATGGCTCATGCCTGTAATCCCAACCCTTTGGGAGGCCAAGGCAGGTGGATCACTTAAGGTCAGGAGTTTGAGACCAGTCTGGCCAACATGGTGAAACCTCATCTCTACTAAAATACACAGAGTAGCCGGGCGTGGTGGTGCGCACCTGTAATCCCAGGTACTCAGGAGGCTGAGGCAGGAGAATCACTTGAACCTGGGAGGTGGAGGCTGCAGTGAGTGGAGATCATGCCCTTAGGTGAGCAAGGGAGACTCCATCTCAAAAACAGAATTGCGTTTTTTGGGGAACAGCCAGGCAAATTAAATAAGGGCAGTTTTCTGGGGATGGTTTTAGGGGAGCTCTAGGCTTGTTCTGCTCCTCTCATGGCTGCTAGGCTGCTGTTCTCACGCATTCACAGGTCTGAGGCTCCCGTGGAGCTGGAGAGAGGGGAGATGGGAGCAGGGCAGGTGGAAATGCCACAAAATCACCGTTCTTACTGAGAGTCAGTCATAGTCTTTGAATAAACAGTATACTCCTCGGATTGTTGCAAGCCTGCGGTGAATTTGCAGTATTTTGAAAAACTTGTTTTGGCCGTTTTTGCCAGTTTTCTCATTGCTTTTATGGAAGAACAGGTTTTGGGAGGTACTTATTCTTCTGTTCTAGAAATACTTCTTCAATGTTGATCTTTTAAAAATGCTTTTGAGATTGTCTTTTAACCCAAGTTAGGAAACCGTGATCATATGATGTTTTCTAGACATTCCGGCAGCTCTCTAAGGGAGACAATTTTAGGAAGGGTGTGATCAGATAAAACACTAGATATTTATTGTACTTATTTCTCATACCCCATCGTAAGCCTTTATTACTGTCTTGCTTTTTGCATAGTGAATGGCTGCAATTGGTATAACTGGAATAAGAAGAGAGAGAATGGTTTATATTTTAGAAGCAAAAGAGTTAATAGCAGCCAGGAGTTTTAAAACAATGGTGATAATGAAGTCACATGGAAACCAATTAAGAGTAAGCGTTTATAAGAAAAACAGTTGAAACCTAAGAGTACTCAAAGGCAATCAGAAAGCTCATTTTAGGGTCTGTTAGAGATGGACTATGTAGAAACTCTGCACAAGAGAAAGCTTTCTGCTGGACTTTGCCTCTAAAAACATATTGTACTATTGATGTACTGTTTATCCCCTTTCTTACTGCCACATTTGGCAGCTTGCTATTTCTACATGTTTTAAAGTTGTAGCTTATAAAAAAGGCAGATTTCTTAGCAGTCCTATTTGGGCATCTGTATGTGATGCTTTTGTACTCCATAGCCTCCACTGTGTGGACTTACCGAAAAGGCTGGTAACAACTAGAAGATTGCCTGAGTAAGCCTGAAATACTGACATTACGTTGAACGTTTCAGTGTTTGGCATCGTCTCACTAACAATACAGCTGACTGTTTTCTAACACACAGAATCTGAGAGTACCATCAAAGGCCGGGGTGATTAATCTTATTTTCCAGAGCATCCTGGTAAAACAATGGGCATGATCGCATTTTGTTAGTAAGGTCACATTTTCCTTGAGTTATTTTCCAAAGCCAATAAACGATCCATCCATTTTCCACCTGAACCTAATAAACAGGCCCTCTATTTCCTAAGGTTAAAAGGTCAGGCTCCCTGCGAGACGTCAGTGGGAATCTGCTGTGTCTCTTTGTGCCTGGTTTCAAGAACGTTTTATAAAGGGTGAAAACCAATGTCTTTGGGTTCACTCAAGCTGTTCATCCTTCCTGACTAGAATACAAGGTAGGAAATGCTGAAATTCCTTTTCCAGGCACCAGTACCCCACTGTTCTGTGCCTTTAAGCTTGCAGACGCTCTGTCACCCTTTGCCATTTTTAAAGGAGAGGCCGTATGGATGGTTAGTGATCTAGGTTTTCCGAAGGTAAAATGACTTCCTGAAAATTGAGAGGGGCCTTAGGTAGAAATGGCCTATTAAATGGTCCCAGTAGAGACGCAAAGTTCAGGCACGTTTCAGACACACCCCCAAAGCAGCTGGAAACATCAGGCCCAAAATGCTCCACTGAAATCTGATGGGTTTGTTTCTTTGCTAAATGCAGCAATTGTGGGGAGAGGCAAAGTCACATAAAGGAAATAGAAGCTTGGCTTGCTGGCTGTGAGGAAACTGCCAGATAGGTTTATTTTAAATATTTTCTATTTATTTTGATGTTACAATTTTATGAAAAGCTTGGTTGCTTTAAGAACCAACAGGTAGGAAGGGTACAGGGGAAAAGATCTAGGCTGTGGCCATAATACTTAGAGGACTGTGTCTCAAAGCCTGGGTCTTGGAACTGTGAGAATCATCTTGGATGCTTGTTGAAAATGTGGCTTCTGGGTGGGGGCACCTGATGCAGCCTTAACTATAATCAGATTCTAAACCTCAGGCCTCTCCCCATCCCGGAGGTTAGATGTCAGGGTGCAGTAATGAGGGTCTAGGCCATGCCTGGAAGAATGGATGTAAACAGTAGATGTCAGCATGAATGAGTGTCTGGTGCCTGCCTTCTATACCAGAATGTCCTGAACAGCTCTGGAGCAGACCTGGGCTATAAGATTTGGGAGAAGAGCATGAACAGGTTTGTGGGGGGCACATTTTGGGTGTAAAGCCATTATTTCAACAAGTCCCAAAGCACTATTTGATGCAGCTTGGCAGCACAAAAATGCCTGTGCACCTGTAGGGAATGTGACCCTGAGGACCTGGGTGAGAACATCGTGGCCTCACACATGGGAACTCAGGGTTAACATAGGAAAATCAGGTTTTGACTGCAGCTTCCCACTGGTACATTTAGTGATTCTGAATAAGGATTTCTGCTTGCTCAGGGTTGTGAAAACACATCAATATTATAGGGGAGGATTAGATAACTTGAAAACTCCCCCATCGCAAGACATCTCAGAATGCCAGCACACAGCAGGGCAAGGAAGGCAGAATGGCATCTGCCAAATACTGTGACAGGACAAAGCTAGGAGGTGGGTGCACAGGTGTTTGCTCTGTAGGCCTTATTCTTTCTGTATGTTTAAAATATTTTTTAAAATGTTTTAAAATTTTAAAAGCCTAATTTTTTTAAACAAACCTAAATGTTTTATTTATTTATTTATTTATTTATTTATTTATTTTGAAACCCAGACAGTAGGCAAAATTTTACATGCAGTTTTCTATAGAGGTAATTAATACATTTCATTAGTTTTTTAAAGGGTATGTGACCATAAAAATTAAGAACCACTGAACTAAAGATAAGCAAAACTTAAGTCAGCCAGTTTAAAAATGAAACCAAGTTAGAAAACAGAAAACAACATTCGCTGAACTGATTGTCATGTAAATGCCACCAACCCAACCACATTTTACACTTGTAGAATATACAATATAATTACATTTTTTCATTATATTATCATTCTTGAGTATTTACTATGTGCTAAGCCCTTTATTTACTTAGGTAATATTTAATTCTCATGACAATGCTATGGCGTAGGTATTACCTCTATTTCACTGATGAGGAACCTGAGACTAAGGAGATTAAGTAGCTTATGCAAATGTACAGAGTTCAAACTTAGGTCAAAGTTCATTTCTAACCATTAACCAATGGTTCTTGAATTTTACGGTGTGCACATGAATTATATCTATGGCACAGCATCAGTGAATGGCACTGGAATTCCCACTTCCAGAATGCTTTCTTTCTCCATTCATAATTCTTTTCCCTCTCCTTCCTTCCTTCCTTCTTGTATTCCCTCCACTCACCTAAGTAAAAGCCTAATTTAAGTTAGCCGTGTGTGGTGGTGCACACCTGTAGTTTCAGCTGTTGGGGAGGCTGAAGCAGGAAGATTGCCTGAGCCCAGGAGTTTGAGGTTACAGTAAACTATGATCATACCCTGCAAATAGCCACTGCACTGCAGCCTGGGCAATATAGGAAGACCCCGTCTCTAGAAACTAATACATAAAATATTTCAGAGTAAATAAAATCTACATTTGTGACAGCCTTTTCAAGCTCATTAAGTAAAAGCCACCTTACCACCTTATGCCCATTAGGACGGCTACTAAAAGAAAAGAAAATAGTATTGGTGAGGACATGGGAAATCGGAACCTTTGTGTACTATTGATGGGAATTTGTAAAATGATGTAGCCATTATGTAAAACGTGGAGATTTCTCAGAAAATTAAGAATAGTATCGCCATATGATCCAGCAATCCCATTTCTGGGTCTCTATGCAAAAGAATGAAAAGCAGAGTCTCAAAGAGGCGTGTGCACACCCGTGTTCACAGCAGCATTATTCCCAACAGCCAAGAGGCATGTGCACACCCGTGTTCACAGCAGCATTATTCCCAACGGCGAAGAGGCGTGTGCACACCCGTGTTCACAGCAGCATTATTCCCAACGGCCAAGAGGCATGTGCACACCCGTGTTCACAGCAGCATTATTCCCAACAGCCAAGAGGCGGAAACTACCCAAGTGTCCGTCAGTGGATAAATGAATAAACAAAATGTGGTACACACAGGCAATGAAATATTACTTATTGCATAATTTCACAAAAAGAAGAAAAACTTGTTATATGCTATAACACAGATGAATGTCAAGGACATTATACTAAGTGAAATAAGCCAGTCACAAAAAGACAAATACTGTATGATTCCACTTATATGAAGTACTTAAGAGTAGTTAAAATCATAGAGTTAGGAATTAGAAGAGTGGTTGCCTGGGGCAGGGGTGGGGGTACAGATTAGGGGAGTTACATTTAACGGGTACAGAGTTTTACTTTGGGAACGTGAAAAGGTACTAGAAGTGGATAAAAGTGCTGGTTACATGAAAGTAGGAATGTACCTGATGCCACAGAACTATACGTTTAGAAATGGTTATGATGATAAATGTGTGTATTTTGCCACAACGAAAAATAAGTATTTTTTTTTTTTTGAGACGGAGTCTGGCTCTGTCACCCAGGCTGGAGTGCAGTGGCCGGATCTTAGCTCACTGCAAGCTCCGCCTCCCGGGTTCACGCCATTCTCCTGCCTCAGCCTCCCGAGTAGCTGGGACTACAGGCGCCGCCACCTCGCCCGGCTAGTTTTTTGTATTTTTTAGTAGAGACGGGGTTTCACCGTGTTAGCCAGGATGGTCTCGATCTCCTGACCTCATGATCCACCCATCTCGGCCTCCCAAAGTGCTGGGATTACAGGCTTGAGCCACCACGCCCGGCCCCCAAAAAATAAGTATTTTTTTAAAAGAAAAACCACCTTAGATAACAGTAAAATGAACTGGGTATTGAATGAATCTACAGACTTCTCTTCTATGTGGATGCAAAATTCAAAACAGTGGACTTGAAATCTACCCTTGTTTCCCTACAAATCTGGTTCCCTGGGTTAACTTTCCCAACCATCCTGTCCCAGATAAGTGTTCCCATAGCAGAGTTCTTTGGATTGGTTCAGCTGTAAAAACTGTCATTTCTGTCTATGGAATGGGTCTTGCTTCTGGTGCCATTCCGATAACGGTGCATCTCTCAGACTTCCTTTATCACAGCCAGGTTCCTTCAGACGAGAACCTAGATGTTGGTGCTAAATCCAGAGCCCTTTATTCCGGAAGAAATACAGCAAGGTACTTACGCCTGCCTCTGAGAGGCTGCCTGGGTCACCTCCCAGCCAAGCCTGGTGGCGTCCCTTATCTCCATCTCCCAGAGCCCTCACTGTCTGCTGCCTCCATGCATCAGGCCATGCCTGGTTGTGATGCTTTTTTCAGTGACTTTTCATTGGGATCCGACCACCTGCCTGGTACCTGACTTGTTCTGGAGCTAAACCAGAGAACAAAACGGACACAGCCCCTGCTCACATGGAGCAGCTTATAGTCTTGGGAGGATGTAAACATTAAATAAATATAGAGTTTAAAGTTATGGTTAGTGCTACAAAGAAAAAAAGAGTGTTATAATAGGAAATAACAAGGAGGCCCGGGCACCGTGGCTCATGCCTGTAATCTTAGCACTTTGAGAGGCAGATGCAGGTGGATCACCTGAGGTCAGGGGTTCAAGACCAGCCTGGCCAACATAGCAAAACCCTGTCTTTATTAAAAATGAAAAAAAAAAAAAAAAAAAAAAAAGCGTGGTGGCAGGTGCCTGTAATCCCAGCTACTCGGGAGGCTACATACATACAACATAGCCAAAAGTATGCACCGGAAAGCATGGTGCAATTTGAGAGCAGCATCGGAGATGATACTGTACAATCTAAACACAGGCAAGGGCCCCACACGCAGGAGAAACCGCAGAGAACAGAATCAAATTAAACATGAAAGGGACAGACACCCATGGGAGATGACAGAGTCAGGAAGTTTCAGAATAAGCCAACATGGTTTTGAATACTACGTGAAAACAGAAGGAGCTCCATGAGGTTCAAACTGCCTTGACTCTGCAATCCTCCTCACAGTGCAGGAAAGCTAACTTCACATGAAAATGGCACTAGAAGGCTATTAAACACCCAGGCCCCGGAGAAAAACGAAAATTATATTCACTAAACAGATCAAAAAGGGAGTTTTTATCTCAATCTTTAAAAAATTAAGAGGCTGATAAAAGACATGAAAGAATAAAACTCAAAGTGGAAAAAACTCAGAAGTGCAGTAGCAAAACACAGAAAATAAACAAAATAAAAAGTAATTTCAGAAATGAACAGGCCAGGCACAGTGGCTGACACCTGTAATGCCAACACTTTGGGAGACTGAGGCAGGAGAATCTCTTGAACCCAGGAATTCAAAGTCAGCCCGGGCAGTCTAGCAAGACCCCTTCTATTAAAAAAAAAGTTAAGACTTAAACATGGCAAAACCCCATCTCCACAAAAAATACAAAAGAAAGTTAGCCAGGCGTGGTGGTGCAAGCCTGTAGTCCCAGCTACTTGGGAGGCTAAGGTAGGAGGATCACCTGAGCCTGGAAGTTTGAGGCTGCACTGAGCTGTGATCACACCACTGCACTCCTGCCCAGTTGACAGACTGAGACTGTCTCAAAAAAAAATAAGAAAAAAGAATTAGCCAAGCATAATGGCATGTGCCTATAATCCCAGCTTCTCAGGAGGCTTGAGTCTAGGAGTTTGAGGCTGCCGTGAGCTATGATCATACCACTTCACTCCTATCTAGGTGACAGAATGATTCCCTGTCTCTAAGAAATTTAAAAATAAAAAGAATCTTTAAAAACTAAATGGTCATCCTCAGAGGGTGATGGGGAAACCAATCCATTTTCTTGAAGATCTGTGAAAAGTGGAGAAAAGCATGCATTTATCCTGCTGTATGTCTACAGGTGACACCAACTGGTACAACAAATGAGGATGAGCATCTCTTTATAATATCATTCTATCTAATAAATGGGCAAAAAAGATGGAATTAAAAGATCACCGTTTCACAAATCCCGGTGAAATTGAAGTGTCCTGTCCTGTCCAACAAGTTAGTTACTGACCACCTAAAGTTTACGTAAAATTAAATAAAAATGTTAGTCCCTCAGTCGCAGTGGCCGCATTCCAAGTCATCAGTGGCCACACACACTAGTGGCCGCCCTGTGGGGCGGTGCAGACGTGGGGCATTTTCTTGACCATGGAAAGTTCTATCAGAGGGCGTGCTTCAGACCTCTGCATCCACATGCACTGGCGTCACAGCGTGGGGAACAGGTGTCCCAGGGAAGGCCCACAGCCCCCCGGTGGTGTCGCCGGAGACCCACCACGAGGCAGACCAGGCTCCTGGGTGCAGCTGTCATCTTAGAGGAAGCACAGAGGCCGTGTGATCAGTGTCACCAATATGCAGTTCGAAAACTCCAGATTCAGGGAATCTGCCGATCACATCACCTCGGTTGTTTTAAACAGATAGCCCATAAGAAAGAGAAAGGGATACAGAGGACGCAGCTTCATAGAGGATTAGAAATTTTAAACTGTCAAGACTAAACTATCATGTCTGTGCATGGACACTTGGATGAAAAGCTACAAAGAAATGCAAAGACGCCATTTCTCTAAAAGCAGGGCAATGGTTTTTAGCGGAGGAAGAACCGTGACTGGCCCAGGGTTCGCGGAGGGGCTTCCGGTGTGGCTGGCACAGTTATCTTTGCTGACCTGGGTGCTGGTGACAACAGTATTCACCTTATAATAACTCATTAAGCTGTATTACTCTTTTTCGTGGCTTTCTCTGTCCATGATTTATAATTTTTAAAAAGTTTTTTTTTTTAAAGAACCAAACCAAGGAGTACATCACTGGGGCAAGCGCCTGACAAGTTAATTTGTATGATTTATGGTCTTTCAATGTGTTTACTGAGTCTTTCTACCAAGTGGCACCTATATTGCTGCCCTGCATTGAAGACGCTCACGCTCTGCTGGCTCAGAGGTACCGCCTGGCTCACTAGACGAGAAAGAAATACTTGCCACTTTGTCCTGCTGTCAGCTTATGCATTTAGTTTGCAGATGAGTTTACTTCTCAACATCTGCAATAAATGTGTTTATTGAGACTTGTCCTTCTCCCTCCCTCCCTGTCTCTCACTCTCGCTCTCACTCCCTCTCTCCCTCTCCCCTTCTCCCAGCTATTTCCCGTAGCACATGTGGCCTTTTTCCTCCATCTTGGAGGGATGGAATGTTCTGACACAGGAAGATGATTGATTTGATTTGAGTCTCTCCCCTTTAATATTCCCTTACGAGAGCTGCAGCCCATAGTAGGAGGAAGCTATTTTCCAAAAGTCCCAAAACTAATTTGAGCAAAGTTGGGGCTAGAAATTTGATCTTCTACTCACCAGTTCTGTTTCTCTTCAAAAGCCCGTGTGGAGACTCCCGCAGACTTTGCTCTTACCTGAGCTCCTCACTGCCATGCTGCCTGTAACTCTCACCACTGTTGCAAGATGCATTTCACTGCACATCTTCATCCAGGCTTCCCACCCTCCTTCCGGTGAAGTCTTGCCTTGAGTAAGTATTTGGAAAATAATTGCAATAATGCATTCATGCATTTTCTTGATATAAATCTTCACTGGGTTTGAGGGCATTGAGAAGGGAAAGAAAAACATCTATTTCGTGTGACTGACAGTAGCACAGCATTATTCCTGCGAATTATGACCATCCTCAGAGTGCATGAGTAATAGACAACAGCAAGCTGGTGGACGCTCTCAAGGGGAAATTCGCATACACTTGGGTATGCAGAGGAAGCTGTGCTGTAGGTTAAGTGACTTTCGATGCCTCCACTCCTCCTGGTGGCCCTGGCCCCTGTTCCTCCTCTACTGTTCTCATCTATTTACTTCTTATCCTCTCTTCTCTTTCTTGCCACTCAAACACATACACTTTTCAAAACTTTTCTTAAAGTCCATATACCCTTTCATCATACAAATGAACATTCCCTGTGTTGGATAGTTTATCCTCAGTTCAACAGCACTATGACCACTGTTGTACTTGACTTTTTTCATGTTTTAATGCTAACCCATGGTTTGCTTATTTGTCATCCAGCTTGGATACTTGTTTCTTGTAACCCTGTTTAATACTGCTGTGTATTCAGTTTAACTATTTTTTTAATTGTGACAAAAAAAAAACACATAAAACTTACCCACTTAACCATTTCTAAGTATACAGTACAGTAGTGTTAACCATATGCATGTTCTCATGCAAAAGATCCCCAGAGTGTTTTATGTTGGAAAACCGTAACTCTATATTCATTGAACGACTCATTTCCCCCTCCCCTCAGCTCCTGGTAACGTAACAGTTTCCATCTCTATGAATTCATAGAAGTGGAATCACGCACTTATATAAGTGGAATTGTTCAGTATTTATCTCTTGCAACTGACTTATTTCATCTAGCTTAATGTCCTCAAATGCCATCTGTGCTGTGGTATTTGCCCAAGTTGTCTTCTTTCTTGGGCTGAATCATATTCTGTTGTGTGTGTACCGCGTGTTCTTGGCCCGTTGA
This sequence comes from Macaca thibetana thibetana, assembly GCF_024542745.1. Taxonomy (NCBI): domain Eukaryota; kingdom Metazoa; phylum Chordata; class Mammalia; order Primates; family Cercopithecidae; genus Macaca; species Macaca thibetana. The sequence continues at coordinate 3,995,296 of NC_065594.1, forward strand.
TCCACTGATGGACACTCAGGTTGCTTCCGTCTTTTGGCTATTGTTTATAATGCTGCAATGAACATGGGTGGGCAAATGTCTGCTCAAGACCTTGCTTTTAATTCTTTTGGAGATACACCCAGAAGTAGGATTGTTGGATCATATGGTGATTTTATTTTTAATTTTTTGAGAAATTTCTATACTTTTTCCATAGTAGCTGCACCATTTTCCATTCCCACCAACAGCGCATAGGGTTCCAATTTCTTCACATCCTTACCAGCAGTTGTTATTTTCTGTTTTTCTTGATTGTAGCCGTTCTAACAGGTGTGAGTGTATTTCATTGTGGTTTTGATTTGCGTTTTGCTAATTTATAATGACGTTGAACATCTTTCCATGTGCTTCTTGGCTATTTGCATATCTTCTTTAGAGAAATGCATATCCGAGTCCTTTATCCATTTTTAAATTGGGTTATTTGTTTTTGTTGTTGTTGTTGAGTTGTGGGAGTTCTTTATATATTCTGGATATTAACTCTTCATCAAATACATGGTCTGCAAATATTTTCTCCCATTCTGTAAGTGGCCTTTTTAGATTGTTGGTTTTTTCCTTTGCTTCACAGATTTTTTTTTTTTTTTTTTTTTTTTTTTTTTTTTTTTGAGATGGAGTCTCACTCTGTCATCCAAGCTGGAGTGCAGTGGCCCAATCTTGGCTCACTGCAACCTCCTTCTCCTGGGATTAAGTAATTCTCCTGCCTCAGCCTCCTGAGTAGCTGGGATTACAGGTGCCCCCCACCAAGCCTGGCTATTTTTGTATTTTTAGTAGAGATGGGGTTTCACCAGGTTGGCCAGGCTGGTCTCAAACTCCTTACTGGGATTACAGGCGTGAGCCACCACGCCCAGCCGCTTCACAGAAATTTTTAAGTTCAACATAATTTCAACCTAATCCCATTAGTTTATTTTTGCTTTTGTTGCCTATGCTTTTGGTGTTCTATCCAGGAAATCTTTGCCAAAACCAACATCATGGAGCCTTTTCCCTATGTTTTCCTTCTAGGAATTTTAGTTTCAGGTCTTTAACCCATTTTGAGCTGGTTTTTGTATATGGTGTAAAATAAGGACTCAACTTCATTCCTTTGCATGTGGCTGTTTTCCCAGCACCTTTTGTTGATGAGATGAGTTAAACAATTTTTTACGAGGTAAATTTAAAAATAATAAATTACATATGTTAAGTCATTCTTGGGTTTCATTGTCCGGCATAATGAGGGCAGAAGAATCTCATGAACTTCACTTTAAAGATAGTTCTGAATATGCCAAAATGGGAAATGAACAAATACAGAGTAGTTATTGACTTCCCTACATACTCCACAGCTGCTAAACCAGGTTATTACCAGTTTATTTTCTTTACCTATGTCTAGTCTTTACACACTTACAATTTGAAAATGCCGATAGTGTTGCTGTTTGTCCTATCCTGTACAGTATGGGCTGGGTGCGGTGGCTTGCACCTGAATCTCAGCACTTTAAGGGACTGAGGTGGGAGGATGGCTTGAAACCAAGAGTTTGAGGTTACACTGAGCTGTGATTACACCACTGCACTCCAGCCTGGGCAACAGAGCAAGACCCTGTCTCAAAAAAAAAAAAAAAAGAAAGAAAGAAAGAAAAAGAAAAAAAAAGAAAAAAGAAAGTAAAAAAGAAAAGAAAAAGAAAATGCATATGGTAAAAAATGCCTGCCAGAGCACCAAAATGTTATTTAAACATATGGCTTGTATAACTGTCTATATGTAATTACACACATATAGGTGCACCAGATGTATCTGTATGTCTACATATTGTAACAACAAAATTGGCAGAAGGTGCTATTTTCCAGTGGCAGGGAAAGAAGGGAGGAAGGATAAGAGGGTAGTGAGAGAGGGTTTCCCTGCAGAGAAGCCCATGCTCAAGCATCTACATCCCTTTACAGAGAATTTTCATCCCTTTCAGAGTTACAGGGTGGTGTCCAGAGCTGCCGTGCCATTATTCCCAAGGGGGAATATCTTAAAGGGGGTGTCCTCACACCAGCGCTGTTCAGACGTGTCACTTTCTCTGTGATTAGCTGATGAGGAGTGATTCTAAGTAGAGCGGATTCCAGCACTTTGAACGCTTACTTACTGGTTTCCTGCAGCCTTTCTCATTGGTGGGGACATAGGAACGTTGTGGTTTTAATGATTTTATAAATGAAATTACTTCCGTAAAACTGTTGGCTGTAGATGACAGGTTTGAGAATGTCTGTGTCAGGCTGCTCACTACATGTGTACGTGTTGAGAAAATCCCAGTAAGGAAAGATCACAGTGGGGTGAACAGTTTGGATTTGTTGAACAATATAAAGCTAGAATGGGTTTTTTTTTTTTTTTTTTTGAAAGAACGTTTGGTGTTTTGACAAAAAGGATTTTACTTCATCTTAATTTAAAGGGATCTTGGTTCCATCAGTCTATAAAATGAAAAAGCAATTTAGGCCACTCAATTTTTAGAGAGGTTTGATTTTATAATTCTCAAGGCAGGCATAAGTCCACTAGTCCTTAAAACACTTTCCCTTAACCATATATTTAAATATGCAGTTAAGGGAAAGTGTTTTGTGTATACCCACATATGCAGGTATCTTCATCTTCATGGATAGATACAAAGCATCCCTTAGAGACAAGAGCTCTTTGGAAAGAAGCCGATTCCTTTTCATTTACTCCTTCACAGTGACAATGAGAGGGGCACGTGGAATGCAAATAAAGTATTACGGGAAGGTCCCATCTTTGAGCTAAGAGTCTAATTAATAAGGCACAATTAACTGAGGATCTATCTAAATAATCTAAAAACAGTGCTTTGCACATAGCAAGTGCCATAGATTTTGATATAATAACTTGTTAGTTAAATGTTTTAAACTCTGGATAAAGTCCTAATTTTCTTAGTCTGGCTGCAGCCTCCTCTCCAGTTTCATTCATGCTCACTCCCCCAGCTCCTCACCAGAGGCCATGCCAAACCCTTTCACACACCTGTGCTCTGTGATTTTTTATTCCTCTTTTCTAGCATGGTGTCATCTCCATTTTCTCTGCCTGCCAGTCTCATGTCCATCCTTTTAGGAACTGCTTGTCATCTTCTCTTCTCAGACTTGCCTGCTTCCAGGCAGAAGGAGTCACTTGTCTTCTGAACTCCACAAATTTTATTCTTACCTCCACTATGGCACCTCTTGGCTTCTTACAGTTGTTTTGTTTTGTTTCTGTGAGACAGAGTTTCACTCTGTTGCCCAGGCTGGAGTGCAGTGGCATGATCACAGCTCACTGCAACCTCCATCTCTCAGGCTCAATGGATTTTCCCACCTCAGCCTCCAGAGTAGCTGGGACTACAGGTGCACACCATCACGCCCGGCTAATTTTTATTTTTATTTTTTGTATTGGGGGGGTAGAAATGGGGTTCTGCCATGTTGTCGAGGCTGGTCTCAAACTCCTGGGCTCGAGTAATCCACCTGCCTCAGCCTCCCAAAGTGCTGAGATTACAGGTGTGAGCCACTGCGCCTGACTTCTTACTTTTTTTTTTTTTTTTTTTTACATACCTATTTCTTCTCAGTCGCAGGAGTCATTCTGTGATCACCAGCACCAAGCACAATGAGACAGCCTGATACATAAACTTGATAAATAGATGTTGAATGAGTGGAAAAAGAAAAGGGTGGGATTTGAAGCAGCTCAAATAGGCCTACAGAGGATGGGCTTTACAATAGAAATGGAGGAAAGGATAGAAATGGAAAGCACATAAAAGCTCTCTGTTAAGGGTCTAATTGTGTCCCCCCTAACATTCACATGTCAAAGCCCTAATTCCCAGTACCTCCAAATGTGACTGTATTTGGAGACAGGGTCTTTACAGGGCTGATTAAGTTAAAATGAGGTCCTCATGGTGGGCCTTAATCCAGTCAGCTGGTGTCTCTTAAGAAATTAGGACACAGACACACACAGAGGGTAGACCTTGTGAAGACGCAAGGTGAAGACGGCCACCTGCAAACCAAGGAGGGAGGCCTCAGAAGAAGCCTGCTGACACCTTAATCTTGAACTTCCAGCTTCTAGAACTGTGAGAAATACATTTCTGCCGTTGAAGCTACCCAATCTGTGGTACTTCATTATAGCAGCCCAAAGAAGATTTCTTTTGTTTTCTTTTCTCTGTCACTCAGGCTGGAGTGCAGTGGCATGATCATGGCTCACCGCAGCCTTGAGCTCCTGGACTCTAGCACCCCTCCTGCCCCAGCCTCCCAAGTAGCACGGACACCAGGTGTGCACCACTGTGTCTGGCTGACTTTTTACCGTTTTGTACAGACAGGGCTTCTCTATGCCTTCTCAGGCTGGTCTCATACTCCTGGCCTCAGTGATCTTCCTGCCTGGGCCTCCCAAAGCATTGAGATTACAGTTGTGAGCCACCATACCTGGCCCAAGATTTCTAAGTAAAAGAAATCTTCCCCATCTTTTATCTCTCCTCTGTTAGAAACCAAAAGTTATTTTTCTCCACACTCAACTTTTCCTTGTATATGAAAATGCACACCATTCCACCATTGACATGGGTGGGAATCCTGGCAGGTTTTTGGTTTCCTGTCCCCTCACTTCAGTTGAGCAGTTGTGCAGCAGTGACCAAGCCTGTCGGTGCATTGCTCAGCAGTGGGTCACCAGCCACATGTCCAGAACAGCACCCGCTTTGTGTCTCACTGGGTCTAAGTACTTACAATTCGGTGATTGTTTGTTTCCAATGTGGAATCCCCTGGTGCTGGGGCCAACAGAGCTGGCTCTCGTTCCAGGGCAAACTTAACAAACAAGTTCAAGGTGAGGGCCCTGTGCACTTTACAGAGGTCCCACACGACAGCTATAAAACCAAGAACCTGCCAAAAGACATGGGGATAATGGGTAGTCCTGTAGAGAAAGAGACAACAACAGAAAAATCTTGTTCCTAAATTCACTGAAGATTCCAGATAAACCAGATCGAGTGAGTTTCAGCAAATACGGGGTCACGGATTCAAAAGGCAGCCGTGTAGTCAAGTCTGTGCACTCTTCCGAGCACTCGGAGAACTGACTGATAGGATTCTAGTACATTTCCTCTCTGAAAACTATATTTCTGGGAACCTTCAGATTACGCACAAACGTGAAAAGATGATAAGGACGGGGAAGAAAAAGGAAGAAATGTCTGCTTGCCAGAATAGCGGCGGGAATAAATAGAGCTTTGACAGCTCTATCAGGGGAAGGAAATACTAGAAATTAAAGCAGATATGAAGTCTAGGAGGAAAGTGAAATGCAAGACGATCTCACAGCGGCTGGGTACTCTAGTGCCCTTTTGAATAAGAGGAAAAAAATAAAAAAGCTCGAGGCTGGTTCTCCACTCAGTCGCGGTTATGTGGCCATGGCGGTCCGCACACAGGCACATTGGACTGTCCCCGGAGAAACAAGCACTCTTCATCACAATCTCTAAAGTGTGTTGTCCCAAGGAGCCTGAAAAATGGTTGCCAAATGTTACAAAGAGATACCCACGGCCCTAGAAAGGAATAAAAGCAAACATACTTGCTTTTGACTTCAGCTGTTTCTCTCAGAAAATATGAAAAGGAAATAGTGTCGACTCTGAGTTTATGGACTTTCATAGAGAAAAATCACCTCCTCACCGAAGGGACCTCCATGCCCGCTCTTAACACGCTTATATTTATATGTCTGTGAATTCCACATAGGAAATAGAAAAGCCCAATGACAGTGTCTACAGCAGCTTTTCTTCCCTGCATCTTCAGTTTTTATTGAAACTTGGTAAGAAAAAAAATGGGAGTAGAGAGGGGTTCCCGGACCCCAGGGCAGCCTCTTCTCATCTTTCTGTTTTAGACTTTGGTGGTAACTCTCACAGAACTCGAATAAGATGTGTACTGCTCTATTGGTATGTTAAATCTAGGTGGTATTTTTTGAGTCCTGGTATGGAAGATGTTCACTTGCACTATTCTGGTGCTCCTCACAATTTTAATTATTATGCTTAGTTCTTATCTTAGTCCATTGGTGCTGCTATAGTAAAATACCACAAACTGGGTTATTTATAAAGAACAGAAATTGATTTCTCAGATCTGGATTCTGGGAATCCAAGATCATGGTACTGGCAGGCTCGGTGTCTGGGAAGGGCCTGATCCTGGCTTCCGAGAGGGGACTTGCTGCTGTGCCCTCCGGAGGGGTGAATGCTATGCTGTCACCTGGCTGCAGGGGGAAGGGAGGACACACTCCTCAAGCCCTTTTAGAAGGTTGCTAGTCCATAAGGGTTTGATTTAATCACCTCCTAAGGGCTCCAGCTCTTAACACCAACACATTGTTGATTAAATGTCAACACGTGAATTCGGGAGACACATTCATGCCACAGCAGTTCTTCCTCTGATTCCCTTTGCACCTTTGTACCTAGGCTTAACCCTCAGTTTCTTGTTCTCTCCGCGTTGGACTTAACCCCAAGTGGGACGTGTGCCTGTTTATATTTTACAATAAAGGCCTCTGTGACTCACTGTGGGTGCGTGGGCTTTGAGGAGTGCAGCCCTAGGATGGGAGCCTGCCCAGGACTCTGTGAAGCGGGACCTGCTCACTGAAGGAAACTGCTTTACGGAGGGCTTTTGCCAACACACCCTTGCAGCCAGGATTCTCCTGAGGCAGTTTACTTAATTTCTGTTTGGAAGAACCCTCCAGTTTGGAGCCTGGGAGTAAATGCTAGCTGCGTTTCACGGCAGAGGGGCGGGAGAGCCTGATACTGGGACTCCTAGGCAGCATCCAGACAGCTCCTGCAGCTCCGCACCTTTCCTCGTCTCGCCTTTCAAGCCTGGAGGCCCCAAGCCCAGAGTTCCTTGGGATTTTTCAGAAAGATTGGCGCCCACGTTCCCACCCCTTCTAAGGTGACTAGTCTGGGCTGCAGTTGACTCTCCTGGGTTTCACCTAGCAGCACACTTGCATTTGCTTTGTCTTCCAGAAATGTTTAAAAATCTCCCTTCCCTGCTTGGAGCCTGCACTCCAGCTCTCTCTTTTTTAAAAAAAAAATTTTTTTTTAAATTTTTTTAAAATTATACTTCAAGTTCTAGGGTACATGTGCACAACATGCAGGTTGGTTACGTATGTATACATGTGCCATCTTGGTTTGCTGCAGCCGTTAACTTGTCATTTACATTAGGTATTTCTCCTAATGCTATCCCTCCCCCTACCCTACAACAGGCCCCGGTGTGTGATGTTCCCCTTCCTGTGTCCACATGTTCTCATTGTTCAATTCCCACCTATGAGTGAGAACATGTGGTGTTTGGTTTTCTGTCCTTGTGATAGTTTGCTCAGAATGATGGTTTCCGGCTTCATCCATGTCCCTACAAAGGACATGAACTCATCCTTTTTTATGGCTGCATAGTATTCCGTGGTGTATATGTGCCGCATTTTCTTAATCCAGTCTGTCATTGATGGACATTTGGGTTGGTTCCAAGTCTTTGCTATTGTGAATAGTGCCACAAGAAACATACGTGTGCCTGTGTCTTTATAGCAGCATAATTTATAATCCTTTGGGTATATACCCAGTAATGGGATTGCTCCCACACTCCAGCTTTCTTTAATGTTGGCCATTAATTCTCTTCTGTTTTCCCTTACTGTCATTTGGAGGTCTTAGAAGGGTGACAAGATAGAGATAGAGGCAGAGGTAGAGGTAGATAGAGACACTTGAGTTTTTTTCTTGTCCTGAGTCAGCCATATTCAATCGGAACTAGAAACGATGGAAACTTTTAAAAATGACCTGATACTAACCCTATCCTTTTGGAGCCTTCCCCACCCCCCCCACCACTCCCAATTACATGGATAGACTGTAATTCCCTTAACCAGCACCCCTACGAGGTTGTTTGTACATTTTACTCTAGTAAATACACCTGCAATGAATATAGCTGCAGGAATAGTATCACCTGTGCCCATCACCAGCTGTTTCCTTGGGATACATTTCTAGAAGTGAACTTGGTGAATCAAAGGTGGCATCTTTTTAAGGCTTTCCATACACATTGCCAAATGGCCTTACAGAAAGTTTATATCAAGTTTTCACTCCCATTCCATGCGAGAACTAATTTTCTTTCAATCTCAGATGCTGTTATGCTTTTAGAATTGCAAATCTGGCAGGGGGACATGGCATTTTGTTTCCGTTTTTGGCTGACTTTATTGTTAACTACATCACTCCAGCTATAGGGTGAATAATGGCACTTTGTTTCTTTACCTTCTCTGGCTTTCCAGAGGAAGTGGGAGCAGTAAAAACTGGAGCACACGGAATCAATGCAGCTGTGTTCTGCCCGCTGAGCCGGCTCTCCCAGAACCAGCTCGGCTCTGCCAGCCTCGAGAGCATTGGTCATGGAGTGAGGAGGGGAGGAGAGGATGGCTCTACCTCAGACCTCATTCTCCCTTGTGCAATGAATTCTATAGGGAATAAGGGGAAAGAGAGGACAAACCTTGGGAGGGGACTGCATTTTAGGACTAGGATTGATGGAAACAGATCCACGCTCACTTAATATTGAAATATGTCCATGAGTTGACTCCAAACCCCTTGACTCTGCTGGCTCCTATCGAGATGAATTGCTCCACCTAAATCTGCATCAGCCCCCAATCTAAGCCTAATCTTTACTGCCTCCTAAGGTGGTGCAGAAGCAGGGGTTGTGGGTAAATAACCAGTTATTATTCATTCATCAAACCTTTATTGAACACTTGCCATGGGCCAGACACTGCTAGATCCTGGGGACACGGAAAGGAAACAATCATGCCTCTGCTGATGAGGTTCTTATAAGCTATTTGGGGAATACGTATGTAACCTAGGATAACTGAGCAATAACTGTAGAAACTGTAAAGCAGATTACACATAGGAACGGGCAGATCTTTCCACCCAGTAACTGACCTGAGATAAGGAAGTGAAGAATAAACACCAAGGTTTTTGGATCCCTGCTAAAGACTGAAATATGTTTGCACCATCTCTGCACATAGCATATTCTTGATTATCTCCTTTTTTTTTTTTTTTTTGAGGTGGGGTCTTGCTCTGTTGCCCAAGCTGAACTTCAGTGATGCAGTCATAGCCTCGAACTCCTGAGCTCCAGTGATCCTCCTACCTCAGTCTCCCGAGTAGCTGGGACTAGAGATGCTTGACACCATGAATGGCTAATTTTTTTTGTATTCTTCTAGAAATGGGGTCTTGTTGTGTTGCCCAGGCTGGTCTTGAACCCCTGGTTTCAAGTGATCCTCCCACCTTGACCTCCCAAAGAGGCCAGACACATGCATGAGCCACCACACACAGCCAACTCCCTCTTTATTAATAAAAATAATAGAAGAGGCTAGTGGAAAAAAACATTTCTGACAAACCGTAGTATCTTCCATCCTCTCCATCTCTACTGCTAGTATCTTAATTCAGATACTCATTATTTTATCTCTCTTAACATGAATCTTGCCTCCTGGAATCTATCCTTCCAGGGGTACTTTGATTGCATTGTCTCCGTCCTGCTCCCCACCCCCAACCCCAGAAACAGAGTCTTGCTCTGTCACCGAGGCTGAAGTGCAGTGGTGCAGTCATGGCTCACTGCAGCCTCAACCTTCCCAGCTCAAGTAATCCTCCCACCTCAGCCTCCTGAGTAGTTAGGACCACAGGCACATACCACCACACTTGGCTAACTTGTATTTTTTGTAGAGATGGGGTTTCACTGTGTTACCCAGGCTGGTCTCAAACTCCAGGACTCAAGTGATCCGCCTGCCTTGGCCTCCCAAAGTGCTGGAATTATAGACGTGAGCCACCACGCCCAGCCTGCTTCCATATTTTAATGTCATCAAATTGATCATTTTTTCCTTTGCTTTCCAATGTGAAACCATCCTTGCATATCCTACTTGGTCATGATAGCTATTCTAAAATAGATTTTTAGCATTTGTTTGCTAATATCTTATTTCACTATTTTGCCTCCGTGCTTATAATGCAGACTAACTCATAATCTCCCCATTTGTGTTGTCCTTGTTTGATATTGGTATTGAGGTTATACTGCATCTATCCAATCAGTTGAAGCACTTCCTCATTTTTACATTCTCTAGATCGTTTTGAATTACATAAAGACTCTTGTCCTTGACAGTTGGTAAATGGTAGTTCTTTGGCCTCATCTTCTAAGAGTAGTGTTTTTATACAGTTGATGCATCTTCTCTAGTTGGCCCATAGGACACTCTCTAGGCTGTCCTTCAGTCTCACTTACAGTGGAAATGTCCTTTCCTTTCTGCACTTCTGCCCCCCATTCCCTCTTGCAGAGCTGAGTTATTGGCCAGACACCAATTAAGACAGATTGTTCTCTTCTCTGGCATTGCAGCAAAGCTGTATGGTTTGACCTAAACATTTTCCATTTACAATAAAAATCTACCCTTAACTCACTGGGTCAGTTTGCTACTCTGCTCTTGTTGCCCCCACAGCACCTTCTGTGCCCCTCTGCAGCGCTCCCCACATTGTAGGACAATCAATCCTACACGTGTTTTATCTCCAGCCAGAACTTGAGCTCCATATACACTGTGCTTTGTTCATCCTTGCACTTCCCATGCTGAGGAATTGAATTCTCATGCTCAGCCACGGAAGTAGCAAGGATGCAATCCATTTTTGCATCCCATTTCTTGTGCCAGGTATACACACAAAAAAACCCCAGTAAACGTTTGTGGAATAAATGAACAAAATGTTCTGTTCTGATCAGCTAAACACAAACAGCCCATTACAGCTGTTTGGTTGTTATATTATCACTGTGTAACAGGAGGTGCTGATATCTGAGTCCTAGTCTCTGTTTTCTCAGTCTTGTTACACAGTTCTCTGTTCTCTGCCTTCATGGGCTGGGCACTCAGCCTTCTTCTGCAAGACCCTCCGTGTCTGGTGGTTGTATGATTTGGTCTTTGCTGTGGTTGCTTCAGATTCTTACCTGTGCATTTACTCTCTTATTCTGTTTCCACTGCTCTGTTGCTAAGTCTTCCTTTCTATGGTTCAGATTTCCCTGAGAGCTTTCTAGAATTCTACTGATTTATAATTCATTCTGGCAGACTCAACGGGGTGGGAGTCCTTACTGTAATGAGTCACAGCCAAGGAAGTCTGGCTTCCTGGAAGCCTGGGTTCCCAGGCATAGCCTCCTCCAGAAACGAGAACAAATGCTGTCACTAAGGAACTTCTCGGCTCTCTTTCCTAAAGTTTCCTGAAATGTTACTTAAAAGGCTAACCGCACAATGTCCACTTTTAGTTTTGTAAACCGCTATGTGCAAACCACTGTATCTGCACATCCCAAAGGAAAACATATTTTTACATCAGTTATTTAATATCCTAGGCAAAAGTTACTTTGGTTCAAATCATCCTTAGTAGTGGCACCAATTTTCTTGAATCAGATGTTTTCTAAAGCTACTTCTGGGACCGGGTGCAGTGGCTCATGCCTGTAATCCCAGCACTTTGGGAGGCCAAGGCAGATGGATTACTTGAGGTCAGGAGTTCAAGACCAACCTGGCCAACATGGTGAAATCCCATCTCTACTAACAATACAAAAATTAGCTGAGCGTAGTGGCACTTGCCTGTAGTCCCAGCTACTCAGGAGGCTGAGGCACGAGAATCACTAAGATAAGTAAATAAAGCTACTTCTGTAAAGCAAGCGTATTATCTTTTTACATGAAACAAGAAAATAAAGCTGGGCATGGTGGCTTACGCCTGTAATCCCAGCACTTTGGGAGGCTGAGGCAGGCAGATTACGAAGTCAGGAGATTCAGACCATCCTGGCCAACATGGTGTAACCCCGTCTCTACTAAAAGTACAAACATTAGCTGGGCATGGTGGTGCGTACCTGTAATCCCACCTATTCGGGAGACTGAGGCAGGAGAATTGCTTGAACCAGGGAGTTGGAGGTTACAGTGAGCCGAAATCACACCACTGCGCTCCAGCCTGGTGACAAGAGTGAGACTCAGTCTCCAAAAAGAAAAGAAAAGAAAATATAGTTATATAAACACCAACACAAGTATCAAGGATGTGTTACAAGTTTGCAAAGTGTTCTCCCTGGTTATGAGTTTGATCTTTCATACAGATTACTTGAGGGATGAAAATGTTTTCTACAAGTTTGAATGTGGAAGAGTAATTCAGTTTCTTATTGGTGATTATCTAAGTGGTGCAAGACATTCATATGCAGTATCGAGGGACAAATGTAGACTTTGGTTAGATTGTATAATTCAGATGTGCTACAAGATGCAACAGAAGCTTTGGAGAAACAGCTTTTGGAGAGACTGCCCGCCAGTTTTTTGAAATCCTGCAAAAGAACAAGTGATATTCCTCTTTGTGGGGGTCTGTCCAATCTGATTGTGAATTTTTCTCATTGCTTTCTGAGAGTTAGAACTGATTGAAAACCAATATGCGAGCATATAGAGGCTAATTCAGTGTGCACGTGATGCATGCTTGTGTGCACGTGTGCACACATGTAGAGCCTGTCACAGTGCCTTCCCACAGCAGACCACTTGGTGAGCAGGAAAGAGAGCTGGTCAGCACACACTTGGCCTGGTGCTGCCTCCACTGTTCTCTTGGCATCTCAGGCTGTCAACTGGCTGCTGCAGTTATTCAAGGCTGTCAATTTTTTGTTTTTAAATTCAGATGATTTCTTCTGTATTCAATTTTTTATTTTTGAAGAAGCTCAAGGTCAAACTCTGCTTGGTTTTTGTTGTTGTTGTTGTTGTTGTTGTTGCTTTGAGATGGAGCGGTGGAGTGCAGTGGCGCGATCTCGTTTCACCTCAACCTCCACCTCCTGGTTTCAAGTGATTCTCTTATCTCAGCCTCCTGAGTAGCTGGAAATAAAGGCATGCACCACCACACCTGGCTATTTTTGTACTTTTAGTAGAGACGGGGTTTCTCCATGTTGGTCAGGCTGGTCTCGAACTCCTGACCTCAGGTGATCCACCCGCCTCAGCCTCCCAAAGTGCTGGGATTACAGGCGTGAGCCATTGCACCCGGCCCCTTGGTTTTGTTTTGAATCCGGCCCAGGTTGAGTCCTGGAGACTCTGACAGGAGGAATTTCTAGAAACATTCTTTCAGGGGAGAAGACAAGGTATCTTGTTTGCTGTAGATGCTCCTGCATGGAAGAGATAGAAGAGGAAATGACCGCGGAGGCCGTCTGGCCCTGTGTTTTGACATGGCAAAATTAATGAATGCATTCAGAAGACCTTTGAGCACGAGAGGACCCTGGAACAACACAATTTTGACTGCAAGTATTAGTTGGGTCTACCAGGTGCCTGTCACAGCAGCAGTCATGGCAGCAGTGACTCTAGTTATGTCCATGACCAACTGCTGCATAACAAATAGCCCCACAAGTCAGCAGCTTACGACAGGGTCCGCAGCCCACAGACTGGCCCTGGTCCGTGGCCTGCGAGGAACCTGGCTGCACCGCAGAAGGCGAGTGAGGCTTACCGCCTGAGCTCTGCCTCCCGTCAGGTCATCGGGGCATTGGATTCTCACAGGAGCATGAACCCTACTGCGAACTGCGCATGCGCGGGATGTGCGTTGCGCGCTCCTCATGAGAATCTAACTCATGCCTGATGATCTGAGGTGGAACAGTTTCATCCCCAGACCATCTGTCTCCCTTCGCGTCCGTGGAAACACTGTCTTCTACAAAACCAGTCCCTGGTGCCAAAAAGGTGGGAGACTGCTGGTTTACAACAGCAATGAACATTCATCATCCCACGCAGTGTCAGAACGGTCGGGAACACGGGTGCCCTGCCTGTGTGCTTCTGGTTCCAGGTTTCTCAGGGGGTTGTGGTCAGGGCGTCAGCGGAGGCCATATTCATCTGAAGGCTTGACCAGGAATAAAAGAGCCACTTCACAGGTGGCTCACTCAGATGCTGGCAGGTCAGTGCTGGTGGCTGGCAGGCAGCCTCAGCTCCTTACCCCATGGATCTCTCCTGAGCACACTTTTCCTGTCCTTACAACCTGGCAGCTGGCCTCCTCCAGAGCGGGTGACTCAGGAGAGGACAGGGCGAGAGCCACGGAGAGGGTGACTCAGGAGAGGACAGGGCGAGAGCCACGGAGAGGGTGACTTGGGAGAGGACAGGGCAAGAGCCACGGGGCAGGTGACTCGGGAGAGGACAGGGCGAGAGCCACGGGGCGGGTGACTCGGGAGAGGACAGGGTGAGAGCCACGGAGCGGGTGACTCGGGAGAGGACAGGGCAAGAGCCACGAAGCGGGTGACTCAGGAGAGGACACGGTGAGAGCCACGGGGTGGGTGACTCAGGGGAGGACAGGGCGAGAGCCACAGGGCGGGTGACTCAAGAGAGGACAGGGTGAGAGCCACGGGGCGGGTGACTCGGGAGAGGACAGGGTGAGAGCCACGGAGCGGGTGACTCAGGAGAGGACAGGGTGAGAGCCACGGGGCGGGTGACTCGGGAGAGGACAGGGTGAGAGCCACAGGGCGGGTGACTCGGGAGAGGACAGGGTGAGAGCCACGGAACAGGTGGGTGAGAGCCACGGGGCGGGTGACTCAGGGGAGGACAGGGCGAGAGCCACGGGGCGGGTGACTCAGGGGAGGACAGGGCAAAAGCCACGGAGCGGGTGACTCGGGAGAGAACACAGTGAGAGCCACGGGGCAGGTGACTCGGGAGAGGACAGGGCGAGAGCCACGGAGCAGGTGACTCAGGGGAGGACAGGGCAAGAGCCACGGGGTGGGTGACTCAGGAGAGGACAGGGTGAGAGCCACGGAGCGGGTGACTCAGGAGAGGACAGGGTGAGAGCCACGGGGTGGGTGACTCGGGAGAGAACACAGTGAGAGCCACGGGGCGGGTGACTCGGGAGAGGACAGGGCGAGAGCCACGGAGCAGGTGACTCAGGGGAGGACAGGGCCAGAGCCACGGGGTGGGTGACTCAGGAGAGGACAGGGTGAGAGCCACGGAGCGGGTGACTCAGGAGAGGACAGGGTGAGAGCCACGGGGTGGGTGACTCAGGAGAGGACAGGGTGAGAGCCACGGAGCGGGTGACTCAGGAGAGGACACGGTGAGAGCCACGGGGTGGGTGACTCAGGAGAGGACAGGGTGAGAGCCACGGAGCGGGTGACTCAGGAGAGGACAGGGTGAGAGCCACGGAGCGGGTGACTCGGGAGGACAGGGCGAGAGCCACGGGGCGGGTGACTCGGAAGAGGACAGGGTGAGAGCCACGGAACAGGTGGGTGAGAGCCATGGGGTGGGTGACTCAGGGGAGGACAGGGCGAGAGCCACGGGGCAGGTGACTCGGGAGGACAGGGCAAGAGCCACGGGGCGGGTGACTCGGGAGGACAGGGCAAAAGCCACGGAGCGGGTGACTCGGGAGAGGACACAGTGAGAGCCACGGGGTGGGTCACTCGGGAGAGGATAGGGCGAGAGCCACGGAGCGGGTGACTCAGGGGAGGACAGGGCGAGGGCCACGTGGCGGGTGACTTGGGAGGACAGGGTGAGAGCCACGGGGCAGGTGACTTGGGAGGACAGGGCGAGAGCCATGGAGCGGGTGACTCGGGAGAGGACACGGTGAGAGCCACGGAGCGGGTTACTCGGGAGAGGACACGGTGAGAGCCACGGAGCGGGTGACTCGGGAGAGGACACGGTGAGAGCCACGGAGCGGGTGACTCGGGAGAGGACAGGGCGAGAGCCACGGAGCGGGTGACTCGGCAGAGGACACGGTGAGAGCCACGGAGCGGGTGACTCGGGAGAGGACACGGTGAGAGCCACAGCACCTTATGATCTAGTCTCCGAAGTCACACGCCATCATTTGTGCAGTGTCCTGTTGGGGTCCCAGCTCAGCTCTGTCACTGTGGGAGGTGAGTATACAGATGTCCTAGACCATTCAGGCTGCTATGACAGAACACTGAACTGAGTGGCTCACGAACAACAGAAATTTCCCACAGTTTTGTGTGCTGGGAAATCTAAGATGAAGGTGGCAGCAGGTTCAGTGTCTGGTGAGCTCCTGCTTTCCTGGGTGGCATCTTCTCACTGTGTCCTCGCGTGGTGGACAGAGCAAATGAGCTCTCAGGCGCTAGTCCCATCATGAGGACTCTGCTTTCATGACTCATCACCCCCCAAAGGCCCACCTCCATCAGAAGACGGCTGCTGACTGCAGCTGCCATCCTCCAAGACGGGGGACACAGAAGTGGGAGACACACACATTGAGAGCTGAAAGGCCTGGACAGCAGCAGGCGGGGATCGAGGGGCATCTTGGAGGGTGGCTGCCGCAGTAGCATTTCCTGGGCCTGTGCTTTGTGCCTTGCACTTATCTCCTGCACTTGGTCTTCACTATCTCGGGCAGTCCCCACAACAACTCTGTCTAGGAGTTGATTTTACCCTCATTTTACAGAGGAAATGTCTCGAGAGGGTGATGCATGTACCCAATGACTCACAAATGCAAAGTCGCTGAGGTAGGATTTCAGCCTAGTTCCAATGGTCTCTGAAGCATGAGGGGTTCACCATTGCCATAGACTTAACTGTGTCCCCCAAAATTTGTATGTTGAATTCCTACCCCACCATGTGCTGATGTTTGCAGAAAGGGCCTTTGGGAGGTAATTAGGCTTAGATGAGATCATGAGGATGGGGTTCTCATAGTGGCATTAATGCCATCAGGTGAAGAGACACCAGAGAGCTTGTGTCCTCTCTCTCTGCCATCTGAGGACACAGTGAGAAGGCAGCTGTCTGCAAGCTGGGAGGAGAGCCCTCACTGGGAACTTAATCAGAGGGCATCTTGGTCTTGGACTTCCCAGCCTCCAGAACTCTGAACAAAGTTCATGTCTGTTATTTAAGCCACCCAGTCTATGGAGTTTTGTTAGAGCCAGCCCAAGCTTACTAAGATAATCAGTATGCTGCACTTTTATAAATGTAGTTTTTACATTTATAAAAACAAAAGAGATTTGCTGCTCTGTAATAACTGTACCTACACTGTAGATGGAATAACAAATCTACATACAGGTTTAGTAATCTATATGTAGATATAGAACATAGTGTATCTCATAGAGGCAGTGTCTGTGGTCTGGTGTTAATTTTAGGAATTAGCCATCATTGACTGGGCCTTGTCCAGGTTTTCCTCTCTCTTGTCCTGGCTTTGTAACCTAGTTATCCTTGTCTTTGCTAACCCATAACCAAATATTGTATCGGGACTATTATGCCGCTACAGATGATGCAGTTTGGGTTTACAGTTTCTCACCATTTAGACAATACCTCATCAAATATATTTCTGTATGACTTTAGTGATGTCAGTTTTTGATTCATTCCTGCATAGATCTGGGCAAATTGTAGACCTTAGGAGGTGTAGTCACCATCCAGTTCTCTAGACCTGCTTACAACATTTTTCTCTGAGTTTTGTTGTCCCAAAAGGAGGCTTCCTAAAATAGCCTTTAAGTGCCTTTAAAAAGAGAAACAGAAAATAAGAGGAAAAAAAAAAACACCCCAAACTCATTCCTTTACTGTGATGTGACCGTCCTCCCAAGACACTGCAATGACCTGAGTTTTGCTGTTAATTTCATTCACTTGTTTGGGCTATGTAGGTCCTGCCTAGAACTGGAATGTCATTATGTAAAGAAATATTTTTTGTTTATATTCTTTAATAGTACCAGTAATGTATATCTTATTCAGCATCGACAATATAATCGGGTAAACCTCACATCATCAAACTCACGTTGTAAAAATTATTTCACTTTTCAAAAAAATGGCATTTAAAAACTTGAATGATGTTAGTTATCTTAAAGAAGTATGTAATATATTTTTCTGGCTATCAGCTCCATTTGTTACAACCAACTACAGATTATAAATTGGTTGATCAAAACTCTAAGAACAGAAAACCAGAAGCCGCAGCATATGAGGAAATCTGGAACAGCACAGAACTCCAAACCTGAGCGTAGACCACCACCAGAGAAGCCAGGTGCTGGGAAGAAGCACTGTGTGTTCCTCCACCTGACATTGTTCTATGCCTGAGAGCACTCGCTCCCCATCACAGTCTCTTTTTGCCACCAGGGGTCTAATCCCTAATTTACAGATAAATTATTTCTAATTTACAACAGAAAAATGTCATGTCTGCAAAATTGCTTATGCATTTCTGAAAATTACAAAACTACTCTTACTAGTTACTCGTGGCACATGTGGATTATTTATACGTGATACATTCGGGAACCAAGGAATTCCTAAGCACAGGAAGCTCAATTCACTGAAATGTAGAATCGTTACAAAGCACATGTCAGATGTGGCTTATTCATTCCAAGCTTGTAGCCTGCGTCAGTCTCCTAGGTGGTTTATTAAAACACAGATGACTAAGCCCCACCCCCAGAGTTTCTGACCCAGTGGGTCTGGGGTAGGGCCTGAGAATCTGCATTTTCACCAAGTTCCTGGTGATGCTGGTGCGGTAACTTCAGGTACTACACCCCAAGCAGGACTGCGTGATTCTGTTTTTTAGGGACAGGGACCACATGATAGTCTTACCCATCTCTAGCCCTGGTGTGGTACCTAACACATAATCACCTCTCAATAACAAATAATAGCAACAGGAAGAAGAACTAACTATTATTTGGTACTAACCATGTGCTACTTCCTGTGTTAAGTGCGAACTTTACAAAGTTTATAACTCTATCAGGTAGACACTGATAGAGTTTTTTTTGTTTTTTGTTTTTTTTTGAGATGGAGTCTTGTTCTGTTGCCCAGGCTGTAGTGCAGTGGTGTGATCTCGGCTCACTGCAACCTCTGCCTCCTGGTTTCAAGTGATTCTCCTGCCTCAGCCTCCTGAATAGTTGGGACTACAGGCACCTGCCATCGTGCCCAGCTAATTTTTTGTATATTTAGTAGAGACAAGGTTTCATTATGTTAGCCAGGATGGTCTCGATCTCCTGATCTTGTGATCTGCCCAGCTTGGCCTCCCAAAGTGCTGGGATTATAGGCATGAGCAACCGCACCCAGCTGACACTAACTGACATTCCCATTTTATAGAGGGGAAAAATGGAACCTTAGGGAGGTTAAGCAACTGGCCCAAAGTCACACGGTCAGTTTGTGGTGGGCCCCTAGGAAAAAAAAAAAAGGTTCTTGAGCAATGTTCCCAGGAATATTTTAAAAAAATTGTGTACAAATTCAACAGAAAAGTTTTCAAATTGATATTGAGGGAGAAAAAAACGTTGACCAAACTTGACTTTGCAAACCATACTTTTTCTCAGAAGCTGCTAGATGTTTTCCAGTGAGCCCAGACATGTAGGATACCACCTTCACGGGCATCTCTCAGAACTTCTTCTGGGGAATGCTTTTGCTCCAGCTGAGGCAAACGTCTGTGAGAACCTCTGCATGGTGTCCACAGCTCTCTCTAAAGGGTCCTCAAAGGCAGCCCATGACTTAAAACAGCAGAGCCCCTTTGCAAGCTTTGTCTCATCTGTTTCTTCTAATTTAGCAAAAGAATCTGAACTCCTTGCGGTGATGGTCTTATCTCCTGGCTTCACTGTAAACAATTCAGGATTCCTGCTGTGGCTGCCAAGGAAGGAAACCTGGGAGAGTTCCCAAGGCCCAAGAGCGGCCAGCTCCTGTGCATGGCAGGCAGAGCTAATTCTCCGTCAGTCTACGCATGCCAGGAGAACGCTTTTTCTACGCATGCCAGGAGAATGCTTTGGGACTGTGTCCTGATAGTAAACACCATGCCGTTTAGACAGAATTCCCATTAGCTTTTCCATGGGGGAGCAAATGCGGAAGTTTTCTTCAGATAGCTTGCAGTTTCCCAGCCGTCCCCAGCCCTGCCCCCACAGAGTGACAAGAAACAATCACCAAATGGCTGTTGTTCCATCGATCTGTTTATTTCTCTGTCTTGGGGGCGAATGGATCAGGTGCAGGCCTGCTGTGGTGTGTATCAGGCGTTTAGGCAATCCTCAGCCCTGTCTCCCTCTGTGCCTTCCTCCCTCCCCGGAAACTCTTGGGATTCTGTTTCCGCCTCTGAAAAAAAAAAATCAGGGTTCTACTGCTACTGTTTAATTTCCTAGTAAGTGGTTATTGAGAAATTGGAGTGTGGCTCCAGGGAAACACTGCGGACTGTGAAAGACTCACGCCTTTGCTAAGCAGACGCTCTGGGCGAGTCGCCTGGGTCACTAACTTTGGCACTTTGGCTGTGTTGCTTTTCTTTGGGGAAGATTTATGGCCAAGTTGTCTTTACTTGCCTGTGTCCTTATCAGGCACAGCAGCAGTAGGAACCACAAGTAAAAGGAGTTAAATTTCTCCACCTTTTACTCATCAGGAGCGTGGTCTTCAGGGTCAGGCTGCCTAGATTCAGATCTGGCTGCACCACTCACTAGCTGCCTGGCCTTGTGTAAGCCACTGCACCACCCTCTGCCTCTGTTTTCTCACGTGAAAAGCGAGGACAATAGTATTATCCAGTTCCTGGGTTCCGTGAAGGTGAAATACTACTGCTTATGAATTGGCACAAAGTAATGCTCCATAATGGCTTGTCGTTATTACAAAAGCTTAAAATCGAAATTAAGGTATCCTCTTAAAAAAGTCCTTGCACATGTTTAGAAGCTGGCGAGGCTGCCACATGTTTTCTTTGCCTACCAGCTACTTACAGTTTACAAGAAGAAATGGGGCCAAACATGGATGGAGAGAAAAGCACCTTGAGTTCTCCTCCCAGGGGTGAAATCAGGTACAGCACTGTCACGAAAGAGCGGATGGTACTGACTGTGGGAAGCTTCCTGGGGTCTGGGTCTGAGGAAGAAAACTGCAAGATAACAAACGATAAGGAGGAAGTAGGAGTGCCTGCTTGCTTTTTATTTTTTTTTTCCGAATTCAGTTCTTTTAATAGATTGCATATACAGATGTTTAGCCATACTCTTAGATGAACTCTTTAAGAGCAGAACTTTAGATCCAATTTATATGCTCTGGATACCACCTTTCTTATTTTTTTACAGTAAGGTCTGGTATTCAGACACCCACTTGTACACTGACAGCTTTAAGAAAAGCAGGACACAGAGGGAGTTGTCACTTTTAGCCGTAATGAAATACCACTAACCCCTTTTTGCAATACCGAGTTCAAGTCACTGTCAGAGGCTAGCGCACCACAAAGTCACCAGGTACAAAATTGCTAGTTCATTTTTAAATTAATAACTTGAAATTACCCTTGTCCCCCACCCCATTACATCTTTTTATAAACAGCAAACATTTTGCTATTTTATACATAGGCTAGCAGGCTTGTTTCAATATGAAAGTGCTAATTCATTTACAGATTTTTATAATGAGTTATGTAGTGCTACAAGAAATGTCCAATAATCTACACAGGAACAATGATGAATGAAAATGATGAGGATTGAATAAGGCTATCATTATCTTATATTATTTACGTATAAAGAATAGATACCCAATGGTGAGGAAGAGACAGAAATTGGGCAAATACTCATAGGTGTAAAAATTACATCTACCTTTTTTTTTTTTTTTTGAGACGGAGTCTCGCTCTGTCTCCCAGGCTGGAGTGCAGTGGCCGGATCTCCGCTCACTGCAAGCTCCGCCTCCCGGGTTTACACCATTCTCCTGCCTCAGCCTCCCGAATAGCTGGGACCACATGCGCCGCCACCTCGCCCAGCTAGTTTTTTGTATTTTTTAGTAGAGACGGGGTTTCACCGTGTTAGCCAGGATGGTCTCGATCTCCTGACCTCGTGATCCGCCCGTCTCAGCCTCCCAAAGTGCTGGGATTACAGGCTTGAGCCACCGCACCCGGCCTACATCTGCCTTTGAGTTCATACTGTAAATGAGACGTTTTAAGTAGTCCTGTAGCCCGTGCCTATTTTTTCCTTAGAAAAGGAAAAGCTGCCTGACATCCGCTCTTGTTTCAGATTTCCACAGCTTCCCCTTTGAAGCTTCAGAGTCAGGATCTTACTTTCTTCAAAAAATAAAGAAAATATGCCCCCTGAGTTACCTCCCATCTCCACCCCCCACCCCTACCCCCCATCCCCACCCCCCATCCCCAACCCCCACCCCTACCCCCCGACCAAAATCCGGCTGGTTTCTTTTCCAGTGCCAGGCTGCATGATCAGGTCCCATCTCTGGGGTTGTTGTTTCTTTTTCCATCTATTGATCAGTAGTTTAGAATAGATAACATGAACCAGTTCTGGAACCACGACTAGGAGGAACACAAGCTGTTCACTACAGTCACACAGCAGGAAAGAAAGAGAGAACTCAATTCATCCCTGGTGCTGGGCCTCCGAAGTTGAAAGAACTTGGCACAAATGGGGCACTGAATTTGTATCCTCCATGCTTCTCAATCATTTTGGATTCATGGGCTGCTCTCCTTTGATCAGTCAGAGTTGCTGTACACTGTAACTGTTTTCTTTGTTCTTCATTAAGACGATGAGTCAGAGCCTGATACCACACAGGATTACGATTTTGACTCGTTCGAAAGATAACTTTAAATGTCTGATGCTCATCAACAGGGTTATCTTCATTATCAATGATTGTGGAATAGCCTTCCAGAAAATTCTCTCCCACATCATCATCTCAATCTTCACCATCTCCATCATCACCAGCCTGCTTAGCCAGAATCTCCAAATATTCTTGCCCATCTTCATCAATATCATCTTCATCACTCCCCAGTTCCTCTGGTCAATGCCACGCCCTTTGCACTGCAGAATGATGACCTCAAACAATTTTGCTGTGTGACACTCTGCATCTTCTCCTGCAACTCCTGTAAAAACCTTTTTGCACAGACTGTATATCATTTCAAGATAATTGGTGTCAGACAGAAGTGTGTCTGTATCAACTGCTACATAGTTATGAAGGAAGGGCATCGTATCTGTAAAATAATTAAAGCCATCTTGCTCAAAGACTTCAAATACAAGGTAGCTGCCACATCTGTGGAGACACTTGTTCACATGTCAAACTGTGCGCTAAAGAGAAGATCTCAGAGAATTCTAAGACATGTTGTTGTAAAACAGTACCAATGACCTGTAAGCAGATTCCCTCGAGCTGTTGGGTTATCTCTTTATGATCTTCAACTACCCTCAGTGTGTCAATTGTATTAAGAATTCCCATAGCAAATATTTGAGAGAATACCTTTTAGTTTAATGCATAGTTAAATTCATCCTGTAGTGTTCCTGGAGGAGCTAGAGCCTGGTCGTAGGCTACGACTCATCAATTAACTTCTACAGTGGAGACTACTTCTGGGACTGGAATATAAAAAAGAATCAAAGGTTTTGATTGTGAGTTGCAATAAAGGGAAAGACCATGCTCAGAGCAGTGCCAGCATCTGAAGTGTGGAGCCTTACCCATTTCATCACCTACATCGGAAGTAGTAAACTGGAAGAGATCACCAAGAAAATAAAAAGAGACTCATTCAGTGGGGGGGAAAAAAAAAAGAATTCCCATAGCAGTAACTGCTTTGTCATCACTACCTTCATCATCTGGCCCCGTCTGGATTACTTGGTTAAATGTCATTGCCAAATGTTGTGTCATTTCTACTGCAATAGGAGTAATTTCTTCACTATATTCATGGATCATTTTCTGAATTACATTGGTAAGGTCACCATTTTCTGTTTCTCTTGTAATACAAAAAAGAGCCTGCATGACAGGTCTGATGAATGGCATGGTATATTCTTTAGCTTTTTCTTGATTGCTGATCAATACTTGAAGGGCAATGGCAGCTTCCACTTTCACAAGCATTTCTCTATCATCAATCAGACATCTTCTTGTTAGCTCTAAGGCTGTTTGAAGGTTCTGATCACTTTTGAACTTCACTTCACAAAAATAGTAAAGTACCCAGCAAGCCCTTGCTCTCACGTAGCCTAGTTCACTGCTGAAGAGAGGGAGTACATGAATCTGCAACATGCATTCTGTCTGATCTTTACAGATCTTTTTCTTCAGAAGTATTTCAGCTAAAGAGCCAATCCTATGCAGGGCTCCATCGTTTTTTCGAGGGTCAGCATTTGGTTCTGTAAGAATCTGGTAACAAAATCCCAGTCTTTTGCGGTACCTCTTTCCTCTTACTACAGGCTGTAAACAGAAGTGTCTGGGCAGCAGTGGTAGGAGAAAGGAAATCTTCAAACACATCATACTTTGTGCGTATATATTCGTAAGGGTCTTCTTGCCAAAGTTCCTCGTCGGCATCTGTGCACATCAGTGGAAAAATAACATCTCGGATAATGTCTTGTATATAGGGCTTCAGATTCTTCCAGATGAGAGCATGAGAAACTTCTTGATTAATAAAAATTACAAAGGCAGTGAAGGCCCATTGGGGAATATACAGGAATGTTTAAAGCAGAAAATAAGTCATTTAAAGCTCCTCCACCCAGAGATCATTGTTAATTCCCTAACACATTTCCTGTTTTCAGGCTTTTGAGATAACCTGGGCAGACTTCGGCCATGGGAAAGGAAGGCTCAGGAGCCATGTGAGATGCTGGTGCCGTCCAGCATGGCCCCAGCTAGGAAAGGATGGGCCTGGGGTTCTGGGCACACACAAAGCAATGGGATTTGTCAGAATCATCACCAACCTCCTCTGAGCTGGGGCAGCAGAGTGTTCTAAGCCCCCAGCAACATGTAAATTCACCAAAGAAAGCAGTTACTAGAGTTCATACAGAGAAAGCAACTGATGATAAACTGACTTTTGGTTTTTAAAGATTTGGTGTATTAAAATGTGTTTTTGTTGTCTTTAGTAGTCTACTGACACCACCTTAGAATCTCTCTCATTCATTTCCTATCTGTAAGATGAGGGAGGTAACAGCCACACTTCTTTCTCTGAAGTTACAGACTCCCAGGGAGCAGGTTGCTGAAAGCTCTTTGAGGACACAGACTAGGTGTAGAGCCCCCCCAGTATCTAACATAACAGAAGGACAAGGTGGATAGAAGGGCAAGGTGCCTTTCCAGGGCAGCTGCAGAGTATGAGACCTTCTCGAAGGAAGGCGGAAGCCCTGATGGGACGCAGTGGTCTCATCTGGGTTCTGGTGAGAGTGGCAGCCCTGGAGGTGAATTTAGTCATGGTCCATCCAACAGGTCTAACTGGACATGGCATTCCACCTCTTCAAAAGCTGAACAGCCCACTTGACAGAAGTTTTCAAGTTTGGTTTAGCAATTCTATATTGTATAGATACTGCTTTTGTCTGCTGTAATAAACGAGGAGTTATAATTACTCCAAGCTTTGTTCTTTTTTTAATGTGTACACTACTTCTACATAATCAATGGTTGGTCCATTTTGTTAGTTTCTTACATTCCTCATAGACTGGTCTGAATGTTTGCAGTGGGATCAGACGTTACTAGCATATTGTCAGATTTTTTTGTCTTATTTTTTTCTATCACAGCCAGCCTGCCTGCCTGCCTAGATCTGTAGAACTAAGTCTCATTCAGGTCAAGGATCATGTGCTTGAAAGGAACTGAAACTCATTCACAGGGTGAGAGCGGGTAGTGGCAGACAGGAAACATTAGAGAATGTCAGGGAAGGCAGGGGCTCTCCCCGGTATTTCTCCCAATGGCCCCATTGTCTCTCCTCTCTGACGTGTGTTTCCTTTATCCCCCAGCCCCGGACCTATACTCTCTGTGAGGCTCTTAGTTTCTGCTCCCGCATCACATCAGCTTGCATGGAGAGGCAGCCGCACTGGCTCTGGAATTGGTGCTTAATGGCTCAGGGCTCACCTCTTCTGCTTTCTTTAGCAGAGGAGCCTGCAGGCTCCACGTTAGGGAGTTGCATCTCCTAACAGAGAGGGAGAGGGAGGAGCCCCCCTTGACTTAGAGTAGAGAAACTTCCTGTCATTCCTAATGAGAGTCACCTCATTGTCTTGGGAAAAGCAACTTAGAACATTTCAAGCCTCAGTGCAGGGAAAAGGCAAAGGGAAGGCAGGAACGAGGGGGCCTGGGGGGGGGTGTACAGTAGATTTCTCCTTTTCCACGCCTCCTTCAGCATACAGAATACAAATGATCTCTTGAGGAGTTGTATGGAGCAACCTAAACCACCCCCAGCACCGTTTCTAAAATTTGCCAATTAGATCCAAGTGGTTTAAGGAGCAAGGGAGGATAAGCAGAGTCCTCACTTCACCTAGCGAGAATTTACTAGCCAGGGAATTCTTCCTTGACTTAGGTGAGATTGTCAAGGTTCAAGGGATGGATGTTTTTGTTGCTCAGGAGCAGGAAGGAGGCAAGAGTTCATTTTGGAGGTGAGGAATAAGGAGGAGGGCAGCCCAAGGAAAGGTACACTTGGAAGGAGTGAAAAGGAATCAGGAGGCAGGACACAGGAAGCCTAGTGCTGTTGTTGACAATAGGTGCTCAGTAAACTTTTGGTCAATTAACTGGAAGAGTAAGGAAAAGATGGATGGAAGGCAAAAGGGGGCCCACTCTGGAATGTGGATTTCGAATGATCCCTATTCCCTATGCCTTTCCCTGCAGCTGAGAGCACCTGCCTTTGGCTCTGCTCCTGGCTTGGGCCCTGTGGTTCTTGGGGAGGTAGGAATAGAGCAGGGGAGCCAGCAGCCCCCTATCAGACAGGCAAGAGTCTTGCATCTTCCCTTCTGATGCATTCTAGAAGTGATGAGAGAGCATCGTCCTCTGCTCCCAGTCTGTTGCAAGAGCCTGCTGGAATTCCGTTCCCTTCTCTGCCCTCACTTGCTACAGGGACTGCCTCTCCAGGATGAAGTCATGGGGGCGGGAGCCATGGGGAGCCTTTGTGGCTGTGACCCATGATTGAGTCTGGGGGAGGGTTACCTGGAGGGTGGGGTACAGCCTACGGCCAATGAAACAGTTTTTTCACAGCATTAACTTAATGGGAAATGGAGGGACTCAAAAGCAGATCTCAGTCTTGTGACTGCCACGCTCTGCTCTGACCTGTGGGGCTGACAGATTGCTCTTCAGTAAATGTTGGACTTGGGTAATTTTCTCCTTCATATCCCTTAAAACCCATGACAATTGTGTTTATCCTGGAGTTTCCCTGACAAGAGAAAGCGAGCAAAAAATAAGTATTTACGTATATATATTTGTGTGTGAGAGAGAGAGAGACAGACTCCCATGGCATAGGACAGAGATAGATTCTGTCACTCAGGCTGGAGTGCAGTGGTGTGAATATGGCTCACTGCAGCCTAGACCTCCTGGGCTCAAGGGATCATCCCACCTTCGCCTACTGAGTAGCTGGGACTACAGGCGTGTGCCACCATGCCCAGCTAATTTTATATTTTTTGTAGAGATGCAGTCTCACTATGTTGCCCAGGCTGGTCTCAAACTCCTGGGCTCAAGCGACCCACCTGCCTTGGCCTGTCAGTTTGGAGATTTGATTACAGGCATGAGCCACTGCACTCAGTCCGTTATTTTTATTATTAGCAGCTCTGGGAATCTTTACCATAAAAGTTTTCTCCCTATATAGATAACAATGGGAAGATTGGAGATTGTGAAATCAAACAAAAATGGGTTTAAATTCTTTCATGTTCATTATCTAATGTGTGCTCTTATCTCATCTCTCTGAGACCTGTTCCGACATTTGTATAATGACGTTAGTAATATTACCTCATTAACGCATTGAGGATTTAGGTGGAGAATACCAATGTTGAGGTAGAAATGCCAGTCAGTCCTGGCAGGAAGGGGGATGACTAGAGGACTGTTTAATAACGGGATTATTTACAAAGGTGTGGCCAGGGTAGGAAGCAACAGGGACAGAGCTTACCCGTGCTGGTAGCAGTGAGGCTACCCTCTCCAGCTCTGAGGGGTTGGGAGTAAGGCATTGCTAGAACCTGCCTTGCAGGTGCTGTGTGACCTTTAGTCAAGGGACAAAGCCATCCCGCAATGACACCAGCAGGAGGAGTTTACAGCCGGCGTCATTTCCCTCTCTCTCCCTCCAGTTCCCTGCCTGGGCTCCCTGCCCATTGCTCAAATCCAACCAGAGGCCAGAGGGCAGGGGAGCCCCCGCAGGTAGTCTACGGAGGGCAGCCTCTGGGGGCACAGCAGCTGGAGAAGGGTGAACCATAGAGTGAACCAAGGAGACAGAAGATCTCCAGCATAGCAAGAGCTCAAGAAATGAGATGACTATGATGAGTCATTCAAGTTCAGTGTAGAGTCTTCCAGCCCATAGCTGGAAGAACAGGCATTTTTTTCTTGAGAACAGGCATTTTTGTTTTCTCACAAAGCATTGGTAAATCTCCACACAGATAATATGCGCCCATCAATGGTTGCTGATCACTGTTCAGCAACCACTGTTGGGCAAATTTTTTGATCATGGAGCAAAAAATGTTGACTTGTGAGCAAGTTTAACATTTGAAGTTCAAAGACAATGGTACGATAAATTTAAATTGCACAGCAAGGAATAAAAACAGGACAGGCATCAAGTCTGGTACAGCTTCATTTATTTCTTACTTTTGCTACCGAATTGAGTTTGCATCCAAGTGCTCCTCACGCTCCCATTGGCAGAATGATGAGGTAATGAACTAACAGCATTTACAGCAAATGACAGCAGATTGTTCTGTAATTCAGGGGCTAACCTACGTGCCACACAGTGGTCTTTTGATGTCTGTGAATTTCTTCAGGGTGGGTGGGGAAGCTTTTTGCTTGTAGGGGAAGGCTCTGGATGGACTGAGCCTCTGACATATCAAGCGTAAGTCCTGGGGTCCTGGGGCTTTATTCAGAGGAAGAAAGCAGATTCTACAGGCCGCAGTAGAGTGGTCTGTCCCGGAACCAAGCCGTCTGCCCTGAGAATTGGACTCCACGGTGGCCAACTGGACATTGTCCTTGTGCCCGGAGGGGTGACCTACACGTGGGACAGGAAAGGACATTGTGGCTTCGTCACCAGAAATGCTCTGCCAGGTCTGTCCTTCTGGAACTTGCCTAACCTGCTCTGCAAAGGTTTCAAGATGTTCTAATGCATCCACTTTAATTTATTCAAACCCCAACGTACAGTCTGATTTTTCTGGCTTCTGGCTAGCTGGGTGACGAGAAGGGTGTTGCTAAGAGGTAAATAAATGATGGAGCAGAGCCACCAGGAAGGTCCATGGGGCTTCCACAACCGCACTGGGCCCCTGGCCCGGAAATCTGCATTCTAACACTCCTCACTGATGTGGACAGGCCTTGTTTTAGAAACAGGACTCCCAGGAGCAAGGGAACCAAAAAGTGTATTTCAGGATAAGTTAAACATAAAAAAAGTCCTACCTTATTTAAAAAAACAAAAACCTGCTTACTTCCCTTAAAAAATATGTAGTTAAGGTTAGCCACTTGCACTTATTTGTAGAATAATTGCATTGTGCTTACATTTCTGGCAGGCAAAATGGCATTTTATTACCAATCGGTCTGGCAAGAACACAAGCGATCTAAAACCTTTTTTTTACCTTTTTTTCTCACTCAAGATCAAGTAATGATGGGTTCCACTAAAGTCTTAGTAGAACGGCCCACCTGTGTGACTGCTGAAAACTGGGTGACAAACTCTACACGGGGGTAGGTGACCCGCTCTGTTGTTGTCACCCTGGGACACTGCACCATCTGTTTGTTGAGTTCCTCTGATGGGCTGACTTCTGATGATCCTGTGCTTTAACGAAGTGGCTTCTGCAGCATAGGCTTTAAATCCAAAGTCCAGGTGGTGTGGGCTGAAAAAAGGAACCGTCCGGACTCTGGTGCTAGTGTCGGGTGGGTTTCCACAGCCCACGCTGAATGCTGGGGGTCAGCGGAGCAGCCAGGCATCAAAGACCGAGTGCAGAGTCTGTCCCACGTGGGCGGGAGGGAAAGGGAATCCCAGATCTGACTTTCATCCTTCAATTCCCATGCACGATTTTCTCTAACTTCCGTGTTTCAGGATGGAAAAAAATTGCCAAAACACACAGAACAAGGCTAGTCCAGAGAATTGTTGAGGATGTGACAGGAAGTTTAAACTTAAAGTTCTTATGGCCCTTGACGTTCTGGAGTTAGAGGAGGGGAGAGGGTGCTCTGCAGAGCTGAGGTTTGCTGGAGGCCTAATCCTGAAATTAGTAGGGACTGGTTTGTTATTTGGCTGAATCACCTGCCTGATGCCTGCCTGAAGTCAGAGGAGATGGGCCGGGCCACCCTGTGTATGGAATCAAAGGAAGAGCTAGTGGCTTCTGGTTCCTGGCCAGGTTTCTGTCTGTGTCTGCTTTAAATAGGCTCTGTACACCCAAAGGCTGTATGACGGACACATATTTATTATTCAGGACATAAGACAAACTTTCGCCTGGCATAAGCCCACCGTGTGGCCAAGGCCTGCCTCAGTCCCTGTATGGTGAGTGCTGCTGTGCCTGCTGCCCACGTCCCCTGGGCTGAAGACCTGTGCCACGGCTCTGGGGCAAGGGTGGGGATTAAAAACCTTAGGACCTCACAGGACCCTGGGGTCCCAGCCTTCGGTTGCCTGTACTGCTCCCCAATGGAAAAATTCACCTGGGAGTTCCTCCAAGTCCTCTGTGGGTTAGGGAGGTGCAGAGAGGTGGGTGAGGTAGCCAGGAGGCTACTCCACTCTGCCCCTTTCTTCAGGATGTTTTCTTTCTGCCCGGAGTGGTGGTGAACACACAGGCTGACCTCATGCCTGTATTGCAGGGTCTGTCTGGGCTGGGGCAGGTTTGCACCCTGCCTGGGTGCTCGGCACCTTGTGTGAAGGGGATCAGTCAGGGCAATCACCTGCACCCCGGAGTCCACCCTGGAAGCCAGGGCTGGCACATGGCTCCACACACACAGCCAGCGGGACTAGGACTAAGTGAGCAGAGCCCAGTTCTTCTCGTTCCCAGTGTGAGCTGACGTGGGCGCCTCCCTGTAACTGGATCAAAAGGAGACTGCTTGGCAAATACAAATGAAAGCACAGTCTAGGACCCAGCCGACTGGAGAGAAGGCATGAATCAGAGAAGAGAAAAAATGGGAAGAGGTCAGAGATAAAGGTAAAGCAGAGTTGATGAGAGCTGTAGAGGTACGTGGGAGGAATAGTCAGTGTTCTGATTTATTGACTACCTTTCAACTCACTGTTTAGTGTCATGGGAACGAGGCGTTTATCAGACAAGATCAGAAGTTTAAAGGTGGCCAGCTTTATGGGGTTAATAACTCCGTGTCCATGTTCCCTAAGTGAAGTGAATAGCTCTTTGTGCTGGTAGCATGCTGAAGGATTCACAGGTTTAGAAAAAGCACAGACCACATGTGAAGAAGTAACCACTTATCAGATGACTGT
The DNA here is from genome assembly GCF_024542745.1 of Macaca thibetana thibetana. Lineage (NCBI taxonomy): Eukaryota > Metazoa > Chordata > Mammalia > Primates > Cercopithecidae > Macaca > Macaca thibetana. The sequence goes on from NC_065594.1 coordinate 4,026,357, forward strand.
GAGGGCAGAAATCAACAGAACCTGTAAACACACTATTTTCCTGGACCTACATAAGTGCCTATTCAGACGCTGACTGCTTTTTAAAACCTTTATTTTTCTCCCTATAGGCTTTGCATATGTAATGTAAGGAGCCGGGAATCTGCAGGTTAAACTGCTGAAAAGAAAACTCTGGTGAGCTATGGAGGAATGAGACAGGGTTCTTCTTCTTTTTTTTTTTTCTTTTTGTTTTGAGACGGAGTCTGCTCTGTCGCCCAGGCTGGAGTGCAGTGGCTGAATCTCAGCTCACTGCAAGCTCCGCCTCCTGGGTTCCCGCCGTTCTCCTGCCTCAGCCTCCTGAGTAGCTGGGACTACAGGCGCCCACCACCAGGCCCGGCTAATTTTTTCTATTTTTAGTAGAGATGGGATTTCACCGTGTTAGCCAGGATGGTCTGGATCTCCTGACCTCGTGATCCGCCCGTCTCGGCCTCCCAAAGTGCTGGGATTACAGGCCTGAGCCACCCGCCCGGCCGAGACAGGGTTCTTAAGGGTAGTGGGGCGCTTTCTGGCTTCATCCTGATTCACTTGTTTGCCTTCATGTGAATCTCCGTATTTTCTGAAATAAAACCCATCCTAAACGACAAGGATTGTCCAGTAAGGAAATTCAAGAGAGTTTCATATAAGCTTGAAAGTCATCCAGAAAAGGAATTAGAAAAATGCTTTGAACAATAGCTGCATTATTTAAATCCACTTATTAGGTGGCTGCTTTGAAGAGACAAATGCTTATTGGGGTTTTTAAGTTCTTGTGCACTTGTTTACAGGAGAGAGAGAGATAAAGGAATTTGCATTACATATGGGCATGTCTTGTTGAGATCAACTAGTCCCCTTTCCTGTGATGCTTCTTGGACTTGTGCAGAAAACGTTGTCCCTCCTTGCCCCAGGGCCGAGGACCAGCTGACTTCTCACCGGACTGACTCGCAAAACCATCTACCCAAAGCATCTCCACTTACCTGGCCAGAGCTTCATCCTGGCTTCATCCTGATTCACTTGTTGTGTAAGGCACGTCACAAGATGTGCCTTATCTTGTCCACCTCAGAATCCTCCAAGGGCCTGGAAATCACTAGAAATCAAGACAAGTCAGATAAAAGGATTTTGTGCTACTTTCAGGTGTCCAGGAAGTAAAGTTCGGATGCTGAAATGTCGAGATTTACAAGATGTTTCAGTGGCTTATGAGAACAACAGAACCATGTACTTAAAGTGGAAAATATAACAGAAAATCTGAAAAAAAAACTTTCATGCAGCTGTACAAATTACTAGGTTATTGCTCTAACATCTATCTGAGGAAACAGGAGTTTTGCTGAAGGACAGGGATAACCAATGTGCACCCTGGCTGTCTTGGGAAATTGTAACACTTTGGGGGGCAACTGGGAAGAGAGAGGATGAGGACATGAGAAGCCAGGGTGTTAAATGGCAGCATAAAACAAGGGAAGGCATATTAGAGAGGTAGGCAGGTGTGGCAGACACAGCCAACCATCCATTCTCCCTATTTCCCTCAGAACAGCTCACATGTCCCTCAGGGTACCAATGAGCTCGGCTTAGAACTCACAGCTTCCCTGACTCCCTTGCAGCTAGGGTTGACCATGTTACAAAGGTCAGCCAGTGAGATGCACATGGAGTCACAGGCTAAGGCTTCTGAGAAGGTTTCTTAAAGGAAAAGCAGCTGATGTGTTATTTGCCCTTCTCCCTTCTCCCTGGGCACAGAGCTGGAGTGCAGAAGTAGAAACCATCTTGACGCCGCAAGATAAATGCTACATGCTAAGTGTAACAGAAGAGAAATCTAGAACAAGCCTGTAACCTGATTGCACTGTGGAGCTGCCATCAGCCTTGAGTGGCTTCCCCCAAAAAATCTTCTGTTATAGGAGAACAGTGAAACTCTATTCAGTTGAGCCATCACACTCACGCTTCAGTTTCAGAGGGCCATCTGGACCCAGTCCTAATTGATGCGGTCCTCCAATATATCAGACCCTGGACAGAAGGCCAAGAGGCCAGAGTTTCAGTCCTGGCTCTGTCCTGGCTCTGTCCTTATTTATGAGTGTGGGACTTAGGTAAACTATCCAGGAACCCAAGCGTCAAACTGGGGGTAAACTAACTGCCAAAACAACATCTCACAGACTGTGTTGAAACTAAAATTATTTAAAAGTATTTGAAAAGTATTAACGTTATTAGGAAAGTACAGAAAGGGGTTAACTCAGTAAGGCCGGGCTTAAGACATTGAGAAAATGTGGTGTTTGGAATTCAAAGTCTACGAAAGGACGGTTGGGCACGATGGCTCACACCAGTAATCACAGCACTTTGGGAGGCCAAGGCAGGTGGATCACCTGAGGTCCCAAGAGTTCGAGACCAGCCTGGCCAACATGATGAAACCCCCCTTCTACTAAAAATACAAAAATTAGCCAGTCGTGGTGGTGCATGTCTGTAGTTCCAGCTACTCGGTACAATGAGGGCGCAAGAATCACTTGAACCTGGGAGGCAGAGATTGCAGTGGGCCAAGATTATACCACTGCACTTCCAGCCTGGGCAACAGAGTAAGACTGTGTCTCAAAAAAAAAAAAAAAAAAAAAAAAAGAAAAGAAAAGAAAACCAAGTCTAGGAAAGGAAACTTCATACATAGCACACCTGGAGATGATATGACTGTTGAGGCCAGGGAAGGAGCCAACATCAGCAATGGATTCCCACATATTTCCAGCGGGCAGGTGGGTCCAGCAGCAGATATAACTAGATATCCTGTACCCAAAGGCCCAGTGGGATTAGACTGTGCAGCCTGTGCAGATCAGATGATAGCACAGAGATCAAACTGCCCCACCACAAAACTTCCTCTCTGCCGCACTCCTGCACAGGTTGAAGGGAAAGAGAAATGTGAAAGATTTAAGTATTGTAGCCCAGTGAGATTAAGTTAACCTGGTAGAGACTGTGTAAGCCCAATTGGAAATAGCAGGTCCTAGGACATTTGAGATCTACTGTAGAAAATAAAGTTATGTTTCCCTGTGTATTTAAACATTGTAAATTTCAATGCCTTTGCCCATAGCTACAGGAAGCTTAATGTCAGTGGGCAGAAGAAGGACAGACAGGGTCGGACCTGGAACTAGATACCCCTGCTGAGCTGGGGCAGGTGCTAGGGATGCCTGAAGGTGAGGGAAGAAAAGCAAGTCATGCAGGTAAAACACAATAGCTAGAGACAGGCAGCAGGTGGTAGGTAGGCGTAAAGGGGTGTGTGGGGTGGACCATAACATGTGAGGAGGTGGAGTGCGGCACAGGGAGGCCCAGCTGAGCGGAGCACAGCAGAGATACTAGCAGACGGCTGGGCAGGGAAGCTGTCCACACCCACAGAACCAGAGCACAGGGGAGGGGAGGCAGAATAGTGCCGGGGCCACAAAAAGGAAATGGCAAGAGAAGACAGAGCTGTGGTCCAAAGGGGCGAGGGGACAGGGCAAACAATCATTGGCACTAGAGCGAGTCCCCGGGATGTGGGCTCCAGAAGTGACAGCCTGCGTAGAATCAGACAGCGCATCCAGAGTGGAGGTTTCGTGAGCCCCGCTTGGTGATTCCCGGCTGAGGAGGGGCCGGCTCCAGCACCTGGGGGAGGCCTCTAGTTCTGCATGCCTTCCAGAGGTGGTGCTAAGGGTAGTTGCTGGCGGGAGGTGGGGAGCGGGTAGGAAGATGTAGCAAATGTTCCAAACGGAGTGGCAAGGTAGAATGGTACCCAGGTAGAACTCTGCCAGGCGAGAAATGCCAAGAGAGCTACAGAAGCTGTGTCCTTGGCTGTGGGTTTGGGTCCATGAATTTCTCCCTCACTGCCTTTATGCAGGGAGTAATGGCAGACAGTGCCTAGTAGATTTGATATGTTGGTTTCTGGGGCTTTTCCAAGTACCCTAAAACCGTACCATGAAAACTGTAAGCCCTGGCCCCCTTCCCAGTGAGCAGTTATGCTCTGGAAGAATCTGGTGCGCTGCCCAGGGCGTGGAACAAGCCTCTGGCTGATTCTTGCTGTTATTTATCACAGAGGCAGATGGGTGGGGGTTGCGCCTGCCGCATAGAGGTTGTGCGGCTGCCGAGAGCGGCACATCTCTTTTTAGCAGTTTAAGCCAGGCCTGGATTAGCAAAGGGTCCCAATGGGAAATGCTTGCAGGAGAGAGGAAAACTGATTTGTTTGTTTAGCACAGGGAGCAGCAGCGGAACATCAGTAGAGAGGATATGCCATCTTGATAGACCAGAGTGGCTTTTACTCATTCAAAAGCCACTGACTTCTATGAGCAGCTGGTCGTGACCCACTGTTCCACCCTCCCCAGCACCAACATTGCTCCCTGAGCCTAGAAAATACAAAGGCTTTGTTCAGTGATTTTATGGCCTCAGGATGGCTTCAGTCATTGTTATGGGCAGAATGTGTCCCCCAAAATTTTGTATGTTGAAATCCTAGTTTCCAGAACGTCAGGATGTCACCTTATTTGGGAATAGGATCATTGCAGAGGTAATTAGTTAAGATGAAGCCATTAAGGCGAGCTCTAATCCAAGATGACTGGTGTCAAAAAAGGGGAGACTCAGACACAAAGTTATGCGTAGAAGGAAGACGATGTCATGAGACGCAGGGACGAGGTGGCCATCTACAAGCCAGAAAGAAAAGACAGGGATAGATTCTCCCTCATAGCCTTCAGAAAGAAACAGCCCTGCCAATGCCTTGATCTCAAACTTCTCAACTCCAGAGCTGCAGGAAAAGAAATTTCTATTGTATAAGCCACCTAGCTTGTGATACTTTGTCAGGGCAACCCTAACAAATGAATACACTCATTATTAAAAAAAAAAAAAATACTTTTTCTTCTCTCATCCTTTCCTCTGATTTGCAATAATTAGGAAAGAGACAGTGCAACAATTTGAACGTATGTATTTTTGATAGAAGTTGGAAAGCTGTGTATCCTATAAAATCGTATTTGTTCACAGCAAGATTGAAAATTACATAATGTGCCTCACTTTCACTCTTTAAGAGTGTTTTTTGGGCCGGGCTCGGTGGCTAATGCCTGTAATCTCAGCATTTTGGGAGGCTGAGGCGGGTGGATCATGAGGTCAGGAGATCAAGACCATCCTGAATTTAGCATAATGTGAAAGAAAAGGAGGGCTGGGATATTTATTTTTAAGTGAATCTTTGGATCTGGAAACAAAGTGTTCACTTTCCTAAGCAGAATTAAGAAGCTCTTGGATGCCTTGAAGCAGCAGCAGCCTCAGAAGTTGCTCAGAGAGCATGAAGCTCAGTTGGGCTGGTGTGGGAGAGAAGTTTTCCTAAGAAGATTATTAACAGGAAATTATTCATCTGAGTTTCTGAATGGTCTTTCATTGCCAGGCCACAAAAATTCCTTATTTTTAAATAAACAGTCATGTGGCTTATGCCTGTAATCCCAGCACTTTGGGAGGCCGAAGTGGGCGGATCACCTGAGGTCAGGAGTTCCAGACCAGCCTAACCAACATGGAGAAACTCCATCTCTACTAAAAATACAAAATTAGCCAAGTGTGGTGGCGCATGCCTGTAATCCCAGCTACTCAGGGGCTGGGGCAGGAGAACTGCTTGAACTTGGGAGACAGAGGTTGCAGTGATCTGAGATCGTGCCATTGCACTCCAGCCTGGGTAACAAGAGCGAAACTTAGTCAATAAAAGTAAGAAAGAGAAGAAAGGAAGTAAAGGAGGGAGGGAGGGAAGATTTTCAAGAAAGAAAAGAAAAGAAAGAGAACTAGGAAACACTCAGAAAAAAAATGTCATATGAATTCTGTATATAGACTTCCCAAAGCTAATTTAATGGGCTCAGCTTTGAGGCCACGATGCTCACCAACGTTGTGGATTCTCTGGGCCTACTGAGCTGTGACAGGCCCTAGCACAAGACTGGCACATAGTAGGCCCACAGGAAATATTTAAGGAGTGCTGAAGGGATAAATGGATTTGTATGCAACAAGTCTGCATTGTGGATGCAAATTTGATTAAATATGTTCTTTATTTTTATGAGAGACAAGGTCACATGCATCAGAGACAGGTGTCGACATCTGGTAATCACTGTGTGAACTTGGCAAAATTATTTCGCCCCTTCGGGTTTCAGTTTCCTCATCTGTTAAATGGTTCCTAAGTGTCTTCCAACTTTGAAAAGGTCATTGAAAAGACTCTCCTCGTGTCTAGGTGGGATGAAAGGCCCCTGAACTGAAAGAATAAGACATGGGCTCCAGCCCTGGGTTTACCAGGGGCCTGCTCCTGGCTGGGCCTTTGCTGTCTCTTAAGAATTTGCTAGTCCTGAAAAGGGCAGTCTCTCCTCAGCCAAAAAGGATTTTTAAGATGTCAAAACACCATAATATACAGAAAACTAAAAATATTTACAACCTTCTTTACATTCTGCTTACATATTATCAAGAAGTGACCCACACCCACATGATCCCAGTACTTTGGGAGGCTGAGGCGGGCAGATCACTTGAGGCCAGGAGTTTGAGGCCAGTCTGGTCAACATGGTGAAACTCTGCTGCTACAAAAAAATACAAAAATTAGCCAAGCGTGGTACGCATGCCTCTAATCCCAGCTACTTGTGAGGCTGAGATAATTGCTTGAGCCTGGGGGGCGGAGGTTGCAGTGAGCCAAGATCATGCTAATGTACTCCAGCCTGGGCAACAGAGTGAGACTCTCTCTCCAAAAAAAAAAACAACAAAAGTAACATTAAGTATGGTCAAGAAGTACTGTGCTCTCTATTTTATGTGCCTCATCAGAGGTTAGGACGTAAGACCAAGGAGAGTCAGAGAGCTGGGTAGCTAAACGGCTCTATTTGATAAAGCCTGACCCTCAGTGATGTTTGATGACTGGTTGTTATTGTGCGTTCTTGAGATTTTATGCTGCATCTTTTGAATCTGATCAGTTGCCCAGAGATGATTATAAAAGTTTTACTGGGCCAGGCATGGTGGCTTACGCATGTAATCCCAGCACTGTGGGAGGCCAGGCCGGTGGATCACCTGAGGTCAGGATTTCGAGACCAGCCTGGCCAATGTGGTGAAACCCCATCTCTACAAAAAAAAAAAAAAAAAATACAAAAATTAGCTGGGAGTAGTGGCATCTGCCTGTGATCCCAGTACTCGGGAGGCTGAGGCAAAACAATCGCTTGAACTCAGAAGGCAGAGGTTGTAGTAAACTGGGATGTGCCACTGCACTCCAGCCCAGGGGACAGAGCAAGACTCCATCTCAAAAAAAAAAAAAAAGTTTTACTGAATTAGTATTATTAAATTGTTTCTTGGGAAGCTTGTACAAATTCTGTACTTCCTCCAGTAGGGGTTTAGTGCGTCAGTTTTCCTAGAACTGGAACTGCTAGTGAACATTGACGTGATGTTGAATTTTTGCTACTTTAATAAAAGAACGACTGCATTGGTTTTAAAACGTACATCTCTTTAATAATTAGCAAATATCCTTTTCTTATGTTAATTTAATAATTATAATTTTTTGGTTGTAAAAGATCTTTTTTATTTTTAAATTTATTTTAGAGATGGATTCTCCCTATGTCACCTATGCTGGAGTACATTGGTGCTATCACAGCTCACTGCAGCCTTGAACTCCTGGGCTCAAGTGATTCTCCCACCTCAGCCTCCTGAGTAACTGGGACCACAGGCTTGAGCCACCACACCTGGCTAATTTTTTTTTTTTTTTTTTTGAGACGGAGTCTCACGCTGTTGCCCAGGCTGGAGTGCAGTGGCGCGATCTCGGCTCACTGCAAGCTCCGCCTCCCGGGTTCCCGCCATTCTCCTGCCTCAGCCTCCTGAGTAGCTGGGACTACAGGCGCCCGCCACCGCGCCCGGCTAATTTTTTTGTATTTTTAGTAGAGACGGGGTTTCACTGTGGTCTCGATCTCCTGACCTTGTGATCCGCCCGCCTCGGCCTCCCAAAGTGCTGGGATTACAGGCTTGAGCCACCGCGCCCGGCCATTTTTTTTTTTTTTTTTTTTTTTTTTTTTTTTTTTTCTTTAGAGATGCGCTCTCGCTGTGTTGCTCAGGCTGGTCTCAAACTCCTGGGTTCAAATAATCCTCCTGCCTTGGCCTCCCAAAGTGCTGGGAACACAGGCATGAGACATCATGCCAGTCCTAAAATATCTTTTCATATTCTTCATCTAGTGGAGTATTATTGAATTTTAACATCTTATTTAATAAACTAATGTGATTTCCTAGGGCTGCTAAAACAAATTATTATAAAGCAACATAAATGAATTCTCTCACACTTTGGGAGGTGTCAGCAGAGCTGCGCTCCGACGGCTCTGGGGCTGCATCCCTTCTCGCCTCTTCCAGCTTCCACTAGCTGCTAGGAATCCGTGCTGTTCCTGGGTCTACACATGCATCATTCCAGTCTCTGCCTCTGTCTTCACACAGCTTTTTCCCGTGTGTCTCTGAGTCCAAATTCCCCTCATCTTCTAAGGACACCAGTCAGTTTAGGGTCCACCCTCCTCCAGTATGACCTCTCTTCACTGGACTACATCTGCAGGGACCCATTTCCAAATAAGGTCCCATTCACAGAGATTGAGACTCCAGCTTACCTCGTGGCGGGAGCGCTGTTCAGCCCACAACAACACTTAAAATACGAACAGGACGTTCTGACAGAAGCAGCAAAAACCCGCAGAGATCCTCCTCTGGGATTGTATCGCTGGCAGGTGACTGGTACAATCACAGGGAAGAATCTTTGTAGGTTTATTCCCATCTGTTATATAAAGGTGCTGCAGAAACCCGTGTCCTCCAGATTTGTAACTACATGTACATTGGTTAAGATTTCAGAACACTAGTGACTAAACACCAACTGGAACTACAGAAATCCTCTCTGAGCGTGGTAACTCAGGAAGGTGCTCTGGGTGTATTTCTGGCTGTGGCACTGCTTAGCTACATGAGGTAGAACCATTTGCTTAATTGATGTGCCTGTTTTTGTTTCAAAATCTGTAACACGCAAAGTGTACCCAACTCTAAGGCTCCTGCCAGTGCTAGTAACCTAGGACTGCAAATGCCATAATAAGTTAAAGCCATTGTAGGGGCACACAGGTCTTCAAGTTTGTGTTTATAAACGCAAGCCTAGTCGTTTAGGTTAAAGTTCATTTATATGCAAATCATGATCATCTGTGAACACCACGGTGGGTTCTGCGGGGAGCGGTCAAGAGCTCTCATGCATGCTGAGATGCTCAGGAAATCGGTTCATGGTTTGTTGTCCCAGCAGACAGAGAGGATATTTTCAAAATATAAAAGGTTCATTGAAGCCGGAAGTGGAACTAGTAATTCAACTATAGAGTTTTCATTTTCAGAAACCTTTATAAACAAGAAATTTAGTGGGGTCTGGGTTAAGCGATTCTGGAACCCCAAACACAAGGGTCACGTGTAGAAGCCGAGCCCTTCGGATCAAAATTCAGCCTCTCCCCACAGAGTCAAAAGTTCCTCGTCAAAGCCCAGTCTCACGTGTGCCCCTGCTCCGGGGCCTGTCTTTCTGAGACAGCGTTAACACACGGGACTGCAATTAATGTAGGGATTATTTGGGAAACTGCAGTGTATTTAAGTGGAAAAGCCCAGAATGTTAGTATTATATAATGAAGGGAACCCATGAATTCTGGGTTTTCTAACTCCATTAGTGATGGACACCAGGATTCACTTCTTTGATGAATGTCTGCCTTATTTTTAACATTAAAACCAGTGAAGCTCACCTGTTTCATATAATCTTAAAGGAGACTATTTTAAAAGTTAGGCCTGGCTGGCCACTGTGGCTCATGCCTGTAATCCCAGCACTTTGGGATTGCAGGTGGGCGAATCACCTGAGGTCAGGAGTTCAAGACCAGCTTGGCCAACAAGGTGAAACCCCATCTCTACTAAAAATACAAAAATTAGCCAGGCATGGTGGCGAGCACCTGTAATCCCAGCTACTCAGGAGGCTGAGGCAGGAGAATTGCTTGAACCCAGGAGGCAAAAGTTGCAGTGAGCCAAGATCATACCACTGTACTCCAGCCTGGGCGGCAGAGGCAGACTCTGGCCCAAATGAAAAAAGAAAAAAAAAGAAAGAAAATAAACTAGGCTGTACATGGTGGTTCAAGCCTGTAATTCTAACACTTTAGGAGGCCAAGGTGGGAGGATCACTTGGGACCAGGAGTTCCAGACCAGCCTGTGCTGTAACATAGTGAGACCCTGCTCTACAAATAATTAATTATTTAATGTACTGAGTGCTCTGAGGAATTCTAGCGAAGGTCACTTTTTGATGTTGAGCCTTGGTAATGTGTTTGAATCTTCCGCCTTTTCCTGCTTCCCTCCTACCTGCTGTGCCTGACAGGGTCCTACTTACTCTTCAAAGCCTCCTTGGCTTCTCCAACTGAGCTCTAATCCTTCTCTCTCCCGTGATCCCAAAACCCTCTGCGTGTTCCTCTGTTAGAGAGCTGATCCACATAACACAATCACCAGGGCAGTCCCTGTGATAACGTGAGTACTTCATGAGGGAAGGGCCCGAGTCGTGTTCGTCCTTGCAGCCCAGTGCCTGCCATGCAGGGGTATGGAACGGTTGTTAGTTAAGTAACAAGTGGGGCTACCCGTAAACATTGCTGCTTCTCATAGGAGTAGCTAGGGAGCCTCCCGTGGCTAAGAAAAGGAGATCGAGGGCTATCATTAAGTGAACATTGTTATTTTTTCTAATTCATGCATCACTTCAAGGGTAATAATGTGCTGTCTCAGAGCAGGCTAACCATTACTTTGGGCCAGTCTGGTATTCTCCTTTTCTTCACTGCTGCCTTTTCACTGGGTGTGCACATGGAGTCAGGTCTTCATGTTGCTGTTTACTCATCTCTAGGGCCTCTCAGATGAACCTCCAATAGACTGCACAGTGTCTTTTCTCTTTTTTCCAGAAACAATCCAGCAAGCTTTTCATAATTGTGATTTACAGTCCTGATACCAGAGCAATCTTGGACAGTATTAATCATTTGTAGGGAAAGTTTTTTTTTTTTTAGCTTTTTAATGCTAAAAATAGGATAGAAGGTTCTCATGTATCCTTCTCCCGGCTCCTCTCCCCGTACCAATATTAACATCTGACATAACCACAGTGCACTGATTAAAACCAGGATATTAACATCAATACAAAGCCTATGTACTAGTCTACAGGCCTTATTCAGAATCTGCTGATTTTCCCACTCACATCCTTTTGCTGGTTCAGGTTACGGTCCAGGATCCCACATTCCAGTCAGTTGTCAAACTAAACTGTTTTCTCCAAATGTTACAGTTCTTTAGTTTTCCTTTGTCTTTCATGACTTTGACACTGTTGAAGAGCACCAGCCCATTTCTTCCCCCTCAGTTTTGGTTTGTCTGATGTTTTCACCTGTCAGATTGAGGTTATGCATTTGGGGGCAGAAATGTCACAGAACAGATGCTGCACCTTCCCAGTGCATGGGAAATGTTTTTCCTTGACTTTTGTGTGTGCATATTGGAGCTTTTCTTTAAGAGGTAATTACGACTCTTCAACAACTTTTCTTCCTCCTCCCCCTTTCCTCTTCCTCATCCTTCTTCCCCCTCCTCTTCCTTCTTTCTCCTCCCTTCTTCTCTTGGCATTTTACTTTCTTTTTCTTTCTCAGGCATTTGGTAGGTCACTGAAAAGGCTTAGCTATTTGGACTCGTAATTCATGGGCCAGGATTCCCTTGGAAGAGTGTTTGTTTCCCTGCCCCTGGGAGGCCTGAGGAAAGACGGGGCTCGTCATCCTCATGTCACCCCGGGCCTCCTCCTTTGTTGCGGGGCTGAAGCAGCTCTCCGTCCATGCCCGGCCTCTCACTGGTTACAAACGGCTTCGGAGGTTGGGTTCACACAGAAGCTGACCCCGAGACAATGGCTTGAGTCCACGTGGTTTCTTTAGGAGGTGATCCCAGGAAGCACCTGCCGGGCAGCAGGCAAGAGGCAGGAAGGGAGGGAAGGCTGGTGCCTCATCTTCAGTCTCCATCCACCACTGGGTGAGGGTGCTCCCCAGGGCATTCCTTTTCTGGCATTTTGGCCTGATCCAAACCAGAGAAAGCCTGCAGGCAGGGAGTCAGCGGGCAGGAAGCAGGAAGTCTAGACGGAAGCTCCTGGTGTTTAAGGCAACTGCAAGTGCCCAGAAATATGGGAGGGGTACCTACATTGCCTCTTCCTCGTTTCCCATTTTACTTCTCCCATTTCTTCCCAATATTAAAGTAAAAATCCTAAGTGGTGCCTGGAGCAGCGTTGCAAGGAGAAGGCATTGAAATAGAGGTTTTGTGTGGATACAAATCCGCAGCTGCTGGCAGCGCTCTCATTCCTATGTTCTCTTATATTTTGGATACACTGATACTTCTATTTTATAAAGATGAGTGACCAAGAGCAGAAAAGAAAAAATGTGTTTTCTAACTTAAAAAGTTACTCCTTTCCAAGTAGAAGGCTTTTTTTTCCCCAGGCTTTCTGACTCTGCTGTCAGCTATGGAGAGAGATGAGTGAACTGAGCTCTGAGGGACGTCCTGATACCACCCACAGGGAACCCGAAATGTCCTCCAAGGGAACCAGAGAACATCCGACAGTGGGGGCTGAGCCCTTTTCAGAAACCGTCTGGCTACTTGATGCCATGTCTTGCTGTAGATAGTCCCAGAGGTTCTGAGATGAGACCTCTGAGACTAGGAGAAAGGGCTTACTTGGAGGAACACGTAACACTTTCTCTCTGGCCAGATGACCTTAGCCAAGTTATTCTTCTAATGTCCTCATCTGCAAAATGGGAAGAACACCTGTCTCATGTGGTTGCCCTGAAACCACAAGGCATATGATGAGAGGTCACAGGTGAGAAAGGCCGCCCAGGGTTGGCCAGAAAAACTCATAGCACATAGAGTGGGGAGAACAGAGATCCTCCCACCACGCCCCGACTGTGAGTGTTCATGAACTGAACGCGCACTAACCCGGTGGTCCCAGTGGGATCTGCAAGGTCGTTATTGTGATCCCACTTTGCAGAGCAGAAACTCAGTTCCCAGAGAAGCTAAGCTCCTGCCCCTTGGTATGTAACTGTAGGTGAGCGACTCAGGACTTGGATCCAGGCTGTCTGGTGCTGTGATCCACTCTCGCACATGCCTCATGGACATCACGAACATCACACCGAGGGGCGAGAGCGGGTACTCATCTTCCCCTGCCCCACCTTCCCACGTCAAGCTGGATAATGAAAGAGCGCCTGTAAACTCTGTTCCATGCCCAAGAGACAAGAGGAGGGAAGGAAACTGACATCACTCAGCACCTTCTGTGTTCCAGGAACTAGGCCAGGTGCTACCCAAAAAGTTTCCTATTCAAGCAGCATTGGAGGATGGCAAAACCCAGCTCTCCTTCCTGGTTGTTGCACAGCGTACACAATGCACACGCACTGGCCCAGACAAGCTTTGATCAGGCACTGCTGAGCAGCTCTTGGAGGCTCTCTGGTGCCTGCAGGTTGCTGCCATTGTGCCCCTCACTCAGCTCCATCCTGGTTGCAGCATGCCAGCCCAGCTGCAGCAGCCACTGAGAGAGGATCGCACCTTTCCGGGGTTTGGCCAATGTGGCGTAGTTGGTGTTTTCTTGACCAGGGTGGGAAGAGGCAGAGACTAGGGCTCCAGGTTCTGGTGGCAGCCTTGTGCAGTACGGGATGCTGAGCAGATCCCTGCACCCACCTAGCCATCCACCTCCTTGCCTTTGTCTTCCAGTTTCTGCTCAGAGCTTTCCCCTTGGCCTAAGGTGCTGCCCACTTTCCAATAAATCCTTCATTCCTTCCAAATTTGGATGAACATTTTAGTAGACCTATAACCAAATGGAGGGTGAGGACACAGAGGTCCCTTGGGTAGTGATAAGGTGGGAGGCAGGTAGAGGAAAGGGACTTTGTGAATATAGTTAAAATGAGAAGTTAGAGCGATGAGCCAAATGGTACACTGGGCAAGTCAAAGGAAACTGTGCTAGGCACCTTTTCAACTCCCTGGCGATACTGACATCACTTTATAATTTAGGTGCTGGGGGTATCAGAAAGAGACAATGTGAAAGGCACTTGATTAAAATGCATAAATCCTACTGCCCTGGAGGAATCTGAGTTTTTACAACAGCCACAAAATACCAAGTAGACAGAGGCAATGGTCTAACCTCATTTTTCTGTTGAAGGTATTAATTAGGGCTGTTACTAAAACAGTGGTGGCATTGTGAAAGAGTCAGAGGATTCCAGCCAAACAGGACTTTTCAGGGGCTTTGAACAAGGCTTACAGTATGTCCCTGCAGGGGAAAGGAAGCCGTCTGTAGCATCCCTACCAGCACGTTCCTCTGATTGTTCTCAGTTCATGTGAGTCCACAGAGGACATAAACCGAGTGAGCTGGTAGCAGAGGTAATGAAAGTACTCCAGGCCTCAGTAAGAAGAGTCAGAGGGGTGGTGTTGGTGCCTGAACAACAGCATTTGTGTAGCTAGATGAGAACAGAGCAGGGACTGGGGAACTCCTCCTGCAATTCTGAATTCACAGTTTGGGGAATGAAGGGATTAGTAACTGAGGTGAGGATGAGGAAGTGCAAAGACAGCTCAGGTGGAGAGAACTGTGCATGATCAATAAATAGAGAACAGCTAACTTTCAAATTGGTGATGCTGCTGGGCATGAAGGAGACTAAGACGGGAAAACCATTCTTGTGGACTTCATAGTGGAGACAGAGCACAGCTGGGGCTTGGAGGAGAGAGAGCTCTATACCGACGAAGGGAAGGAGCCTATTCCAGACGTGAGAAAAAAGGGGGACAAAGCACTCCCTGCCAAGTGACAGGCATAGACTGTGGGGGCCAGTCTGTCTGCAGCTGAATGTGGTGGGGAGCGGCAGACGCTTGGACAGAACAGGCAGCACAAGGCTCCTCTCCAGAGAGCTTTGGTAGCTAGGAAGAGTTTGGATTTGGGAATCTTTGATGATTAAGCAGGAGGGAAGAGTGATACACAGGAGAAATGGTATTTTAGGCAGCACCTATCCACTTTCTTTTTTTTTTTTTTTTTGAGACAGAGTCTCGCTCTGTCGCCCGGGCTGGAGTGCAGTGGCCGGATCTCAGCTCACTGCAAGCTCCGCCTCCCGGGTTCAGGCCATTCTCCTGCCTCAGCCTCCCGAGTAGCTGGGACTACAGGCGCCCACCACCGCGCCCGGCTAATTTTTTGTATTTTTTAGTAGAGACGGGGTTTCACCGTGTTAACCAGAATGGTCTCGATCTCCTGACCTCGTGATCCGCCCGTCTCGGCCTCCCAAAGTGCTGGGATTACAGGCTTGAGCCACCGCGCCCGGCCACCTATCCACTTTCTATTTAGGATAGAGGGAGTCTCAGTCAACAGACTTTGGGTATCTTGATCCCACTGGCAAAGCCAGCCCAATTCATGGATCATTACCAGAGATTGAAGTCAATTAAATCCGGGCACTCCAGACCCACTGACAAGGCTGTTCCCATTGTGGAAGAGAGGCCAGACTCTGTAAGCCAGACACAATTAGTCCTCCAATTCCAATTCCTCTCCCTGTGGCCAGCTCACCGATTACCCTTGTGATCATTAGCTGCTTCCACGCAGGCAGACCTACAAGAAATTCGCTGGCTTTCATTTAAAGATAGGAAATGGTAAGTAAAATTGCTAGGGCGATACATAACTAAGCACTCTATAATCTTACCTACATAGATAAAAAATAATACATAAACCTGTATGATAACACAGAGAAAAGTAGGCTATAAATACCCTCTAAAATGTTCTTTTACAGGGCATTAAGGAAATGCACAGCAATTTAAACAAAATTGCCAATACTTCTCTTACTTGTCACAGGTAAGAGATACGTGAATGCCATGATTATGTTATACATTTAATTAGTATATACCTTTGTGTCTAAAGCATTTTCCATCGTGGTCAGCTATGCTCCCTGCAGTCTCAAATGCCCTCTACACACTGTGGAATAGCCTATCTCCCAGATGGACTGAGATTTCTTTACCACTGCCTCGCCCGCCCCCACGCCATTTTGAACATTTTACAAGCTCCAGTCTTTAAAAAAAATCTCATTCAGACATGAATTTTTTTTTTCCTAGAAAAACTATGCCTTTCACTTGGAAGTAAAGAGAAGAAAACATCTTGGTGGGTGTTGAAATATGTCAGTAAATTCATTGCCCAATAGGCTTCTGGACGAGTTTATTATTTTCCACTGCCCATAACGCCAAGCATGCATTGGATAGAAGATGATATCTGATTGTTCAGATAATTTTTTTTTTTTACCATCAAGAATGGAATGCTTTTTCAACTTACAGTTAAAATTGTTTCAAGAAAACTACTCTGATTAATTGGCCTGGTGGTATGTGTGAAGCATGTCTAGTACTTTAGGCAGAACAGGACACAGAGAAGGTGGAAAGGAGATAGAATGATGACTGTATAGAGTAACTTGGCCATGACAGTGAGTGTAATCTGCTTTGCTAAATGTGAGTTTCTGTAATTAGCTTGTAGGTGACTGGTAAATAGGGGAAGAATGTCACTATCATGTGAAAGTTGTGCTGGTTCATAGCAATTGCTGCCCTGCATGTTAATGCTGGCCAAGCTTGTCTGTCCACTGTCTTCTGTGTGCTCCCTTCCCCCTCGGAAGTGGTGATTGTGTGGTGCTCTCAATCTGGAAGCATTTTGCCCTTGTCTTCATAACTCAGCAGTGTCAACCCTCAAGCTGTTAAGCCCCTTCCAGGAAGCCACCCATACCTTTTTAAAAAATTGTAGTAAATATACAGAACAAAATGTACCATCTTCACCATGTTTAAGTGTATTAAGCACATTTATATTGCTGTGCAACCAACACCACCATCTATCTCCAGAGCTGAAACTGAAACCCTGTCCCCATTAAACATTAACTCCCCATTCTCTCGACACCCCGACTCCAGCCCCTGGCAGACACCATTCTACTTTCCTTCTCTGAGCTTGACTGCTCTAGATACCTCATATCAGTGGAATCGTACAGGATTGGTCTTTTTGTCATTGGTTCATTTCATTTAGCGTTAAGGTCCTCAAGGTTCATCCGTGTTGTAGCATGTGTTTGATTCTCCTTCCTTTTAAGGCTAATATTCTATTTTATGTGTCCTCCACATTTTTTTAGTCCATTCATCCACGACCTGGTTTGTTTCTGTCTTTTGGTTTTTGTGAATAATGCTGCCATGACCATGTTGTGTACAAATACCCGTTAAAGATCCTGCTTTCAGTTCTTTTCCGCATACTCTCAGGGGTAAAATGGTTGAATCATATGGTTCCCATATTTTTAAAAGACATTCCTGCACAGGATTTGCAGTTGTAGTTACTCGCTAGGAATCTAATGGGCCTTTTCAACTGCCTACGTCTTTTGATTACGACTGTTACTATTGTTAGGACTCTGGTGATGAAGTCCTCAGGGTTCAAGGGGTCTCAGCCCCACTTCTTTCATGAGCCCCGTTGTCTTTTGTGCACAATTTCACAGAACACAAGGCTTTTTTGTTTTTTGATTTTTTTCCTGAAATGCATGCATCCCATCAGAGCAGAAATGGCCATAGAGTTGGAATAAATAGGCTGGGGTATAACTCTGTGCTGTGTTACCTAATTACCTCAGAAAAATGAAACCATCTCAGTTTTCTGCTCAGTAACACTGCCTCCCAGGGTGCCTGCAGGAGTCTCCGACCGGAAGCATCAAATGCAAGCCCTTGGTGTACACATAACCAGTGTGGTATGTTAGGGGTTTAATATGGTTGAGCAGAGGCTTATAGTCAGAGGGAGAATTTGGTTGGAGAGTTGAGAATCTCTGCAAGCAACTGGCTCCGTCTTTTTCTTATGCCTACAACTGTTGGCATTGTACACAAGGCTTAATGGACCAAACACATCAGACAAGTGAAACACCTAAACAAGTGCATTCTGTCCTAGCAATGAATGTGTGTCCAGAGAGATCTGGAAAGCTTGAGGAAGGCAGGGAGGGGTGGAACAAGGGAAGTAAGGACACAGGAGCTGCTGTTCATTTTGGTAGAGCTGCTTGTTTATTATTCATGGTTTCCATGAGTGTTTATACCAGGAAAGGCTCTCCTATGCATGCCACATGAGAGCAGGGCGCTGTGACTCAGGGATGGTGACTGGGCTTGGAGGAATGTAAGCTCCATCCACAAACAAAGGAGAATGAGGATTTGAATGTCACGGTAAACTTTCTGGTGACTAAGGAGGTAGTGCAAAAAAGGGGGGCAGAAAGAAACCACGGGGCGGATGAAAGAGCCATCCTGTCTGCCCCCCGCCTGGCGCCATCACGCTGGGTCGTTACCACATTGCTGATCACTGCAGTGTTTTCAGTGATGGGCTTTATCTCATTAGTGAGTCCTGAAATGAATTTAGTGAATTTCCACCAGAATTAAATACAACAACACAAGACAGAAGAGAGAGCACTGAGCGCACCCCATGAGGTAAAGGCTGGCATCGTTTGGGATTCCCTTTATGTTCTCATACGTGAGATCGTGAGGTGAAACACGCATCTCGCTGTGGGCTGCGGTCAGAAGTCTGAAAACCAGCCTGGCAGCTTGCCTGTCTTCTGTTCCTGGACCTTCCCTTTCTGTCAGTGAGAATTTCGTGTCCAGATCTGGCCAAGGGTGGACTCTGAAGAGATAATCCCTGGTTGACTCTAGTGTTCCTTAGGGGAGTTCTGCTGCCACTTTTTCAGGAATCAGAGATGCCCTGAGGCCACCTCACACTCCTAGAGCTTCTGTCACTGTGGTGTAGTGCGTGGTCCTGAATTTGGAGCTGAAAGCTTGGACTGGAATCACTGGAAATGGCTGATGGGGGCGAGGAAGCTCCCGCCTGTGTGAGGAAGAATCCGGGGGGAGAGTGGCTTGTCCAAAGGCCCCGGGGGGTGGATAGGGCTGGAGAGCTGAGGGTCAGGTTGTCACAGGCCTCGCGTGACATGCAAAGAAACTTGAACTTGGTTGTGTGGGTGCCGAGGCCTGACAGGAGTTGGGGGTGTTTCAGAAAGAGCTCCTGGGCAGCAGGAGGTGGTTGGGGAGGAGGCAGAGATGGGAAGACCTGCATCCAGGAGCTTCTGGGGAGGGAGAGAGCCGCTGCGCTGCAGGGGGGCCATGGCAGGGACGGGACAGTGTGGGGCATGGGAGAGTGGGGGGATTGTCCCACGAAAACTGGCATCTGCCCGAGAAGACAGAGCTGGGTAGTGCTGAGATTCTTAGGTGGATTGATGGGGGACAGTCACATTAGAACATAGGGTGCCAGATCCTCTGCCCTGAGGCACCTTGGCTCTATAGCACCCGTCTCCCCGTGCTCTCCTCCCACAGCCTCCGCTTCTCCAGGCACCCTGCATTTCTCCCTGCCCAGCACCAGTGCACCTACCCGATGTCCTCAGTGCCCTCAAGTGGCATCACTGCTGCACAGCTCCTGCCAGTCCCCTAGAGAGCCACCTGCAGCCTCAGTGGCACGGCAGTGCATCTCAGCACTGGGAGTTCAAATCCTATGAGATGTCACCGCCTGGCGCGGGTACCCTCTGGGGAGACCTGGTTCAGGCAGGACCTCATTTTTAAGGCTGTTTCTAACTTCCCATCCATCCTGAATTAGTCAGTGTTCTCCAGAGAAACAAAACCTATAGGATATATATGGAGATAATATTGATTGATTTTTTTTTTAGGGAATTGCACACAAATTTGAGGGCTGACAAGTCCAAAATGTGTAAGAAGGCCAGCAGGCTGGATACTCAGGTAAAAGTTGATGTTGAAGTCTTGGGTCCAGAATCCACAGGGGAGGGCAGGCTACAGCAGGCTGGTGATTCAGGCAGGCTCTTGTGTTGCAGTCTTGAGGCCGAGGTCCTCCTTCCTCAGGGAACCCACCTCTGTCTTATGACCATCCCCTGACTGGACAAGGCCCACCCACATGGCAGAGGGCTGTCTCCTTTACTCAAGTCTAGTGACTTAGCTGTTAGTATCACCTAAAAATACCTTCACAGCCACACAGAGTCTGCTGTTTAGATGTGTTTGCTGTCTAGATGCTGTTTGGCACTCTGGCCCAGCCAAATTGATGCATAAAGTTAGGCGTTACAAAACCCCCACTAAAGAGTTGACAAGTCCCTGTCTGGGGTCTTTGCACATTGTAATCCACTCCTACAGGAATCCTGGGAAAAGTCATAATCCTTATAATTTTACAGATGAGAACACTGAGATTCACACAGATTAAGAGACTTGCCCCAAATCACACAGTTCTGGAGACAGAATCCAGGAGATGGCCCTCAGACCCGGGGTGCTTCCTCCCACAGTGCTGGGCTATCTGTGCTGTGATTGTGGGCACGCGTCCTTCAGCAGTCAGGTTACATCAGGACTTTGAAGGACAGGCAGATCTTCGTCTGAATCCTTGCTTTGTCAAACGCATGGGGCTGAGGACCTGGAACCATTTGTTTAACCCCTGGCTCAGTTTCCCCATTTGTAAAATGAAAATACTGATAAACTCCTCCTGGTTTTAATGATGAAGTGAAATATGCAACACAGTGCCTGGCTGTTAGTAACCATGCACTAGACAATAATAATGGCTGTAATATTGAATGTTTCATCATTTACAACCAGTTTATTCGACAGAGAATGAAAATACCTAGTTATATACATGAAAGTTCTGTCTCTGACAGGGTTTTGTAATAAACATTTCAAGTTATGAATAGATGTCCATTACTGAAGCTTTTTTTTTTTTTTTTAAGAGGGTTGGGTCTGGAGCTCAACTGTCCAAGTTCAGACACCAGCTATGGGTACATCACCAATCTACCAAAGAGGGCTCAGCTTCCTCATCTGTAAAATGGTAATATTAGCAGTTCCTCCCATTTAGGGTTATTATGAAGATTACATGAATAAAACATGTAAAATGCTTAGAACAGAACCTGGCACATACTAGGTATTTAATAGACTTTACCATTTTTACCATCTGCATAGTCTTTAACAGTACTAAGCATTATAGATGCTCATGTCTACTTAGGATATAGATTCAGCTAACACTAGTGAAGCAATATTGCCCAGGATGAAGGCTGCAAAGGGAGAGAAAGGCATAAAGTTGTGGAGATGTGGTTCAGTTCTCAGGGAATGCCTGGTTTTCTAAAGGCCTTCCAGGAGCAGCAGACACAGGCAGAGTGTCATACATGAACACACTGAGCAGTCTTGGTCTGTTTAGGCTTCTGTAACAAAATACCTTACACTCAGTCATTTGTAGACAACAGATATTTATTTTCCCACAGTTTTAGAGGCTGGGAAGTCCAAGATCAAGGCACCTTTAGCAATGCCTTGTATGTGCCCTCACATTGTGGGAGGGGCAAGGGGACTCCCTCTGCCCCTTTTATAAGGGCACTCTTCCCATTCGTAAGGGTGGACACAAGCTTTCTGAGTCTAGCACACAGCCCCGAATAAGGCACAGGCCAGGTGCCGTGGGACTCAGTGGTTCCTGCTGAAGGACATGGCCACTTTCCTCTGTGCCTACCCCGCAGCTCTGTCTGACACCCCTCCTGTCACACTGTGTGTAACGACCTCCTCCTCCTCCCCTTCATGAGCTCCACGAGGGAGGTCCTCCCCAGTGAGGCCTTGCACAGTGGGTGCTCTATACCAGTGAGGGAATAAAATCATGAAAGCATTCCAGCCCCACAGCTCCCACATCCCCCTTTGTGTGACCAGTGCCTCCAATCACAGCCAAATGATGCCCACGGCCTTTTCGAAGTCCTGCTGTGGAAGATACCTCTCTCTGTCACTCACCATCGCCCATTCTTCACATATGAGCTGCTCATTCATCAGGCTTGTGTTGGATGGTCACTCTGAGCAAGGCGCCCAGGACAAAATGCAGAGCCACTCCAAGACCTTGTCATGGAGGAATTGACAGGTCTTGAAACAGCTTTTTCTCTCTCTCTCTCCCCCCGCCCCACAAATGTTCAGAACTCAAATAATGATTATCTCTTTTCTTTCTCACTTTGACATTTTACACTGAGACTTTCATCTCCGTGTAACCTTTACACCCGATACACAGCGTAGCTGAATGTGACAAAGGCCAGCATGCAAAACAAAAGCAATGCTGTGTGTGTGCATGAGAAAAATGTCTGTGTTACATCTGTGCTCATGTCTACTTAGGACCTTCGAGTTGGGACTTGGGCATCCTCTGGGGATGGTGTCTCTTCAATCTGATGTTATCATCTGCATTTCCCCATCATAAACATTACGTCCACATTTTAACAGTCAGTGCATTACAGACACGTTAGCTGCCTGGCGAAGGAGCCGTCATGCTGGCCTGTCTCATGTATGTTTAGGGTTTCCAGTAGGCCCTGGTGGTCCTGGCACCTCTGATGTGGGTGCCCCGTTTTCCACCTGCAGTCCTGTCGTTGGGCTGTGTGGCCCACATGGCTGGCCTTCACCGTGTGCACTTCTTCCTCACTGCCCCCAGCACCCTCTTCTCACACTTCTCACACTCCATTTCATTGCCTTTGTGAAAAGGAACTTGTTCTTGTCAAGTAGACAAGGAATAAATAATAGAGCAAGGGTTCTGCTAGTACATGACAGAAGAGTGAAGACATTGACAATTTAGGACTCTGCATGAATGAAGTACACCCTTCAGATGACAAGACCAGTGAAGGCAGCCAAAGCCACTTTCAACAGAGGACACACGGTAGAGAGAATGATCCACAGTACGCTGCAATGATGACTGTGTAGGTCTAGGGTAAAGTAATCACAGATTCCCCCGCCCATGTCAATTGCAATTCCATTTGTCTCCGAAGCCATATGTATGAAGAGCACGTACTTTATGTGGATCTACGCAGGAGAATAGAGTCTAAAAGAGGAGGTCATTTTGAAATATTCATGGAGATTGATGACCACTAAAAATGACTAGGAAGTGGGCTGGTGAGGTGTAGTGAGAGAGCGGAGTTTGGAATTCATCCCTTGGGGTTGGAATCCCAGCCCAGCCACTTCTAACCATGTAACTGAGCTGCTTAGTGGAAGTAAATACCCACCCTTTATCAAACAAGTATTATCTTATGAAGACATTTATGTATGTTCTCACCTAATGTTCACATCAACTCTGGGCGGTAGGAACTATTGTTATCCCTATTTTTATAATGAGAAAACTGAGGCTAAGACAATACCAAGTTTTAGTGAAGGCGGGGGACCATGTGGAACTCTCTTCTACCACTTGTGGGAGTGTAAACTGGTACAAGCATTTTGAAAAAAAAAAAAAATGCTTGGCCGTAGCTACAGAAGGTAAACATACGCACACCTGATGACCCGGCAATACCACTCCTGGGTAAATACCCAACAAGTGTGTGTGTGTGTGTGTTTTTTTTTTTTTTTTTTTTTTTTTTTTTTTGAGACAGAGTCTTGCTCTGTCACCCAGGCTGGAGTGCAGTGGCGCGATCTCGGCTCACTGCAAGCTCCGCCTCCCAGGTTCACACCATTTTCCTGCCTCAGCCTCCCATGTAGCTGGGACTACCGGCGCCGCCACCTCGCCCGGCTAATTATTTTATTTTTAGTAGAGATAGGGTTTCACCCTGTTAGCCAGGATGGTCTCGATCTCCTGACCTCGTGATCTGCCCGTCTTGGACTCCCAAAGTGCTGGGATTACAGGTGTGAGCCGCCGCACCCGGTCATGATTTTTTTTTTCTACTAAAAGTATGCTCATGGCCTGGCCAGAAGTAAAACAATCTAATTGTCCATCAACAATAGAATAGGACATAGTATATTCAAACAGCAGAATACTACACAGAAATGAAAAAATGAACAAGTGTTATACAGAGCAACATGGATGAATCTCATAGACATACTGTTAAGGAAATCAGACACAAAAATATACATCCTGCATGACTCCATTTATATGAACTTCAAAAACAGAAGTAATTTATGGCAATAAATGTTAATGTTTACCTTTGGAGTACTGGGCATTGCTAACTGGGGGGAACATGAGGGAGTCTTTTGAGGAGCTAGAAATTTTCAGTATTTTCATATTGTATTAGTTTTCTATGATGTGGAACAAAGCACCACAGTGGGTTAAAAACTATGCACATCTATTTTCACATTTGTAAGCCAGTTTCCAGGGGTGAGGAATGGGCACAGCTCAGCTGGGTCCTCAGCTCAGGGCCTCATGAGGCTGCTGCCACAGTTGGGCTGGGCTGTGTTCTCATTGAGAAGCTTGACTGGGGTGGAATTTGCTCCCAAGCTCATTCTCAGTGTCGACAGAATTCACTTCTTTGGAGCTGTGTGACTGATAGACCAGTTTTTATTTTTATTTGTTTGTTCGTTTGTTTGTTTGTTTATTTTCAGACAGAGTTTCACTCTTGCTGCCCAGGCTGGAGTGCAATGGCGTGATCTTGGCTCAGTGCAAACTCCATCTCCCAGGTTCAAGTGATTCTCATTCCTCAGCCTCCCTTGTAGCTGGGATTACAGGTATGCGCCACCATGCCTGGCTAGTTTTTGTATTTTTAGTAGAGCCAGGGTTTCACCATGTTGGCCAGGCTGGGCTCGAGTGATCCACCTGCCTCGGCCTCCCAAAGTGCTGGGATTACAGGTGTGAGCCACCTTGCCTAGTTGGTTATTATTATTTCCATGTTATAGATGAAGAAACTAAGTTTCCAAGCAGTTTGCCCAAAGCACCCCGCTAGTGAAAGATGAAAGGGGGATTCTATGAAAGGTCTATGTGCCTGTGTGGTGCTCCATCCCCAGTGACAGAGATCTGTCATGGAAGAACTTTAGGGCGTACTGTGTAATGGTGGAGTCCAAGTGATAAAACAAAAATTGATAGATGAAGCTATCAATCATGAAAATTTAATAAAGAAGACAGGCTTTTCAGGAGTTACTCAATTAAAGCAAAGAGAATACTGCTTGTGGAGGATGGCTGTGATAAAGTGGTCTGCGTCAGTGCTAGTCCACACACACTCTCAGTGCCCAGATTCATCATTTAAAGTGGGACTGATGGGGAGTGGGATGGGGTGGAAGCTTACAGGGCCTTCAGAACCAAGCTGGAGTCAGTCAGTGGCAGGGACAGCTCTTACCATGAAATCCTAATGGCTTTATGCAAATTCTGGCCTGCAGATTAGAAAACGGGACATTTGTTAAAACCGTGGTGAAATACACATAAGACTTACCATCTTAACAATTTTAAGTGTGCAATTCAGTAGATTAAGTACATTCATATTGTTATGCAACCATCACCGTCATCCATCCACAGAACATTTCTCATCTTGCAAAATGACATTCTGTCCCCATTAAGCAGTAACTCCCCACGTTCCCACTGCACCCTCTGGCAACCACCATTCTACTTTCTGTCTCTGTGAATTTGCCTACTCTAGGCACCTCATATAAGTGAAATCATACAGTATTTGTCCTTTTGTGATGGGCTTATGCATTTAACATAATGTCCTCGGGGTCCACCTGTGTTGCAGCATGTGTCGGAATTTTGTTCCTCTTTAAGGCTGAGTGATATTCCATTGTATGTATTTACATCTTGTTTATTCATTGTCCATTGATGGACACTTGGGTTGCTGTCACCTTGTGGCTGTGTGAATACTGCTGCTATGAAAGTGGGTGTACAAATATCTGTTCCAGTCCCTGCTTTCAGTTCTGTTGGATATATCCCAGAAAAAGGATTCCTGGATGATATGGTAATTCTAGTTTTTTGGCTTTTGAGGAATTGCCATACCCACTGTCCACAGCAACTGTGGGGACAGCTTGAGACCGCTCATTCTCCTCTTTTGCCTGTGGCTGCCCTGCCCATTCATATTCCCCACCTCCAAACCCAGGTGTGATGTGGTCCCTGTCTCCGAGCTTTACTTATCACACTTAATTTTCACCAGAAGATATCACAGATAAGGAGCCGGTCAAAGTGAGGTTATGAAGTTTTCCTGGAACCCACAGGGACAGAGAGCAGAAGAGGCTCAGGTTCTCTCCTGCTCTCTTGCGTCACGCATTAGGTGCCAGTGGCATCTGTGGCTCAACCAACCCCCCCTTTTATCCCCTGCCACCTTCACAACCAACAAGATGCTGGAGGCTGCTAGATGAAGATGAAAACATTAGTGACATTACTGACAAAATCAACTGGAGAATGAGTGTACAATTGTCGCTAATGATCTCTGAGTGACCTCCCAGCTCCTTCGTCTCTGCTTCCCCAACCAGGTCTAGACCTTAAGTTACTCTCTCCAGGTGAAAGTCTGGTCTGTGGCATCCAGACACTGACCCCAGATTGCTCCCTGCCGTAGCCTGGGTGGAAAAAAGAGTCAATACTCTGTGCTGTTAATAAATTAATAAATCAGGTTATCCTATCAAGGAGTATACCAGTGAATTTCTCCAGCCAGTCAGGTAATTCCTTTTTTTGCAGTAGAGGTTGGGGCAGAAGCCATACGGGTTACTTTATAGGAGCTGCTCAAAGAAAAAACCCCTGCTGAATGGAACTGTCAGCAGATGGGATCGAGCATTGCTTCTCCCCAACTGTGGGGGAACTCACAGCACTGCCCTATTCAGAGTATTTTAAAACAGGAGCATGAGATCAAATCCTGGCTCCACTGCTCACCAGCTGTGTGACCTCAGATGATTTGTTCAACCTCACCAACTTCATTTTCCCCATATATAAAATTAGAAGGGTTAGTGTACCTCAAGGTTTGTGTACCTCAAGATTGTCTTGAGGATTTAAGAAAATAATGAATGTAAACAACATGGCATAAGTGCTCAACAAATATTAGGGGAAAAACACATTCTAGGGTTGGAGATATTATGTGGAACAAAAAAAAAAGTGCCTTAGACTTAGTAGAGGTGATAGTTTCTATCCCTAGACACTCTCCTGCAGAAAGCATCAGTGCTGTTAGGGCGAACTTGGGTGAAAGTTTTGAATAGGATCCAGTTAGAGTCTTGAGTACCAAAAGATCAGCAGACGAGAAAAAAGGTCACCGACGTTTGGAGGTTCCGAACCACTTGCGGGGACAAGAGAATGCAGATGCTGGCCTTGTGTGCGAGGCTGTGTGTGACCGTGTGGACAGAAAGCCACCGTGCGAGACCTAGGCTTTTACAGAGAGGCTACATTGTGATTCCCGCAGGAATGATAGAAACGGAAGGAAATTTAGCTATTGCTTGTCCTAATCTCTGACCTAACAGACTGGAAAAGGGAAAATAAGCGTGGGTTGGTGATTTACTCCCGTGATGAACACAGCTGGTTACAGCCAGGTTGGAGTGTGCCGCCTCTCCATGTCAGATCAATGAATTTCCTCTTGAACCATCCTGCCTGCCCTTAACAACAGATTGATAATCTGAACCCAGATAGATCTTTTATCCCAGGCGCTCAAAAGGTTTTCACTGAAACCTTGAAAAAAATATTTTTTAAAAGACACTAACTAACAATCAGCAAGCACCTGTATGTGCTAAGTTGATACCAAGAGTCTCACATGGGCTAAAGTTCTAATTCTCCACCCAATGCAGCGTGAGGTGCCACTGTCACCTGCTCACTGACAAGGAAGCTGAGACTCAGCAACGTTCAGCACTGAGCCAGGGCTTGTACAGGGCCTCAAGGATGCGGGGGTCTTCAGGTCTAGTCGGTATCACTCCACAGAAATCCATTCATCTGAGGGCCAGGCCTGTTTCCCAAGGATATAATTTCAAATACAGTGTTTTCTTCACTATAAAAAAGTGTTGCATGTAAATATTAATAGTGGTTTCCAAGTAGGCAGAAATAACCTTTTGAAATACAATTGTTTTCTTAAAGAAAAATCAAAGTCTTCTCCTCAGAATTGTGCTAATTCTAAAGAGATAAAAATGCCTCAATTTAGACCATTATAGTCTTTTAAAATAATACTAATATAGATTTCATTTTGGCATTTGTGAATGCTTCGTGCAGATTTTTTATAGAGTAGAAATAAAATGGAATAGCCAATAATATTAGTCTCTCATACTGTGTTTCTAAAATTTTCCAAGGTTTGGTTTTTATGTTTTTTCAGCTTTAAAAATACACAGTCGTTGTTAAAACTTTGAGTAATTTCAATAATAATTCAAAGAATTAAATAAAATTTGCCCATATTTCTACCACCCACAGATAATTACCATTAATCTTGGTGTGTGTTTTAATTAATAGACTATTTTTAGAGCAGTTTTAGGTTTAGAAAGCAGGAATGGAAAGCACACGGAGTTCTGATGCACTCCCTCACGCCCCTCCCTCCAAGCACAACTACTTGTACTGACATCTTACATTCGAGTGGCACATTTGTTATGATTGATGGGCCCGTGTTGGTACATTAAGATGAACTAACCCCATGGCTTACAGGAGGCTCACACCACATGCTGTAAATTCTGAGTTTTGACAAATGCATAATGACATGAAGCCACCATTACAGTATCATACAGAGTTTTCTCAATAATTTAAAAAGCATACATAAAATCAATTTTCACTTTTCATTGGGCAGTATAATTTTTTAATGTTTTTTAGTTTACAGATTGTGGGTATTGTTCTTTGATTATAAAAGAAAATAGACATTTATAGATAATAGTGCTAGCCACTAAATGAATCTTCTAAAAAACTACATTTGTAGAAAGCATGTATTTATTTGATGAATTCCATTAGCTGCCTATCAGGGAACATGGAGCACTGGGGCACAGATCCCAGCACAGAAGGGTTCGCGTCTCTTCTGTGGTTTTCATGTCAATTAATGATTAGGCCTTGAGCCTCACAAGAAAGGTGACAGGCCTTTGAGTCGGTTTACTGAAACAGTCTACTCAAGACTTGCCCGAGGCCCTGGGAAACGTGTAGACTTAAAAATCCTTACCCTGCGTTTTCCTTTCACAGGGAGTGAACTTCTGGCCCAGGCAGAGGTGAGGCAGTGGGCAGTGGGCAGTGGGGCACGGTTGCCCGGGAGATGACACTCCTCCTCCCGCCCTGGGGGGTGGGGGCTGGCTGGTGGCTGAGGGAACTGTTTTTGTTTGTTTCTTTTTTTAAAATCGGGGTCTCGCTCTGTCGTCCAGGCTGGAGTGCAGTGGCGCGATCTCGGCTCACCGCAACCTCCGCCTCTCGGGTTCAAGCAATTCTCCTGCCTCAGCCTCCTGAGTAGCTGGGATCACAGGCGCCTGTCACCATGCCCGGTTAATTTTTGTATTTTTAGTACAGACGGGGTTTCACCATGTTGGCCAAGCTGTTCTCAAATTCCTGACCTCAGGTGATCCGCCCGCCTCGGCCTCCAGAAGTGCTGGGATTACAGGCGTGAGCCACCATGCCGGGGAACTGTTTTTGATGGGTGGGGGGCCCCCGGCTGTGGTTGGTAGTGTGGGGGCGTGGTCGAGGGCGTGGTTGGGCCGAGGGTTCGGCCCGAGGGAGTGAGCTAGACCGGGGGCGTGGCTTGATATGGGGGCGGGGGAAGTGCCGGGCTGGGGGCGTGGCCTGGGGAGGGAACCTGGGTGGGGGCGTGGCCTGGTGGGGAGCTGGGCTGGGGGCGTGGCCTGGTGGGGAGCGGGGCTGGGGGCGTGGCCTGGTGGGGAGCGGGGGCTGGGGCGTGGCCTGGTGGGGAGCGGGGGCTGGGGCGTGGCCTGGTGGGGAGCGGGGTCTGGGGCGTGGCCTGGTGGGGAGCGGGGCTGGGGCGTGGCTTGGCGGAGTGTGCCGCCGTGGCGCGGGAGAGTCTGCGTTGCGCTTTCTCCCGCGGCCGCCGTGCCCGCCGCTAGCTCCGAGGGCGCGCACTGGAGCCCAGGCTCCTCCGAGAGCGTGGCGACCCCGGGGCTCCGCCGGCACCGGAGGTGGCTCTGAGGGCAGGGACGTGTTGGACACGCTGACTTTGGAGGCTCTGCCAAGCGGCGCCGCTGGAGGTAAGACGGCGTCGGACGCGCGGCTCTGCCGGGCAGGCGCGGGCACGGGCTGTTAGGTAGAATCCCGGGAGGATTTGAGTCCCACCCAGTGGACTGCCTCGGGACTTCGGGATGTCCAGCTCCCAGCTCCTTCGCCTCTGCTTCCGCCGCTGGTAGAGGCTGCCGGGTGCTCACCTGTTAGGTCCGTGCGCCCGCTCCCTGCCCGGCGGTGGCTCTGCGCCCTCTGGGCCGCCCGGCACCATCGCCTTTGGGAGGACGTGCACGTGCTGTTCTTGCAAAAGGCCGTTTCCAGCCGGACACCTGCAGGGAGGTCGCCTTGTAACTTCACCCCGCGCTCCCAGCTCGCGGGGCCTGGCCTGCGGGGGCGGCCGTGGGGGTGGCAGAGTCTGGGGAGCCTGGCGCGGCGGAGCCCTGTAACACTCTGCTCCTTCGGCTGGCGTGGCTGGTGCCTCCGGGAACCCGGAGCGAAGCGGTTGGAGAGCTTAGTTTAGAAAGCAAGTTTCTCTTGGTACCAGCGGAGTCTCATTCCAGGGAAAAGATTTTGGGACCTGGTGCCCGTCGTCTGTGGACTGCAGGGAGTGCATTGGCGGAATTGGTTTGGTCCCGTTCTGTGCTGGAGGTGGGGAATTGGTACTCCAGCCCCAGGCAGGTAGAAGCCGGCGCTGCTGCCAGCGTCAGGGGGAGCTCGGGTGACTTGGGCTGGGCCACCCATCTGACTGCAAGGTTACAGAGCTTGAGCAAATTTCCCCTCCCTCCAAGTGCAGGAAAACCAAACCAAAGCCAGCAAACAAAACCCGGTAGGTCATTTGCTTCCCAGCATTGCATAGGAATGTAGATAGATAGAATAATACTGTGAATTTATTCAGCATTTGTTCCCATGGCTTCCCATAGCCTTATGTTATGCACCTTCCCTCGCCAGGGTTTTCTCTGTACCCCCCTTAGTTTTTTGCCGCCTCGTGTTTTCTTCCCTGTGAACCCTTCCTGGTCTCCCAGCGATTTGCTCTCCTTTATTCCCCTTGCTAACAGGCGCAGAAATCTCACTCCTTTTCTTTTTCCACCTTTCCCAGCAAATTCTTCTTTTTTTCCTAATGCCCCCCTCCCCCATCTTGCAAACTTCCTCACTGCATTATTATCGGGGCGCCTGTTAAGTCATGCACCCTCCCTGTTCTCTGCCCTCCTCCCATCCTTTAGAGTTTCGTGCGGCCTTGTCTTCGTATCCCGTATCCTAATTCTCATCTACCTCCCTTGGCCCCCACGTTTGCCATCTGCCTCCACCCAGTTCTCCCATCTCCTTCCTTATTTGTGCTCCTGTGCATGTGCCGGTTTCTTCCTTGTTTCCCCGTGTTTCTCCCACAGGTGCTTTCTTCCCTTTGCCCTACTTCTCCCTGGCAGGCACTCTGCCAACCCACAGCCTGCCCCGCCCGCAGGGCACACCTTGCCTCGGTGCCTTCTGCTGCGGTTTTGCATGCTCCCTCAGTATCCCTGGGTTCCTTGTGTTCCTTCCAGTCCGCCCTCTGTCACCTTGCAGACGGCTTTCTCTCCGAATGTCTGCAAGTGTCAGAGGCGAGGAGCAGCAGCTGCATTTCTGCAGGAGGACCCTGGATTTCAGGACCCTCCCTTCTGCCACTGCTTCTGCCTGATTATTTTCTTATAGAAGTCGTATCCTCTACACAGTTCTTAAATAACGTCAATATTGACATCAGGTAGCATTTACCAAACTCTGGGTGTGTGCCAAGCACTGTTCCGAGGGTTTAACGTGCATCAGTACTCATTTAAAATCCTCCACACATCCCTGTAATGAAGGATCTACTACTGTCCCCATTTGACAGATGAGAAAAGGGAGGCTCAGAGGAGGTAACGGGCATGCCTTCTTGCCACTGCCCAGCAGTGGAGGCCCTCTTCTCACCAGACAGTGAAGCTTCCCTGCTGGGTGACCTCTTGAACTCAGATATGCCTGGAGTTTAGCGTTGGAAAGGAGATTGTTATTTGACATGTTTTATTTAGTCTGCAATGTACACCAGTGGAGGACACACATTCTATACTTGTAGGACAGTGCATGGAGAAAACTTAATGCTGGATGTCTCAGAAAGCCTGGGGCGAGTGCCTGGGCTGTCAGCTCATCCATGCTATCAGCCTACTTTCCCTCTTAGGCACAGGAAACCCTGAAGAAAGTGGCATAAAAATGACCTGGCTGGGCACAGTGGCTCATGCCTGTAATCCCCAGCATTTTGGGAGGCCGAGGTAGGAGGATTGCTTGAGCCCAGTAGTTTGAGATCAGCTTGGGCAGCATAGCAAGACCCCATCTCTAAAGAATAAAAACAAGAAATCAGCTGGTTGTGATGGTCCCAAGTACTCAGGAGGCTGGGGTGAGAGGATCTGTTGAGCCTGGGAGGTTGAGACTGCAGCGAGCTATGATTTTGCCACTGCACTCCAGCCTGGGTGACAGAACGAGAGACTCTGTCTCTAAAAAGATAAAGTTTAAAAAAAAAAAAAAAAAGACCACTCCCAGCTGTCTCCTCCCGTGCATTGAGAGTTCCATTTCACTTTAGCTGGACAGATCTTTGTGGTCTCTGTTAGCTGTGTGACTGTGTGAGTCTTATTTATATCCATTTCATTATGTAATATTAAAGCCTTGTCCAAACATTTCTTTGTTAGTCTTTCCCTTCCTAAGAGTTGGAGGCAAGTAGTATTTCTACTTTACAGACACTGAAGCAGAGCATGCACCTTGATAGCTGAAAGGGACCTTATAAATTCTGCAGCCGAGGAAACCGTGGTCCAGGGAAATAAAATGCCATATTCAAGGGAAAGCAGCAGGACAGAGTTGGCTCTAAGGCCTCCCTGGTTCAGGGCTCAATGCCTGGCCCTATAGCTTGGTGGGGTAACCTCTCTATTTGCTGCTGAGAGCAACGAAGTTTCCTTCCCCTTCCTTTCCCCTGAGCTAAGAGGCATTGGAAGGATTTGCCTAGAAGGGGAACTTATCATTGCTTTCCTTTCTTTTTTGTCTGAAAACTAAACATTGAAGAAATGTTTGCTTATGAGACATGATAGCATAAATGGGATCATAACATCACAGTAGTATAAATTAAAATGTTTTAGAAGGAACTGTCATTGTTACTTCTAAAACACCAGGAAGGAACACCAAACGTACGTGGTTTTCTTGAGGGAAACCATATAATACATGGCAATTTGAATATCAGTACCTGGAATGTTTCATTGTATTTTACATTTGTGGAGAGAAATGCATTGGTACAAAGTGCTTACCTGATTTTCTTCATCTTTGCATCACAAATAAAAGAGCAGTAAGGGGGGAGCATGGAGTAGGTTGCTGTTTTTCTGTTGGCCTCTGCTGTACCCACACCATTCTCTGGACTCCTACTGAGCCCGCTTGCTCCTGCCTCTGCTCCCTCCCTGTTTAATGCCTCTGCTGGCTCCCCCAGGGAACCTACAGGGTGTTGCTGAATTGTGATGCTCACCTCCTCCGTATCAGCCTGTCTGGACAGAATGAAACCCTGATGCCCTGAGGTAGGCATCCTATGTGATGGCTTCACCCCTCCCTGCTAGGCTGAGATGGCTGATCAGGTGCCGTCCTGGGGAGAAGGGAGGGAGTATTACACGAGGTGTCCTCTGTTCTGTGGTTTAGGTGACGATGGTTATAACTGAGGAGGAAGTTAAATTTCAGTGCTCCCTAAATGAGATGGAGGTTCAGGGAAGCTGTCATGGCCAGAGCCCCGTAGTAAGCGGCAAGACTGAGACTGGACCCCGGGCTTCTTGGCTCAGGAGATCCACGTGCATCCCTCGGTGTGTCTGTCTTCCCTGTAACCTGTAACTCCCTGAGGCAGAATGGGCACCGCAGAACCTTTCACGACATGGATGGCTCCTGCATACTGAGCTGAGGGTGAAGCTGGAGAGGAGAGACCGGGGGACCAAGGGACATGAGCCTGAGGGCTCAGCGGAGTTCCCAGTCCAGCCCTCGCTCTCACTTCGGGATTGTGAACGATGCCCTCCGTGCCTGCGAGAACCCTGGGGAGCTGTGGCAACATCGCAGAATGCAAGGAGAATGGTGTCTGTGTTTCCCGTGTACGTATGTGGTTGTGGCCATGTGCTGTGGTCAGGATGTCAGCTTTGGTGGACACAGGTAATGACCGTCCTGTGGTCATCATGTTCCAGCATCTCGGAAATGGGGCTGTTGCTTCAGTGAGCCAGGACCTTAAAGGACCTGACTTCTTGGCGAGCAATCACTTCCACCCATTTCCCTGAAGCAGGGCTGCCCTCGTCTTTGTGGCATCATGAGAGCACAGACATTGTCACTTGAGTGATCCTGTGCCTGCCTCAGAGTGTCTTCCGCCCCAGCATGCCAGGTCTGCCCTGAAGACCCACCAGCAGCCATCTGTACCCTCCTAGAGGACTCTACCTGTCCAGTCCCGGAGAGGGGAGGGGCCAGCCTTTCCCGTCCACCCCCACTCACACCGGAGCGGGCTTTGTTTCCTAAGACTGGCACGCTCTGCTTAGAGAAAAGTGGAGCACAGGTCCGAAATGGCTAGACTGGAGAGTTTCAGTGGAGGGAGGCGAGCTGCCTTTTGGGTTCCTGGGCCACCCAGTCTCCTGCCCTCCTCTCCTCTCTCAGCCCTTCCCAGTTGCACCCCCACCCATCCCACCCCAACTTTCACGGCAGGAGAGGGGGCATCTTCACCCACTGTCTGGGACAGGTGCGAGGAGAGAGCAGGCTTTGATTGTCTTATTCCAGTGGGGGCAGGAGGCTGGCAGTGCGATGGGTTTGTGGTACTGCTGATCGGAACGCTGATCACACTCTTCTGCAGAAAATGTTGCTCTGTGTGATAGGAGCAGTGAGCAGTCCATTGTGCTTGAGTGTCGGTGTGACAATCCAGTCTCGTTACACTGGGTTCTGAGCTCAGGCCCTAGCTGTTAGTCACCATGGGTGATGTAGAGATAGGTAAATGTGCCCTGAGTCTTAAACAACTTGCACATGTACTTCTAAACACATCCGGGTTGTGTGTTGTGACTCTGTAGCTAAAACAAAAATAGGCTCTGATTCAGAAATGTGCTCCACTTCCACCCTGCCTGGGGGCTGGAGTGCTCTTCTGTGACGCGTAAAAGTCTTTCTCAGATTCATCAGGGATTTACGTGGATTTGTAGATTCTGCTATCCCAAGTGTAACACTGATGATACTTCATGCTCGTTTGTAAGTGTAAATGTACATGTAATACTGTGGTTTGTGTATTAGATGCTGAAGATGGAGAGATGGATCAGAAACAGTCCCTATTTTCATGAAAAGGCTCATATTCTTGTCTAGAGGGAGAGGCCCATATGTAAAAGCAAAGCAGTGAAAAGTAGTGAGTGTGGCAGTCAGTTAGGGGAGAAGATGAGAGTTCAAAGATCCAGGAAGGCTTCCTGGAGGAGGAGCTGAGTCCATTGTGGGCTGAATTCTAACAGAGGAGTGAGCAAGTAGGGAAGGAGCTGACAGAGGAAAACCTTCTAGCCCTGGGGGACAGCGTAAGCAGAGGTGAGGACATGGGCTCCCGCTTGGTGACTCGAGGGACCCTCGAGAATCTTGTGTCGCTATAGCCCCAAGCGCGTCAGTCATGACTGAGTCTGTGTGCCCAGGGCATGGTTCTAGCTTCAGCAACACTTGGGGGTTTGTTAGAAAAGTAAATTCTAGGGCTTCCGCCAGACCTATTAAATGAGAGCTTCTGTAGGGGGGCAGCCAGCAGTCTGTATTTTAACGCGCCTTCTACGTGTTTTTCAAGCACAGAAATATTTGAAAGCCACTGTTTTAGAGCGTGTGCTTCCTGGCGGCTCTGAACAGCTACTCTCCATCACCGCCTCACAGTGTTTGCAGAGAACAGTAATCCTCTTTTATGACGGCATTAATCTCATTCACGAGAAGGGAGCCCTCATGATTTAGTCACTTCCAGAAGGACCCACTTCTTCACATCATCACCTTGAGGTTTAACTTTCAACATCAAAATTTTGGAGGGACACATACGTTCAGATCGTAGCAGTTCCCATCTCTCAGGGGTTCAAAACCTTTGCTGCATGTTTGAGTTACCAGAGGGCCTTTCAAAACATTGGTTCCTCCTCCCGCACCCAAATGTTATGATTGGTTTGGGGTATGACCTATGCATTGACATTTTTGAAAGCTTCTCAGGCGTAGTCAAGTTTGGGAAGCACCGTCATAGGTGAGGATTCCATGAATTGGTCCTTGTAAAATGCCAGAGGAGTGTCCTGGCCATCACACAGGAAGTGCTTTGTGTGTGTCTCTCTGGTGGTGGAGGCTGTGATGGTCCTGCGATAGGAGAAGGTGGTGGTAGCACTGTGTCGGTTGTGTAATGAATGCTCGTTCAGTGTTGAACGTGTGCCAGTTTCGACGTGGTGGTGGTCCTCTCCTTTGGTCTGAGAGTTGGGAAGTAAAACAGCTCCAGTGCGGTGGATGTCCACAGCTCATTCTGTAAGCTAATCCCAGGCAGAAACACAGAAGATGATGCTGCCAACAGAGAACACAGGGCCCACAGGCCAACCTCCCCAGCACCTGGCACCATTTTCCTCACCTCTCAGCAGTACAAGTTTTGAGTTCTGAACAGCCAGATTGTAAAATCGTGAAGTACCAACACTTGTGTGTGAATGGGAATGTTACGTGAATTGAGTGCCCTAGGATTTCGTACCTTCTCCAACCAATCAGTTGTACCCAAGTGCCAGTTTACATACACACACACACACACACACACACACACACTCACTCACTCACTCCATCTCTAGACTTGGCCTTGCTGTGGCAAGTGATGTGTCTTCTAGGATCTAAATTTCATTGTTATAAACTATGTATTTCTAAACATTATTGGAAAGAGTGTATGATCTTTTTGTATTTCGTATCCCATCGTGCATATTCACTCTGCCTTCATTCATTGTTTTATTCATTTAGCAAATGTTGAGCAACTGCATCAGCCCTGACACTGAGCTCGCAGTTTTATCCCTTTTCCTACTGTGGAGATACAAACATGTTTCTCTCTCTGTCAGCTTGGGCAAAGTAGGGTGTTTTTTTTTTTGGTCTTAATTTATAATGGTAGCCTTCTCTATTTCTGCCTCTTTGTGATGTAATTATTCAACTTTTAATAATATAACATCTGAAGGACATTTTTCATGTCGACTTCGTGAGCCTTCTATGAACCCTGCTGAGATTAATTAAATCAAACCCCATGCAGCAATTATCCTAAAATATGCCGACAAGTTATTAAAACTGAGTTTACCCAGGACTGTTAAGACTTGAGTAAGTGACCCATAGCCGGTGCCCTTGGAGTGAAGCCTGGGATCCAGTTTAATTTTTATCGGTTTCTAATTTCTTACACTTCAGAATCAGTCCTCGTAGGGTGGTTGAATTAATTACATACATGAGAAATATGTGAATTCATATCTCGAGTTTATGATTTGTTCTCTTTCTGTGAAAAAGACAGATTATGTTTTTGGTTTTGTTTTGCCCTGCCAGCTTGCAAGTAACCGTTTACTGTTAAATTGGCCCGAGTATATTTCAGTGTTTGTTGCAAATGGAAATAATTGAGTCACTATATTTTTTTCTGCTGCTAAATCACTAAGCAGAACTGTGCCGCTGGGGAAAGTTTTATGTGGCAGCACACAAGCAGCCCAGTATGATGGTAAAGACCAGCCTCCATTGTGTGATCTTACCATTGTCACTCGGTTACCCACGGACTGAATAGGGTTTAGAAATACAGGCCTTCAAAGGAGTTGCCCTGGCTTAAATGTTCCATGCCTCCTTCTGAAATAACATCCCTCCAGCCCTCATTCAAAACGAGAAAGAAGGAAGGGCATATATTAATATCTGCAACTTCCGTGATATTCAAAAGTGTTATATATTCAAATGAGGAAAGTTAAAAATCCATTTTAATTAAAAATATTTGAAGTTAAATAATTCAAAATATACTTTAAAAAAAAAAAAGCCCACACAGTATTCTTTAAATGGAATGTTTTGCCATCCACCAGACCTGCTTTCTCCCTTTGACTTTTCTTCTTTCTTGTTTTCTTTTCTTTTTTAGATTTTCTATCAGATTCAATACCGTTTAACTTTTCTAAAACAAATCTAAAATCCCCAGACTAACCTGCTGGGCTCGGCTTACTAAAGAGCCTGCTTGTGTTACCAAGTTAGGATTCGCCTGGCCTTGGGGTCTCTGCGTGGCCTGTGGTTGGAATGTGATGGAACAAGAATGGTGTTATACCAGGCTGATGTGGAGTGAGGGATTAACCCCGGAAAACTCCCCTTGAGTTGAGTCTTGGACTCCTGGCCTCACTGTAAATTAAACAGCGGGATTCTGGGTAAGGAAAGTGGCAGCTTCTTTTGATCATTTTATTTTTTCACGGCAAGTCGTAAGGTGTGAGTAGACTGATTTCAGAATCAGTCTGGGTTCTCTTTGTTGTATTTCTGACTGCTGTCCTCACTGACCGGCATTGAGATAAACAGCTCAAAAGCAGACACCTTCTCCAGACTCTGCCCTGGAAATGAGTTGGGACCAGCAGCCTGTCCTATAACTTCCCTTCCCGAGGTCATGTGGCTCCAGGAGCATCAAGATGGGGGTCTGGCACAGGTACTCAGTGTCACTTCTCAGCGGGAACTCAATTCTTTCCTCCTCTTCTAGTCTCTGTCCTCTCACTCAGGCTCTCTGCAGAATGGGAGGTGAGGGAAGAAGGTAACCTCCTGTAGACCTTTCTTCTCAGTCTCGAGTCTTCTGCTTCCAGAGGTTTCGGGTGGCTCAGTGAGTCCCCACTGTCCTCTCCTGCCTGGCTGCTCTGCCTGCAGACTCCACTCGGCAATCCGAAAAATACTCAGGCCATGAGCACTTCTGTGCCATGAACACCTCCCTTCTGATACAGAGATTGTCTTGGAGGAGAAAGCAAGAACTCTCCGTGCTTTGTCTCATCCTTATTTTAAATGTGATCTGTTCGTACAAAGTTCTCACCCCTGGAGAGTCCCAAACCAGATAGCTTCAGGCAGTGCACAGAGTGAGAATGGTTTGGCAGCACAGAGTCCTGTCTTCGGTTTACCACGTTAGGCCTCAAATGTGTGCAGGGGGATAGGTCAAATCATGCTCCAGCCACTGCCTCAGTATGTCTGATTTGGTAGCATAGTTCCTTAAATTTCCACACTAGCATCTCAGAAGTAACTTGATCGTATTGGCTTCCTGAGGGCTACTTCTAAGCCTGCTGTGATTAATGAAATCAAACCCCACACAACAATTATTCTAAAGCATACTGGCTTATTCTGTTTCGGTGCATGTTCAACTGCTGAGCTGGAATCGTCCAAGTGGATGACTATATTTTTTGTTGATGTCCTACCATAGGAATCTAGTAGCCTTTTAAAATTTTTGTGGGTGGACACTACTCATCTCCTTCAGTTTCTCTCTCATTCTGGGACGAGGACTCTCTGAATGAAGAAGGAATTGTCTGTCGTCAGCAAGAGGTGCTACTTTCTAGGCTTTCGTGGAAAGTCTCCTGTGGAAACGCCCTCCCCTCTGCAGAGTGCATCTGTTGTCGTCAGGTTGAGGCTTTTGAAGAACACTGTGTGAATTGGAACACCTTTCTCCTGAGGTGAAGATAATGGCTATCTCTGCCCATCAGTCTGGCGTCAAAAGATCATTGTGCAAGGAGACTGGTTCAGCAAGAGGGTTCCTGGGCCGTGTTCCCCAGAACTGGGACAGCCGCCCTGTCTGGGTGGACTCGCAGGTCCACTGAAAGACCTGGACGCACTTTTTAGTCATTGAGAGACAATTTACAAACAGCAGCAACTCCGAGAAGCATAGGTTTGTATGATTCGTTCTTGGAAACAGAAGAGTGTTCTTTGATGGGATTGTTTGAAAAAGAACTGGAATGTCCGGTGGCCAGTTACACTTGCATGGTTATTCTCTTCCCTCTGTAAACTCATCAGTGCGGGATTCAGAAAGAACAAGCATGGAACACAGTCCTCCATGCTCATTCTCTCTGAACCCTGCAGTGATGAGTTTACAGAAGGAAGAGAATTTGCATGGAATATATTTCCCCATTCGAAGAACCCTGCAGCATCAAACGAGTGAGACGTTCAACAGCCCCCAACTGCTCACTAGAGCTGGGTGGTTTTAGATCCCCAGGAAATGGCTGTGGTGCCATCTGAGCATGAGGCACTTGGAAAGCAGTGCCCATCACTGCCTCATGTGTTCAGCGCTGTTGTTTTGCAGGAGACGAAGGAAGATGGTGAAGTCGTGACCCTCGTCCCAGAACATTCAGGTCAGATCTGACACCTGCCGCTTCCATGGGGAGGGTCTAGTGAGGAGAATCGGTGCTGGGAATGCCGATGCCATCACACGTGTCTCACATGTGGTTTTGTAATGAATGACAGTAGCCACGTCCTACTTCTCTCCCACCTACAGTGCCCTGCAGATGACAGTGGGAGTGCCACAAGGATGGGTGTAGGGAACAGCGTAGAGGACTGATAATTACAAATCGCCCAACAAGGAGGTGGACACGTGTGCTTGCTGGTGCCCGACTGGGTCAGCTGTGCAGATTTCCACATGTTCCGACAGATGTCTGCATTTGTCCTTGTATCAGTGGTGAGGGTTGGCTATTCAAGAAAAGGCCTGTAAGCTAATTTTGAACTTGCAGATTAATGGCATACCCAATCCTAGTGATTGGTTATATGAATAACAAAGCTTTGGTGCGTAGTTGGGTTTGCTTAGCTAGAGGAATGTTGGGAAAGTCAGCATCTGACACAGAAGAGGCAGAGCTGGTTGGCCTAAGAAAAGCATAGGGATTTGAAAGTTAAGGCAGTATCTAATTGTATCAGCAAATACCTCAAAACTCTTGTTTATCAGTGTTTTAAATCTAACTTTTCATTTTGAGATCATTCGGTGGGATTACTCAGATTCTCCCAATGATGATGTCTTGAAAGACTGTACTACAATAGTGGGACTAGGATCTTGACATTGATTTGGTCAAGATGCAGAAATTTCCAGTCACTACACACTTGTGTGCTTGTCCATATGCGCTCACTGTAGCCACACCTGCTCTCCTCTGCCCCACCCCTGCCTTTCTCCCTGAGAGCCACTGCTTTATTCTCTGTATAATTTTGTCCTTTCAAAAATATTTTAAAACTGGAATGTTTAGGAGTGGCTTTGTTCACCCAGTGTTATTCTCCGATGATACTAACAGTCTTTCAGACATGTGGCTTGCAAATGTTTTCTGAATCAGTGGCTTGGCTTTTCAGCCATTTAGCAAGGTCCTTTGCAGAATGAGAGTTTTTAATTTTGATGAGGTCCAGTTTATCAGTTTTTCCTTTAATGGATGATGCTTTTGGTATCAAGTCTAAGAACTCTGCCCTAGTCCTAGATCCTGAAGGATTTGTGTTTTTTTTTTTTCTAAAACTTTTGTGGTTTTACATGTTACAGTTAAGTCCATGATCCATTCAAGTTAATTTTTGTAGCAGGCATGAGATTTAGGTCAGTGTTTTTTGTTTTGTTTTTGTTTTTGTTTTTGTTTTTGTTTTTTTGGCCTATAGATGTCTAATTGCTCTAGCACTGTTTGTTGAAAAGACATTCTTCTTGCATTCAATTACTTTTCTTCTTTATCAAAAATTAGTTGGTTTTATTTGTGTAGATCTGCTTCTGGCTTATTTACTCTGTTCTTTTGATCTATATGTCTATGCCTCAGTCAGTATCAGTCTTGATTACCATAGCTGCATACATCTCGAAATTGGATAGACTTGATTCCTTTATTCTTTTTTAAAATTGTTTTAGCTAGCTCCCTTCCCTTTCTGTGTTAATGTTAGAATAGTCTTCTCTCCATCTACATAAAAACTTGCTGGAATCTGATAGTGATTTTGGGTAGAAATGACATCTTTACTATGTTAAGTTTCCAATCAGTTAACACAGTGTGTCTCTTCATTTGTTTTATCTTTTTTGATTTGTTTCATGAGCATTGTACAGTTTTCAGCACACAGGTTTCATACACATTTTGTTAGATTAACACCTAAGTAGTTCATTTTTTTGAGTGATTAGAAAGTGGTATTATATAAATATATATTTTTTGAAACGGAGTCTCGGTCTGTCGCCCAGGCTGGAGTGCAGCGGCGCGATCTCGGCTCACTGCAACCTCTGCCTCCCGGGTTCACGCCATTCTCCTGCCTCAGCCTCCCGAGTAGCTGGGACTACAGGCGCGTGTCACCAGGCCTGGCTAATTTTTTGTATTTTTAGTAGAGATGGTTTCACTTTGTTAGCCACAATAGACTATTGATTTTTAATATGTTTGACTTGTATCCTGCAACCTTGTGGAACTCACTCATTAGTTCTTAGTTTCTTGGTTTTTTGAGGGGTTTTTTTTTTTTTTTTTTTTGTAGATTTCTTGAGATTTTCTATGTGGGCAGTCATGTCATCTACAAATGGAATGGCTTTATTTCTTCCCTTCCTGTCCATATGCTTTTTATTTCCCCCCCCCTCGCCCCCCGCTTTTTTTTGTTCGTTTGTTTGCCTTATTGTACTGGCTATAGCATCCTGTCCTTCACCATTAAGCATAATGTTAGCTTTAGGGTTTCCTATGGATGTTCGTTCTCAAGCTGAGGATTTTCCCATCTATTCCTGTCTTTCTGAAAGGTTTTAAACTGAAGAATGGGTGTTGAATTTCATCAAATGCTTTCACGGTATCAGTTGATGTGATTGTAGGGTTTTTCTTCTTCAGCCTGTTAATATGGCAGATTACATTGATTAATTTTCAAATTCTGAACCAATCTTGGATCCCTGGAATAAATCCAAATGGAATGATGCCCATTTGGTCATGTGAATAATTATTTTTATATTTATTGCTGAATTGTTTTGTTAAGCATTTTTGTGTTGTATTCATGAGTGATAGTGGTCTGTAGTTTTCTTTTTTGTATTATTTTAATCAGGTTTTGGTACCAGGGAAATACTAGCTTCATAAAATGAGTCAGAAAGTGTTTCTTCTTCTTTCGTTTCCCGGAAGAGGTAGTTTAGAGTCGGTATTAATTCTTTTTAAACATTTGGTAGAATTCGGTTCTCCAGCGAAACCACCCTGCCATAAAGATTACTCTTTTGAGGGTTTTGAAATTCCAGATTCACTTTCCTTAATGGTTAAGGGCTGCTGAAGTTATCTTTTCCGGTTGTGTGAGTTGTGGTAGTTTGTATTTTTAAAGAAAGCGATCCATTTTGTCGAAGTTGTCAAGTTGATGTGTGTAGAGTTGCTCGCATTATCGATCTTTTCAAAGAACAGCTCTATAATTGATTTTTTCTATTGATATTTGCTTTCAATTTCTTTTATATCTGCTCTTACCTTAATTCTTTCTTTCTTCTGCTTGCTTTAGGCTTATTTTGCTTCTTTTTCTAGATTTTTGAGGTGGGAGATTAGATTGATTTGAGATGGTTCCTCTTTTCTTGTATGAGCATTTTGTGCTGTGAGTTTCCCTCGCAGCACTGCTTTCGCTATGTTCCACACATTTTTATGTGTTGCACTTTCATTTTCATTCAGTTAAATATATTATTAAAAATTTCCCTTTATTTTTTATTATTACTTTTTTGAGACGGAGTCTTGCTGTGTCACCCAGACTATAGTGGCGTGACCTTGGCTCACTGCAACCTCCGCCTCGCAGGTTCAAGCTGTGCTCCTGCCTCATCCTCCCAAGTAGCTGGGACTACAGGTGTGTGCCACCACACCTGGCTGATATTTGAATTTTTTTAGTAGAGACAAGGTTTCACCATGTTGCTTAGG
This sequence comes from Macaca thibetana thibetana, assembly GCF_024542745.1. Taxonomy (NCBI): domain Eukaryota; kingdom Metazoa; phylum Chordata; class Mammalia; order Primates; family Cercopithecidae; genus Macaca; species Macaca thibetana. Next base: position 4,069,905 of record NC_065594.1, read on the forward strand.
CTGATCTTGAATTCCTGACCTCAGGTGATCCCCCTGCCTTGGCCTCCCAAAGTGCTGGGATTACAGGTGTGAGCTCCTGCACCCAGTCTGAAAATGTCCCTTTAGACTTCCCCCTTGACTTGTGGATTATTTAGAAGTGTGTTGTTTCATATCCAGGTGTTCGGAGATTTTTTTTTGTTGTTAACTTTCTGTTATTGATTTCTAGTTTAATTCCATTATGGTTAGAGAACACACTCTATATGATTTCAATTCATTTAAATTTGTTGAGGTTTGTATGGCCCGGGATATTGGTCCATCTTGATATATGTTACCCGGGCACTTGAAAAGGATGTGTATTCTGATGTCCTGGGGTAGAGTTCTGTAGCTGTCTAATCCTTTTCGTAGAGGGCATTAATCCTGCAGTGGAGTATTTTGTGATAGACTCAGTAATAACGCTTGTTTTTTGTTTTTGGCAAAAAAAAGAAAGTGAAGATTGGATAGCAATCATATTGTCTAGCAAAAATAGGGAGGCTAAAAGTCTGCATTGCCAATTCAGGGCGACTTTGACAAAGAGAGAGAAGAGTTAATGTTCTCTAGTGATAATTTAGGTACCAAAGAGGGGCCATTTCATTGCACCGTTGTTTTAGAATTAGAAACTCTGAAGAAAACCCAGCTTGATCTCAGAATCAGAGTCCAGACAGCTAAACTCACCAGTTAGGGCTGGAAGAAAGGGATGTGTTTCAGAGTTGTCTATCTAGATTTCTTCTTGTTGAGTAATGTTTATGAGTTAACTACCTTAATGTTTACCAAGTGTTTAATTTAATCACCAGTTTAATTAGGCTTGGAACAGGGAAATGGATCATTACTATAAAAGCTAGGTTATTCATCTCTTCTAAACAATTTGTTGACTACGTCCTCTGTTCCAGACATAGTGCTAGTCCCTGAGGATATAAAAATAAACTAGAGAGACACGGATCCAGGTGTCATTTTTCTTCTCCCATAGAAGAGAAACTTTAGAAATCCCAGTGGCTTCTATGCAGAGTGATTACTAGAAAACATGAGTAAGTTGCTCTTTGAAGATTATTTTAGTTGCACATAATGCAGCTTAAATTTGAAAAGCGATAGTTAAAATACTTTGCAGAAAAACGACTGCATGTTTTATGACATGCTTATTAACAGAGTCACCTTCAACTCAAAACACAGCATCCTCTGCGTGTCTCCTCTCTGCTGGGTGCTGGAACAGGCGTGGGGGATCTGAGCTTGTTCGGTTCCTGGTGTATGCTTCTTCTTAAGTGTGATTGTTATAAAGGTAGAGTCCAAGGGTAAATTTCTTAGGCTTTATATCCATTTTTTGTTTTATTTCTTGATAAATAGAAGCCTCCATGTACACTGCAAGAAGTTAGTTATGTCTGTCTTTTCCATAACACAATTTTATGAGGACTATCTACATAAATCATGTTGAACTTAAAAACAGATCTGGTGTCAGTGCTGAAGTTGTTGATGTTTTGTAAACACACCATTAGTTTAACCCATTTTATTTACCTGGTACCACTTTGGAAGGGCAGCTAAGATGGTCTATTACTTTTTATGTAATCTATACAGAAAAGTTGGAAAATACAGCTAAATAAATCATAGTATTTGCTCTCTTTTTCCCCATGATGTCACAGTTTCCTTTTATTTTCTGCTTTTCAGATCACAAAAACATGTTATTTTCCCAGCAAACTAGATCCTTTGATTAATGGGGCCAGGCAAGTCCAAGGACAGATTAAGCACACTGGGTCCTGGCAGGAGTCCCAGAAATGACCCTCAGTCTGTCTTTTCTCTCACCTTGGACCTGTTTCATTGAATTTACAGTGTTTTCTGTGAAATTGGAGCTTGGTAACTCTCTGAAGAATTTCACATATCTAAATGAATAATGAAATGATTGATTAGCTATTAATTATTAATAGATAACAAGTTCATGCTCTAGTGTACAATTTTTTTTATTTTGAGATGGTGTCTCGTGTCACACAGGTTAGATGTGATCTCAGCTTACTTCGACCTCCGCCTCCCAGGTTGAAGGGCTTCTTGTGCCTCAGCTTCCTGAGTAGCTGGTACCACAGACGCGTGCCACCATGCCCAGCTTATTTTTGCATTTTTAGTGGAGACAGGGTTTCGTCATGTTGGCCAGGCTAGTCTCAAACTCCTGACCCCAGGTGATCCACCCGACTTGGCCTCCCAAAGTGCTGGGATTACAGGCACAAGCTGCCGCACCCAGCCTGTAGTATGTACTTTTGTTAATGAGCCTCCTTTCTCTCTAGTACAAAAAGGAGTTGAAAATTACCTTGTCAGTTCTGTTTCTTAATTATTCCTTAATTAATCAAAGAGTAGTGGACACAAAGATTGCTTTACTTCTCTGACCCAATGTTACTTTTAACAATTACATTAATAAGTGTTTAATAGATATGTGAAAAAAAGAGAATAGATACTTTCATAATAATTTAGGCATATGTCAATGTATCTGGCCGTGCCTGGCCAGAAATTATAAATGTATTTCTTACAGCTCTGGAGGCTGGGAAGTCCAAAACAGAGGTGTCAGCAAATTCACTGTGGGGATGAGTGCCTCTTTCCTGGTTTTTAGATGATGCCTTCTTACTGTGTCCTCATATGGTGAAGGGAGGAAGGGGATCTCTCTTGGGCCTTTTTAATTTAATTTTAATTTTTTTAGAGACAGTCTCACTCTGCAGTCATCGTTCACTGCAGCCTCAAACTCCTGAGCTCAAGTGATTCTCCTGCCTCAGCCTCCTGAGTAGCTGGGACTACAGTTGCATGCCACCATGCTTGGCTAATTTTTTAAATTTTCTGTAGAGACAAGGTCTCCTATGTTGCCCAGGCTGGTCTTGAACTTAAGTGATCCTCGCACCTTGGCCTCCATGTACAAAGTGTTGGGATTACAGGCATGAACCTGGCTTTTGGGCCTTTTTAATAAGGGCTCTAATCCCGTTCAAGAGGGCTCTGCCCCGTGATCTAATCACCTCGTGAAGACCCTGTCTTTCAATATCATCACTTCATGGCACAGGATTTCAACATAGGAATTTTTTTTTTTTTTTTTTTTTTTTTGAGACGGAGTCTCGCTTTGTCACCCAGGCTGGAGTGCAGTGGCGTGATCTCAGCTCACTGCAAGCTCCGCCTCCCGGGTTCACGCCATTCTTCTGCCTCAGCCTCCCGAGTAGCTGGGACTACAGGCGCCCGCCACCGCGCCCGGCTAATTTTTTGTATTTTTAGTAGAGACGGGGTTTCACTGGGTTAGCCAGGATGGTCTCCATCTCCTGACCTCGTGATCCGCCCGTCTCGGCCTCCCAAAGTGCTGGGATTACAGGCTTGAGCCACCGCGCCCGGCCTTTTTTTTTTTTTTTTAATTGGAACTCACTTTGTCACCCAGCCTGGAGTGTGGTGCTGCAATGATGGCTCACTGCTGCATCAAATTCCTGGACCCAAGGGATCCTCGTGCCTCAGCCTCCCAAGTAGCTGGGACTATGGGTGTGCACAGCTATGCTTGGCAAATTTCATTTTTTGTAGAGATGGGGGGTCTCATCATCTTGCCCAGGCTGGTCTTGAACTCCTGGATTCCAGTGATCCTCCCACCTTGGCCTCACAAAGTGCTGGGATTACAGATGTGAACCACCGTTCCCAGCTGGATTGTTTTTTAAACTGGGAATATCTGCACCAGATCAACATAAAAATTTCAAGAAGACGCAAACATTCAAATAATAACAGGTCCTACCATTCACTGCAGAAGCCACTGCTTGCCACCTGTGAGCACGCTCTTGAAAAATATTTGTGGAATTAGCAGAAATGTGTTGAACTACATTATGATGTGTGCAGTGAATGAATAGACATCATTTTGATACTTCTGAGGAACATGTATTACTCTTTTTACTGTAAGAGCTTTTTTGACCGTTATGACATCACTTGTATACAGTTACTAACAGTACTAATTGCTTCTTGGCCTTTTGGCTGTGATCAAGTATAGTTATTTACAGTAGTAACAATAAGTACCCTAATAAATGAGCTTGTTCTGTGCCATGCATTGCTAGGAAGGTATTATTATCTGCATAAGAACAAATAGAGACTCAAAAAACTTAGTGACCCAAGTGGACCCAGTCTATCTAATGGCTGAGCTGGGATTATACCCAGCATTTTGTACTGTGCCATTTCTGCCTGTTACCACCTTCTGTCTAGGTTAAGAATTGACACCACAGCAAAGCAACTGGCATCTTTGTTTCTTTTTTATAACAGCCCTATTGAGATCTAATTGATACATAACTCATCCATTTAAAGTATATAGTTGAATTGTTTTTAGTATATCCACAGAGTCGTGCAGTCATCAATTACCATAGTCAATTTGAAGACATTTTCATCCCCCCTGAAAGGAAACCCTGTACCCATTAGCAGTCCTCATTTTCCCTCAAGTCCCCAGCCCTAGACAACCACTCATCTACAGTCTGTCCCTCTACATTTGACTATTCTAGACACTTCCTATACATGATTCATACAACGTGTGGCCTTTCACAGCTTAAGATTTCAAGGTTGATCCCTGTGGTAGCATGAATCAGTATTTCCTTTCTTTTCGTTGCTGAATGATACTCCATTGTATGTATGTACCACATTGTATCTATTCATTCATCGGTTGATGGACATTTGGGTTGTTTGTACTTTTTAGCTGTTAGGAATAAAACTCCTGTGAACATTTGTGTACAAGTTTTTCTGTGGACATCTGTTTTCATTTCTCTTGGGCATATACCGACGCGTGGCATTGCTGAGTCAAATGGTAACTCAGTGTTGAAACTTTGGAAGAATTGCCAGACTGTTTCCCAAGCAGGCATGCACCATTTTACATTTCCATCAGCTGTGTATGAGGGCTCCAGTTTTTAGACTGATGTGTGCTATTTAAAAATTTAAAAATTGTGGTAAAATGTATAAAACATAAAATTTACCATTTTAACCAGTTTAACTGTACAGTTCAGCCATAGTAAGTACATTCATTGTTGTGCAACCAATCTCCAAAATCTCTTCATCTCGCAAAACTGAAACGCTGTACCAATTAAATGCCAAGTCCCTGTTTATCCCACTCCCAGCCTCTGGGCAACCTCTGTTTTACTTTCTGTCTCTGTGTCACCAACACTTTTTTCCATCTGCTTTTTTGATTCTAGCCAGCTTAACTAATGTGTCTGAAGTGGCATCTTACTTGGATTTGATTTGCATTTCTCTGATGCATGATGATGTTGAACACCTTTTCATGTGCTTATTGCCTATTTGGGTATCTTCAAAGAAATGCCTGTTCAAGTCTTTGCTCATTTTTTCATTGGGTCGTTGGCCATTTTATTGTTGAGTTGTAAGAGTTTTTTATATATCCTGGATATTAGACTCTTATCAGATATATAATTTACAAGTATCTTCCATTCTACAGCTTTTCTTTTCACTTTCTTACTTAGTGGTGTTCTTTGCATTAAAGTTTTAAGTTTTGATGAAATCGTTTAGCTATTTTTTCTTTGGTTGGTTGTGCTCAAAGTGTTGTATTTGATAAACTAGTGCCTAATCCAAGGCCGTGAAGATTTTCTCTCTGTTTTTGTCTAAGAGTTTTATAGTTTTAGCTCTTAGATTTAGGCCTGTGCTCTCTTTTGCATATGGTGTAAGGGAAGGATCTCATTTCATTCTTTTGCATGTAGAAATGCATTTGTCCCAGTGTCATTTGTTGAAAGGATGATTCTTTCACCATTGAATGGTCTTAGTATTCTTGTTGAAAATGAATTGACCATGAATATAAAATTTTATTTCTGAACATTAAGTTCTGTTTTCATTGATCTGTATGTCTGTCCTTGTGCTAATACCACACTGTCTTGATTCCTGTGGCTTTATAGTAAGCTTTGAAATTATGAAGTCTAAATTCTCAAAATTTGTTTTCAGGATTGTTTAGGCTGTTCTGATTCCCTTGAATTTTCTTATTAATTATAGGATCAGCTTGCAAATCATGCAAAGTAGCGAGGATTTAAATAGGATTGTACCAAATCTGTAGCTGAATTTGGGATGCATTGCTCTTTTAACAATACCAAGTCTCCAATTTATGAATCCACTTACTGAGGTCTTAAATATCTTTCAAAAATGTTTTCTAGTTTACAGAGTATATGTTTCATACTTCTCTTGTTAAATTTATGCCTAAGTATTTTGTTCTTTCTGATGCTATTATAAATGGGATAGTTTTCATAATTTTTTTTTTTGATTATTCATTGCAAGTCTATAGACATGTGATGGATTTTTTTTTTCTGTGCAGCCATGCATCACTTAACAACAGGGATACATTCTGACAAATGCATTGCTAGGTAATTTCATAACTGTGCAAACATTGTAGAGTGTACTTACACAAAGCTAGGTGGTACAGCCTACAGCACACCCAGGCTCTCTGGTGTAGCCTGTGGCTTCTAGGCTACAATCTTGTACAGCATGTGACTGTACTGAATACTGTAGGCAGTTGTAACACAAAGGTAAGTATGCATCTAAACATGGAAAAGGTACAGAAAAATACAGTATAAAAGTTTTTTTTTTAATGGCTTCCCTGTGGACGGCACTTATGAATGGAGTTTGTAGGACTGGAAGTTGCTCTGGGTGAGTCAGTGAGTGGGGAGTGAATGCGAAGCCTTAGGACATTGCTGTACACTGCTCTAAACTTTAGAAATACTGTCCATTTAGTCTACTCCAAATTTATTTAATATGTGTGCTGCTGAAGCAAGCACTCTAAATTTATTTGAAAATTTTTTTCATAATAAATTAACCTTAGTTACTGTAAGTTTGTTACTTTATAGACTTTAATTTTTAAAATCTTTTACTCTTTTGTGATAACACCTAGCTTAAAACACAAACTCATTATACAGCGGTACAAATATAATTTCTTTATAGCTTTGTTCTTCTCTAATGTCCCTATTCCATAAGCTTTTTTCTATTAAAATTTGTTTTGTATTTTTTAAGCTTTTTTGTTAAAAACTAAGACAGAAACATACACATTAGCCTAGGCCTACACAAGGTCAGCATCATCCATATCACTGGCTTCCACCTCCACATCTTGTCCCACTAGAAGGTCTTCAGAGGAAGTAACATGCATAGACCTATCATCTCCTATAATAATAACACCTTCGTCTGGACTCTGTCCTGAAGGACCTGCCTGAGGCTGTTTTATAGTTGACTTTTTTTTTTTTAAGTATGTAGAAAGCATCCACTTTACGTAACTTTAAAAAGTATAGTGTAGGCTGGGTGCGGTGGCTCACACCTGTAATCCCAGCACTTTGGGAGGCCGAGGCAGGTGGATCACCTGAGGTCAGGAGTTCGAGACCAGCCTGGTCAATGTGGTGAAACCTCATCTCTACTAAAAATACAAAAGTTATCCAGATGTGGTGGCACACACCTGAAATCCCAGCACCTCATATAGTGTCTGGCATGTAATGTTTGAATAAAAAGTTGTATTAGAATTATTAAACTACTTGTGGAAAACACTCGTTTAGGGTATTTGTGTTTATTTTTGTTTTCCTCTTTAGGAAGGATTCTTGCATGGGGAAGGAGGCCTGGCCAGGTGAGATAAAAATCTGTTTCCAGTTAGACTGAGGCTTAGAAGCAAGAAAGGTCCTTTCCACCAGGCTCAGTTATGGACGGGATTAGCAGTGTTGTAACACTAAACTTTTAGGCATATATGGCTATGTTTGTCTCTTTTTGTTCTGCTCTAAAGGAATACCTGAGCCTGGGACATTTATAAAGAAAAGAGGTTAAATTGGCTCACGGTTCTGCAGGCTGTACAGGAAACATAGTACCAGTATCTGCTTCTGGTGAGGCCTCAGGAAGCTTCCAGTCATGGTGGCAATGAAGGGGAAGTAGGCATGTCACATGATGAGAGAGGAAGTGAGAGAGAGACAGAGAGAGAGAGAGTGCAAGAGCGAGCAGGAAGGAGGAAGGGCCAGGCCCCTTTCAACAGCCAGCTGGAAGTGAACTCACAGAGTGAGAACACACACATTACCCTGGTGAGGGCACTAGGCCAGTCCTGAAGGAGCCACCCCCATGACCCAAACACCTCCCCCAGGCCCCCCTTTAACACTGGGGATCACATTTCAACATGAGATTTGGAGGGGAAAACATCCAGACCGTACCAATGGCTGTCTTTGTGGACGGCATATCCTTTAATTTTTTAAGACCATCATTTCTAGTAATTTTGTTCTGCTAGGGTTAAATATATCTGGCTGTGCAGATTTTATCAGTGTTAGAAAAACTCAGCATGTTGTGCCACATCGGTCGGGCCAGGTAAACAAAGCTGGTCCGTTATACCAAACCCAAAGAAGGCAAAGGCAGCTGACGGAGGGCTCATGGCAGGGTCTCGGTGCCCAGGGTGGCTTAGTGCATGCGGGGGCACCACTGTTTTTATCAGTACATTTGGGATCAGAGCATATGAAGCTTCTGAGGACATCTGCTGATGTATATTCCTCATTCACATAACTTGCCAGAAAAGAGAGAGAAAGATTGCTGCACACCTTGATGAGTTCAAGGTGGTAAAGCTATAACTTTTGAGGGCTTGTAATTTCCAACACACTCTCTCTTACTAAGTCTAAACTTTTTCATCTAATTTTCTTTTGTTTGCATGTTGAGGTGCATTTGGCAGAGGGCTGAATTTTTCACATATAAAAACATATGAAAAATTTTTTCAATACAAGTCAAATATAATAAACACAAGTTTTCTTAAGGATAGATATCATCCTTTATCACTTCCCTCTGTGAAGCTACCGTCAAACCCAGCCAAGACTGAATGGTGGAACCAGATACGTTTAACAGGGGCATCATGACGCCTTAAGCTTAGTACACAAAATAGCGTTGTGTTAAAGGGTTGAAATGCTTTCTATGTTGTAAGTTTTCCAAGAGGTACAAGTCAAGGTTTTCACTACTTTATACAAGCTTGTCCAGCCAATGCCCGCCGGCCACATGCAGCCCAGGACGGCTTTGAATAGGACCCAACACAAATTTGTAATCTTTCTCAAAACATTATGAGATTTCTTTACTTTTTTTTTTTTTTTAAACTCAGCAGCTATCGTTCGTGTTAGAAGAAGAAGACAATTCTTTTTCCAGAGTGGCCCAGGAAGCCAAAAGATTGGACACCCCTGCTTTATAATGTTCTCCGTGGGCTAATGGTGGCCTCACCTGTCAGCACTCCTGGGGCTGCGAGGGGGGCGGGATGAGCAGCACTCTCCTCTGTGCTGGGAGTAGAGGCTTGGAGGCATTCACTCTAATCCTGGTTTTGCTCCATGTGACTTTTAAAATAATCACGAGAGCTTCCTCGGACACAGTGCCACGTGGCGTTTTCCACATGTTGGGGCACTTCCCACACACAGCACATTGAGCAGACATTACTCCCCCCTCTACCCAGGAGGAAACTGAAACTCAGATGAAGTGGTGCGCTCAAGGTCACCCAGGAAAAGCCAGCTGCCTTCAGAGGACAGTCTTCAGAAGCGTGGAGGAGCACGCTGAGGGACAGTAGCGGAGCTATGAGGACTTCCTTACCTGTGGCATCTGCTGACGACTGTGTCTGAATGAGTTTTGAGCGAATGGGTACCTGGTGCTTGCTGAGAATGACTTGTTTTGGAAAGTCAGTGTTAAAATCATTTGGATGTGGAAATTCCATACAGAAAATTCTCTGGGAAAAATGTTTGGTTCTGCCCTGAACCCAAGGAGCCGCATTATTTTCCTCTTGTACCCAAAACCGCTGAGCTCAACAGAACCTGCACCTGCTGAGCAGGTCCCAGCTGGGCTGAGCAGTCACTAGCCCAGAACCGTTTGGCCGCCAGGAGATACCCTCATTTGGATGGAAAGTGAAGAGAAAGGCATACAGTGGAGCCAACCAAATCACAAAGATTATCACTTGTTTTGGCAGTAGCATTGCCAGTTTTGATTTTTCTAGAGTGTCTGTTTAACTTGTTGATTTTTTTTTTTGGTCTCTCATGTGTAATTGTTGTTATCCATTAACTTAATGCTGGGCAACAGCCTGAACTCACTAATCACAGTGAGGAGTTTTGTATTCTGTGCGGGACAAAGTTCAACGCTCTGCCAATTTCATGATCTCAGTTGTGAAGGTCCAAGTGACTGGACCTAATATAAAATCATGTCCACCATGGTACGACCTCTCTGGTGGCATTTTGAAGACTTGAAAAGGCAGGATGGGTCCAGATTTTTTTTTTTTAATAAAATACTTCTTTAGTTATTTTGGTGAAAAGCAGTGTTAAAGGAAAATCCATTGTTTTCCTGTCGTTTCGAGTTTAGTCAAGTGACAGAAAATGGCCACTTCTTTGCTCTTCCAGAGTCTGAGCAGCCATATGAGTCATTCCTCAGGAAAGTGCGGGTGCCTTCGAAAGCGGGCACCAGGGCCGTCTTTGAAAGGCACGTGTATCGAGCGTTGTATTTTGCTTCTCCCGGGGACCGGCTCTGTCACTGCATTTGTTGCCAGTTCGGGCATTTCCCTCCTTCCTGTAGCTCTGTGCATGCCACCTTTCCTAATAATAAACCCTGAAGCCCCCGTGACATGTTTTTGTGCTGCTGAGTGATGCTAGTTTGTTACAAAAGGCCATACAATTAATGCTTTTGTGTGTAATAGTGGCCACCACACGTGATAGGCACTCAGTAAAGTTTTATTGCTTGCTTTATAAAGAAATTTTTTCCACAGGGGATTTTATTTCTTAGTGAAGTACTGCCATGAGGATGATTTTTAGGGCCCTGTAATTTAGATTTTCCTGATTAAAGACTGTAATTTATTCTAAAGCTATCTGGAGATCCACTTAGTAAGAAATGAACCTTTGAAGAGGGCTGAAGGAACCAAGATTTGAAATCACCACATTAAGGCTTTTATATTACCTCTGGAAATAACTACTCATTTAATTTTAAATCCATTAATAGCCTTCTATAATTTTTGACATAATGACTATCGATAAGTCTTTTATATGGTCTTATTTCAGAAACCTTAAGGAAATAATTGGTTTTAACATAATAGACATAGTGTTTTAAACATCATATGAAACATCCTAATTGAAGGTTTCTCAATTCCTGGGTTTAACTTGGAAGTCATACAAATAGATGCAGTTTCTTTTCTTGAGCCCTGTGTTAGTCAGTGTTCTCCAGAGAAACAGAACCAAAAGAACGTGCACACACACACACACACACACACACACACACACACACACACACATACCGAGAGAGAGAGATTAAGGAATTGGCTCATGTGATTGTGAAGTCTAACAAGTTCAAAACCAGCAGGGCAGGTCAGCAGGCCGGAGTATCTGGCAGGAGTTGATGTTTGAGGCTGGAATCTCATGGCAATCTTTTTTTTTTTTTTTTTTTTTTTTTTTTTGAGGCAGAGTCTCGCTCTGTCGCCCAGGCTGGAGTGCGGTGGCGCGATCTCGGCTCACTGCAAGCTCCGCCTCCCGGGTTCCCGTCATTCTCCTGCCTCAGCCTCCCGAGTAGCTGGGACTACAGGCGCCGCCACCACGCCCGGCTAATTTTTTTGTATTTTTAGTGGAGACGGGGTTTCATTGTGTTAGCCAGGATGGTCTCGATCTCCTGACCTCGTGATCCGCCCGTCTCGGCCTCCCAAAGTGCTGGGATTACAGGCTTGAGCCACCGCGCCCGGCCTCATGGCAATCTTAAGGCCAAATTTCTCTCTTTTCTGGAGACTTCAGTCTTTGAAGGCCTTCAGCTAATTAGAGGAGACCTGTCCACGTCATCTGCCTTACTCAAAATCCACTGATTTAACTGTCAGTCACATCTGGAAAAGATCTTTACAGCACCCTCTAGACTGGTGTTTGGCCAGATAACTGGGCACCATAGCGCTAGCCACGCTGACACGTGAGATTAACCATCACAACCGCCAGTGAGGAAACGGGAATGTTACCGTTTACAGGAGGACCTAAAGAAGAAGTCATGTTTGCTTCACCTACTCACATGATGGAGGATTAATTTCAACACGAAAGTGGAAAATTAGAAGGTTTGGGAATAGCCACAGGAAGATTGGATGCTACACCAACAATTGGGGATTAATTGTATGACTAAGGTCAGAGGTTTATGATACGTCAGGCATACACAAACTCATACGTTGTATGTTTGCTGGGGGCTGATAATCGTCTTCAAACCAAAAAGGTGCGGGAGAGGGAACAGCAGCCACAGCCCAGCAAAACTCATGGCAGAGCTTCCTGAATCCCCGAAACGAATAAAAATAGGATGTCAACCATGTTCTACGAGTCAAGATGGCAGCTGAAATTATTTTGGGTAGTCCCCAGGGTCTCAGCAATGCCACTGTGCTAGGCCCAGAAGCTAAAGAGAAGTTAGTTCACTTTCAGAGTTTCTTAACCTTCAGTTTCAGGAGGCCAAAGCAAAGCATAGCTTTGTTGCAGAAACATTGATTTTCTGCACAGAAAACACCGGTTTGAGAGGGAAATGCTCCCCAGGGCAACTTGTTTGAAATGGGCAACAAAACTGTTGAGGCAGTGGATCAAGTTGAAGAGGAAAGGGAAGGAAGATCTGGAAAGAGGACTGGAAATCCTAGTGTGTTTGGCTTTTGCATGTTCTCATGAAATTCCAATTGGTGAATTGAAGAACTTGGTTTCATTTCTGTAAAGTCACACTTAACACGCTGTTTAGTTAAAAAGAGCCTCATTATGGGTCAGATGCGTAGGTGTTGGTTTATGCAAACTGAGAAGAACCAACAAAGAGACTTTTCTTAAGCCTTTTCCTTGAGGAGGATGTTCCAGCAAACACCAGGTTGCATGTTACGACAGCCTAGCACAAAACTACCTTTTTCAAAGCAATGTCATCTGTTTTCAGATGCTCTACTGTCTCTACTTGTATAATTCTAGGAATTTCAGAATCCATGAATTTTGGCTGCCAAAATTCTTTATATATATATATATATGTATATATACACTTTAAGTTCTAGGGTACATGTGCACAACGTGCAGGTTTGTTACATATGTATACATTTGCCATGTTGGTGTGCTGCATCCATTAACTCGTCATTTACATTAGGTATATCTCCTAATGCTATCCCTCCCCCCCCACCCTACTCCCCAACAGGCCCGCATGTGTGATGTTCCCCTTCCTGTGTCCAAGTGTTCTCATTGTTCAGTTCCCACCTATGAATGAGAACGTGCGGTGTTTGGTTTTTTGTCCTTGTGATCGTTTGCTGAGGATGATGGTTTCCAGCTTCATCCATGTCCCTGCAAAGGACATGAACTCATCCTTTTTTATGGCTGCATAGTATTCCAAAGAAAGGAGAAATAGTCACAGCAAGATCTGCTTTTCTGTTGCGGAATCATCCCTGCCCCAGAGTGGCACATAAGTCATGACTGGAGGTGGATGAAGAAGGTATGCTTCTTGTTTGGCCGCTTTTTTGAGTGGTCCTAGCTGTCTCCAGTTCTCAGTGGTTGTGTTAACACACGGTCATTGCCCTCTTTCTCTCTGCCCTTCTCTTTATAGAAGTTGACAGGGATGAGGAAAACAGCTACCGGCTTACCTAGTTTTATTCTGCCTTGCTTTATTGCATTTTGCAGATATTGGGCTTTTTACAAACTGAGGGTTTGTAGCAACCCTGTGTGGAGCCAAGTTTGTTGGTGCCATTGTTCCAGTAGCATGTGCTTACCTCTTGTCTGTTACTTTTTGACAATTCTCAAAACATTTCATACTTTTAAATTATTGCATCTGTGATGGTGATCTGTGATCAGAGGTCTTCAATGTTACTATTATAATTGTTTTGGGCTCCATGAACTACATAAGATGGTAAACTTGATCAATAAATGTTGTATATGTTTTGACTGCTTCACTGACGGCCATTCCCAGTCTCTCTCCCTCTTCTCAGGCCTTCTTATTTCCTGAGACAGAACAATATTGAAATTAGGCCAACCTCTAAGTGTTCAAGTGAAAGGAAGAGTCGCCCATCTCTCCTTTAAATCCAAAGCTAGGAATGATTAAGCTTAGTGAGGAAGGCATGTTGAAAGCTAAGACAGGCCCAAAGCTTGGCCTCTTGTGCCACGTAGTTAGCTCAGTCGTGAATGCAAAGGAAAAGTTCTTGAAGGAAATTAAAAGTGATACTCCAGGCCAGGTGCGGTGGCTCATGCCTGTAACCCTAGCACTTTGGGAGGCCAAGGCAGGCAGATTGCCTGAGCTCAGGAGTTCGAGACCAGCCTGGGCAACACGATGAAACCCCGTCTCTACTGAAATACAAAAAATTAGCCGGGTGTGGCAGCATGCTCCTGTAGTCCCAGCTACTCGGGAGGCTGAGGCAGGAGAATCAGTTGAATCTGGGAGGCAGTAAGTCGAGATCACGCCACTGCACTCCAGCCTGGGCGACAGAGCAAGACTCCATCTCCCCCCTCCCAAAAAAAAAGATACTCCAGTGAACACACAAATGTTAAGAAAGTGAAACAACTTTATCACTGATATGGAGAAAGTTTTAGTGGTCCGGATAGAAGATCAAACTGGCCATAACATTTCCTTAAGCCAAAGGCTAATCCAAAGCAAGTCTCTAACTCTCTTGAATTCTGTGAAGGCTGAGAGAGGTGAAGAAAAGTTGGAAGCTGGCAGATGTGGGTTCTTGAGGTTTAAGGAAAGAAGCCATCTCGTGCAGGGTGCAGCAGCGGGTGCTGATGTAGAAGCTGCAGCACGTTCTCCAGAAGATCTAGCTGAAATCATTGATTAAGATGACTACACCAAATAGCAGATTTTCAGTGTAGACAAAACAGCCTCCTAGAGGAGGAAGATGCCATCTAGGATTTTTGTAGCTAGAGAGGAGAAGTCAGTGTCTTGGTTTTAGAGCTTCAAAGGGCACTGATTCTCTTGTTAGGGGCGGGCTAATGGTGCTGGTGACTTAAAGTTGAAGCCTGTGCTTATTTGCCATTCTGAAAATCCTAGGCCTGTAGAATTATGCTAAATCTACCCTGCCTGTGTTCCATCAATGGAACAAAGCCTAGATGACAATACATCTGGATATTTTTAGCCCACTGTTGAGACCTACTGTTTAGAAAAAAGATTCTTTTTGAAATATTACTGCTCATTGACAATGTACCAGTCACCCAAGAACTCTAATGGGGAAGTACAAGGAGATGAATGTTGTTTTCCTGCCTGCTAACACAGCATCCATTCTGCAGCCCATGGATCAAGGAGCAATTTTGACTTTCATGTCTTTATCATTTAAGAAATATATTTCGGGCCGGGCGTGGTGGCTCATGCCTGTAATCCCAGCGCTTTGGGAGGCCGAGGGGGGTGGATCATGAGGTCAGGAGATCAAGACCATCCTGGCTAACACGGGTAAACCCCATCTCTACTAAAATTGGTAAAAGTTAGCCAGGCGCGGTAGTGGGCGCCTGTAGTCCCAGCTACTCAGAGGCTGAGGCAGGAGAATGGCATGAACCTGGGAGGCAGAGCTTGCAGTGAGCTGAGATCGCGCCACTGCACTCCAGCCTGGGTGACAGAGCAGGACTCTGTCTCAAAATAAATAAATAAATACATACATATTTATTTATAAATATGTATTTGTTTATTTCATAAGGTTGTAGCTGCCTTAGATAGTGATTCCTCTGATGGATCTGGGCAAAGTAAATTGAAGACCTTCTGGAACGAATTCATCATTCTAGATGCCATAAAGAACAGGAGGAGGTCAAAATATCAACATTAACAGGAATTTGGAAGAAGTGGATTCCAACCGTCTTGGATGCCTTTGAGGGGTTGGAGACTTCAGTGGAGGATGTAACTGCAGATGTGGTGGAAACAGCAAGAGAACTGGAATTAGAAGTGGAGGCTGAGGATTTGATGGAAGTGCTGCCATCTCATGATAAAAGTTGCTTCTTTTGGAGTTGCTTCTTATGGAGAAGCAAAGAGAGTGGTTTCTTGTGATGGAATCTACCTCTGGTGAAGACGCCGTGAACACTGTTGAAATGACAACAAAGAATTTAGAATATTACATAAATTAAATTGATAAAGCAGTGGCTGGGTTTCAGAGGAAAGATTCCAGTTTTGAAGGTTCTACTGTGGGTAAAATGCTATCAAACAGCTTTGCATGTTGTAGAGAAATCCTATGTGAAAGGAAGAGTCAACAAATGCAGCACACTTCATTGTCTTCACATTTTAAGAAATTGCCACCGCCACTGCGGCCTTCAGTAACCACCACCCAGATCAGTCAGCAGCTACCACCATTGAGGCAAGACCCTCCACCAGCAAAAAGATTAGGACCTGCTGAATGCTCAGATGATTGTTGACATTTTTTAGCAATGACGTCTTTTTAGATTAATTAATTAAATTAATTAATTATTTTATTTTTGTAGAGACAACATCTCTTGCTATATTGCCTAGGCTGGTCTCAAACACCTGGCCTCAAGCAATCCTCCTGCCTCGGCCTCCCAAAATGTTGGGATTACAGACATGAGCCATCTTGCCCAGCCATATTTTAAAATTAATGTATATACATTGTTTTCTCAAACATAATGCTGTTGCACACATGGTAGACTATAGTATAATGTAAACATAACTTTTACACGCATTGGGAAACCGAAAACTTTGTGTGATTGCTTTATTTCAGTATTTGCTGAATTGCTGTGGTCTGGAACCAAACCTGCAATATCTCCCGAGGCATGACTGTATCTCCTCTTTCTCACTATACTTTGCTTTCTAAAGCCCTTGCATCTGCTGCATACCTTATCAAAGTAGTGAAAATGCTGCAGAATTTTGCTCCTTAGTTCAGCTAAAACCGGGTTCTTGTCCCACAGGCAGGAAAATTTAGGCATGTGGACACATGGAAGGGTGAATAGAGCAGGATTTTATTGGGGGAAAAGGGAAAAAAAAATACTCAGCAAAGTGAGATGGATTCCCGCTAACAAGCCCCCACCTCACCCAGGCCACCACACGGAAACTGAAGAGGCCAGGCTCCTCCCCCAATCTGTGACTCCACCCTGGTTCCCTCAGTCCATTGTGGGCGTGCTAAGACAAGGCCCTGGGCAGGTTCCCTCATTGGCACAAAAGCATCTGATGTAAACACTTCTTAGGCAGGCTGGGAGAGTCTCCATGGACCACTTCCCCCTCCCCCTTGTCTGCCAAAGCATATGGCTGGCTCAAAAGTACATTCTAAGTTAAACAATGACCTCTTAATTTCCGATTTGGTGGCCTTTTCTTGTAGTTCTCTGCTTGTGTTTTGAGGTGTTCATCTCTCCTTCCTTGCAGCTTTGCTTGGTAACTGTGATGCCTGCTACTCTAGTTCTCCTCCTCTCCCTTTAGTCTCTGTGCCAATTCTTCCTCCTCCTACCCACTGAAACAGTGTCTTCTCCAGGACGCTGTTTCCAGCCATTCCCATGGCCTCACCTATCATCTCATCTGCACTCACTCCAGACATCTTGTGAGTCAAGACCCGAAGTCCTGGCTGTTAGTACATATTGAATGTGGCGGGCACTTGAGTATTGAATGAAAACTCAGGCACCCTCCTCTCACTAGCTCTGCACACCTGCCCTGGCCGCAGAGCACAGATAGGCTTACCCACTTCTATGGTGCAGCTGGGTCAGGCTGGTGGAGAAGCAGAGAGATTTGATTTTGGGAGGGGCATCATGGAGACAGAGCTTGAAGATCTCACTGGATTTTGAGAGGGTGACATGGGGGGAAAAAAAAGGCCTTCTGCGTGGGTGGAACTGCCTGAAACTAGCTGAGGCACCAGGAGGCACTTCCAGAGCCCAGCAGGTGGACAGGAGAAAAAGGATTCCTTCCTCCTTCTCCTCCTGTTCTCAAAACAGCAAGCACTGTGACCTGCACATTATAAGTGCTCCTTAAGGTTTGGAGAGAAAGTCAAGGTGTGTGGGCTGAGAGCCCTGGGGGACCAGGCTGAGGAGCTTGACACGTAATCCAGGAAGGGACAGGAGCCACTGAGCATTGTCGAGCCAGGGCAGTGACTGACTGGGGAGGACCTTCAGGAAACTTTGGCATGTGGGTGCTGGATGGATAGGAGAGTAGAAAAGTGGACAAGTGAGTACAGATCCTGAGGGGCAAGTAACGGAATTCTGAGGAAGGGGAGTGGCAGGGGAAATGGACAGGAGGGAATGACTCCAGTGAGCTGGGGGCACAGGGGAAAGTAGGTGAGGGTTGGGGAGAGGGGTGATAAAGGCCAGTGCTGGAGGAACTGGGAGAACGGAGGCATAGTTGGCACAGGCGGCGGCCATGTTGTTTGTACTGGAGGCCTGGTGAGCAGATGCCTCACTGTGGTTGAATCTGAGTGTGAGGGATGAGCCTCGCGGGGTGTGCTCCCCAGCTGGTGCCAGGATGGCTTCACCTAGAGCCAAGAAGAATGGGTGATGTGGTGGTCACTCAGGCACATCGAGTAGCTGGAGAAACCAGTTGAGTCTGGAACCTTGGGAAGGGGCAGGAACACGAAGAAGGATGGAGAAGGGGCACCCAGGTGGGAGGAAGTCTGGAGAGGAATCAGGGGCACTGAATGCTCTGAAAAGATTCCCTTCGATTTGGCACTTAGCTATGCTTTAGCAAATATCAGAGGAGCAGGTCTTCCTCTGGAGGAAAAAGTAGGATTAGTGTGGAAACGTAGCCATTCCTCACCGAGCAGTTGGCTGAATGCTGCTACGCGTCAGCCGTTGTGCCGGGTGGTGAAGTGGTCACGATGAGGAAGATGGATGCGGGAGAGTTGCTGGGTAGTGGTCAGAAGATCGGTAATTGGGATTTTAACACATTGTGTTGAGTTGAGAAGGGTGGAAGCTCTGAGGACTATAGAGACACAAAACAGAGGCAGAAACTGGAGAAGAGTTTGTAGAGGGTTCTTACCCTTCTCAGCCAGTCAAGTTCATAGCCCATCTTCCCGACTTTGCATCCGTGGTTCAGTGGCTGAGTCTGTGGTGGGCACCTCGTTGATCTTTGCTGCTTTATGGTTTGATGAACTCTAGCAGCGAGTTTCCCTTGCAGACATTGAGACACACCTTGTAGAATCTAGATTCCACATCCACAAGACTGCAGTGGTACAGACAGTGATTGATCAACCACAGTGATCTGGCGATCACACAGTATGTAAGATGATTGCCAATATGTAGAGTTATTTAAATGTGCAGCTAAAAGTGTCCCGAATGTTGTTGCATCATTCCAAATATATGACTTACAAAAGAAGAAAAGTTAGTGCCGTTCAGTCATCCTGAGATTGCTCCTTTGCCTGGGACTTGGCAGGAGTAGGACAGGAAGTGGAGAGGAGAATGTCCAGGCTCTTTGCAGGCTGAGGTGCCCATTGCTGGAAATGTTGAGAACCACTGACGGAGCGAACCATCCAGCTCTGTGAAATAGAGCTGGAGAGGTAGGGTGTGTGCTCTGAGTACTTAGCAATCCTTATTTTATATCTTCTGAATCTGTAACCGTTCGAGGATTTGGTCATCAGTGATCCTGCTAATAGCTGCATAGTGAGCCCTGTAGGTCCTCATTGATTCACCACTCACTGACTGGTCTGCTGCCTTCCCCTGGAAGGACCAGGATTTCTTCTTCTAACGCTGTTTATTCTATGGCTGAATCATTTGTATGCTATTAAAAATTCTGCCTGCTTTACGATATGTGGAATCTTGACCTCACTTGTCGGAATTTAATCAATGATTTAATCTCTGCCTGTCCAAGCAGCTCACAATGGTTTTCTTATCCGAAGGATAGTTACAGAATGTTTGTTAATTGGAACAGGAATAAAACAGTGAATCTTGTTAGGATGAATTATGACTAAATTCATGGGAGGTGGACAATACAACTTTTTAAGCTTTATTAAGATACAATTTAAATACAAGCTCACCAATGATTCCTAATTCAACTCAATGGCTTTTAGCACATGTAGAAAGAGTTGTACAGCTGTTGCCACTGATTCCAGGACCTTTTCATCACCCCCCAAAGAAACCCTAGTTCCTGTTAGCAGTCATTCCCCATTTCCTTCTGCTCCAGCCTCTGGCACCACTGACCTACCTCCTGTCTCTATGGATTTGCCTATTCTGGACATTGCATATCAGTGGAATTTTCCAATATGTGGCCTTTTGTGACTGGCTTCTTTTACTCTGATAATATTTTCAGTGTTCATTCATGTTGCAGTAGCATGTGTCAGTACTTCTGTTCTATCGCTGAATAATACTTAGCTATGTGGATATGAAATTTTGTTCATCCATGCAGCGGTTGATGGGCTTTTGGTTCCTTTCCCCCTTTGACCATTATGAATAATGCTGCGGTGAACACTCATGTACAAGGTTTTGTGTGGGCACCTGTTTTCGGTTCTCTTGGGTATATATCCAGGAGTGGAATTGCTGGGTCATATAACTCTGTGTTTCATATTTTTGGGAATTGCCAAATTATTTCCAAAGTGGCTGCCCCATTTTAAAGCCCACCAGCAATATAAGAGGGTTCTGATTTCTCCACATCTTTGCCAACACTGCTAAAGGACAGGATAATATTGTATAAGACTCTTAAATTATTTAGGCATTGATTATCTAGAAGGGGAGTTTCTAGGATTTTTGTTTCCCTTTCTCTGTCCCCAAGTTACTGATTTGTTGATTTCACTGTAATGTCTGATTTTGCTTTCCTGAAGAGAGGAAGGTGAGGAGAATGTCAGAGAACTTAAATTGGTTAATATAGCTAAATATTAACACCTGTTAACAAGTTGACTAGAAAGGTTTATGGGGGAAAGGATGATTTAATTAGCTCAAGTGATGTTTGGATTAATAGCAACCTGTGTAGGACTGGGGATGTAGTCTTAGGTACTATGATAATTTTAAAATATTGTGGTTTTTTTTAAAGAAAAAATGAAAAACTTAAGCATGTTTCATATTATCCAGATGACCATGATATGGGGAAAACTGTAACTTGATTTTTGTGCCTTAATTTGCATTTGATTTTAATTCTTTGGTGCCAAGAAATTCAACTAACATGGCAGCAATTAACTTCAGAGTTTTCAAAATATCTTAAAGGGCCTGGGAAAATTTTTCTAGACGCTTCATATGTTACCCAAATTTGATGAGTATCACAGTCAGTACTCCTGTAGTTTTCAAGTAAAGCCCTCATAATCATGGTGAGAAGGAAGGTGTGTTCCCAGAGAGTGAGGCTTGGCATAGAACCTTCACACATTACCTGGAAGTGTCACACTTCAATCTTAAAAAAATTCACATGAATTTACAGTGTTTTTTAATGTTACATAATAGATAATACTTATTTTTAGTATTTAATAAAGCCTTCAATTACGTAACATTCAATAAAAATACCTGTACCTTTCCACAGTGTACTAGAAAATGTTCCAATTTGTGTAGAACTGACTTTTACTCTTCTTTTCATGCCCGATGGGAAGATCACTTGAGCCCAGGAGTTTGGGACAGCCTGGGCAGTATAGTGAGACCCCTGTCTCTACAAAAACCAAAAAAATTAGCCAGGCATGGTGGTGTGCGCCTGTAGTCCCAGCTACTTGGAGGATGAGGTGGGAGGGGGAGGATCACCGGAGCCTAGAAGGTTGAGGCTGCAGTGAGCTGTGATTACCGCACCACTGCATTCTAGCCTGAGCAACAGAGTGAGACGTGTCTCAAAACAAAACAAAACGCTTGAACAGCCTGGCACACGTCGGGCACTTAGTGTTCAGTAATATTATTGACTTTCCTGAAGAAAATGGCCAATTAACAGAGAGTAGTATATTTCAAGAGATAAGGATAGGCATGGTTTCTAACACCCTGGAATATTGGACGGGCTAGAAAAAAAAAAAAAAGTTTGAAGAGAAGAAAGAGATGAATGTGAAATGAGCAAGCTGCTGAGTATGGGATGTGAGTAGTGATCACATATACTGGAAAAGCAGAACTTAGTTCTTTAGAAATTTTAACTTTGTTGTAAAAGTTACCAGCAACAGCGGGTGGCCCAGTAACAACCAGAGGGCACCTGAGATAGGCATGATTTTACTATTCCAGTTTTTATTATGTTTCAGTCTTGAGAAAAGACCCATCTTTAGAGGAAGACATGTATCTTTAATTTACTCTCCAAGTCCTCCATAACTGCTACAGTAGCTATAATATTTATCTGATGAAATAGTCAAGTGTAAAATAATAGATAAAAATTTTGACACAAGGTAGACTCAGTAGGAAGAAATTGTAAAGATGGAAAGAGTAAACAGTGCAGTAGTGATTAACTACAGAATAATAGTATGAAAGTACAACTTCAAATGTTAAAACGTAACTCTCTCGTAAGTATATTGTGAATATGTGTCAGAAATTTATTTAGCTCTTCAGTGAGGGAACCAAAAGGATGTTGCCACTGGCTTAGTCTGTCAGGAAAGGCGTGCTGAGATGTTTGCTAAATTAGACAAAACTGGTTAATGTGCTATAGGGCAGTAAAACTATAACTTTTACAGTTACTCTTTCTGAAAGGTAGAAATAATTGGTATCTCTAATGGGAAAAAAAGAAATCTGAAGATCAACCTATGACTTACCTCTAATTAATAGTAAATAGCAGGTCAAAATAAAGTACGTCCTAGAGAATGAAATCAGTTAGACTGGCTTTGGTGTGATATTGAAAGTACAGGTGCCATCCTTTGCCTTGTTTCCATGTTCTGGCTAATTTTAAAAAATACATATAAGGATTAGTGAGGGGCCATTAATACCACCAGAAATTACTAGGATGCCTGAGCCTTCCATTGTGTTCCCTGGCTCTCTCAGTGGGCATGGGGTTTCCTGGAGCCTGATTTTTTTCCTGGGATGAAATCCCCCAAGAAACACGCATTGCTTCTTAAAAACAGACCTGTTGTTCTTCCAACTCCTCACTTTCCCACTTTTCCTCCTGTTAACTCATTTTTTTTTTTTTTTTTTTTTTTGTTTGAGACAGAGTCTAGTTCTGTTGCCCAGGCCGGAGTGCAGTGGCGTCATCTCAGCCCACTGCAACCTCCACCTCCTGGGTTCAAGCAATTCTCTTGCCTCAGCCTCCCAAGTAGCTGGGATTACAGGCGCCTGCCACCACGCCCAGCTAATTTTTATATTTTTAGTAGAGACGGGGTTTCACTGTGTTGGCCAGGCTGATCTTGAACGCCTGACCTCATGATCCGGCCCCCTCAGCTTCCCAAAGTGCTGGGATTATGGGCATGAGCCACCGTGCCCAGCCACCTTGTTTTCTTTCTAAATTCACTGGACTAAATGTCAGGTCCTCCCAGCCTCCTGCCCACTCCTGTACAAACAGAATCATGGGAAGTCGCTTTATTAATAAAGCAGCAAGCCTGTTTCAGGTACACATGTGTTTTGCTGGATGTTCTAGAAAGGCAAAAAAGAGTCTGGAGGTCTCTGAAACCCTTTGCCATTAAATCCTTCAGACCAAGTTAGTAAAATCCATAGGAATCTTCCACAGAGGCGTTGAGTTTGGCTTGATTACTATAGAGGTGTGATTATTAATCTTCATTCTTGTGACAGTTTACATCAGTTTCTAGATAAATATTTATTGGAATTTAAAACTGGATGATGTTCAAGCAAGGAGGTGAGTTTTGTTTGGTAGTCTCTTTTTCTTTGTCCTTGTTTTTTCTGCCAAGTCTGGGTTGTACTGTGAGGGCTACGCCACGTGTTGCCATGAGGATGTGGAAACTAAAGATTCTGCAGGTCAACAAAGTTAGATCTGAGTACCACCAGCAGCAGGTGTCAGATAATAACCAGAGCGCATTTCAGACCGGGACCTCTTCCTCAGGGGTGATGTGGGATCTTTTCTGCTGTTGATTAAAGGATTGTATTTTTAGAATATAGATTACATATTCTTAGAGTTATAATTTTTTTTTTTTTTTTTTAAGACAGGGTCTTACTCTGTCACCCAGTCTGGAGTGGAGTGGTGCAATCTCTTTTCTCTTTTCAGGCACACACCACCACACCCAGCTAATTTTTGTATTTTTTACAGAGACAGGATTTTATCATGTTGCTCAGGCTGCTCTCGAACTCCTGAGCTCAAGCGATCTGCCCATCTTGGCCTTCCAAAGTTCTGGCATTACAGGCCTGAGCCACCCTATCAGCCAACCAGAACCATAAAATGTTAAAGTTGAAGGAAATCTCAGAGGTTTGGAAGCCAGCACCTACGCCAGCTGTAATCCAGGTCTTCTAGCCCCTGGGGTCTTTGCAAGGTGCGTAGCTGGGAAGAGTGAAGCTTGCTAGATGGCCTGTTCTCTGTAAGCAGCTTTGATTGCTAGGG
This sequence comes from Macaca thibetana thibetana, assembly GCF_024542745.1. Taxonomy (NCBI): domain Eukaryota; kingdom Metazoa; phylum Chordata; class Mammalia; order Primates; family Cercopithecidae; genus Macaca; species Macaca thibetana. Next base: position 4,094,112 of record NC_065594.1, read on the forward strand.
AATTCTGTCCAGAATGAAGAACAATCTCATTCTACGTACTGATTCTACCCGAAAGTGCGCATCTGAGTAACCCTGTGATCCTTCTTCCACAGGAAAAGCACTATGATGTCTTCTCTTAAAGTCGTCGTTTCGAAGCTGAGTGTCTCAGAATCTTTCTACTGATTTGTGGAATAATATGGATGGCAGATAATTGTGTAAATTTATCTGTGGTTTGTCTGTGTTTCTTTAAATATGTGTTCCTTAGAACTGAACATACTACTTTAATTGGTCAATATGCAGGTTTAGGAGAAGGTTGGGAAAAACTTGCCTCTTGTGTTCTAAGCTCTACTTCTGTTGTTTGCCTAGACCAGCAATGTATTGGGATTTTCAATAGGTACATAGCAGTGTCAGATCACATTGGCCATCCAGGTCACCACATTTTTGGGTTCTTATTCAAATAAATTGCTTTTGTTTGTCAAGTATTCCCACTAAGCCATATATAAGTAATTGTAATCCAATTTTTTAAAACCTTAGCTGTGAATATTTATTATAATAATAAACAGTATCATTAATAATAATATATGTCTTACCAGAGAGATAGACTTGCATGGTAGTTAAGAGTTCAGCACTGGAATCGGGTTCCACCTGGAACCACCTGGGTTCCAATCCTATCTCTTTTATTACGGTTAGACATTGAGATGGTTAAATGTGATCATGCCTGGAAGGTCCCTTCCCATGGCTCTTGGTTGGTCAGTGATCAGCAAATGAGAGCTATTATTCTCTTTGCCAGACTCGTATAACCCTCTTTAACACGCACTTTCTTATTTAACCTGACTACAGTTTGATGAATACTATTGTTATTCTGCCTTCATTTAGAGGTGGGAACTGAGCCCGGAGTAGTTAGGTAATTTGCTCAGGGATGTGGCACTGCGGAGTGGTGCAGAAGAATTTGAACATGGGCCTATCTGATGCTTAGTGATTGGCACACCTGGATAGCCCTATTCTGTGTTTCATAGGGTAGTGTTTTCTAACCTAGCCTTCTAACCATTGTATATCTTAGCTGTTTTATTAAATACTTAATTCATACAAAGAATACAGCGTATAAGGACAAAGACAAGTAAACACCACGTATGCACTACCCAACCTGAAATAGGAAGTGCCACAATTTTCATCGAATGTCCTACCTTGTTCTCAGCCCGCAATCTCCCACCCAAGAGGTGACATCATTCTGACTTTGGGGATTATCACCCCTTACCTCTTCTTTATTGGTTTTCAACACATAAAATATTCCTAAACAATATTTTTCCTTATGTAGCTGTTTAGTAGAATAGCATAGCATATGAGATGGGAATATAAAGCCACTTGATATTTTTTGCTCTTAGCGATCCCCTTAAATTGCTTGTGTGATTAGTTTCTCTTCTGCCCGAGGTGAAAAGTCAAGCAGCCCTCCTGATTCTTGGTCATTTGTGGGTCATAAAAATCTCGTAGTCACAGTCACATCAAGTTTAAAACAAACCAAAAAACCCCACTCACTCCCACAATGAAAATACACAATTTCATGTCCTAGTCACAACTTTAATCTTGCTTTAAAATTGAGACTCTTGATATTGACGGAACGTGTCTTACTACCTCCTTGTTCTTTTTTTTTTTTTTTTTCCTCTCCCGGGAATATTGCAGCTATTCTAAGGGCTTTGCGCTCTCATGTAAATTTTAAATTCAGCTAGTCAAAGTGACACACACACACACACAGAGTTTGGGTTTTGATTGGAGATATTTTTGAATCTGGATGTTGTAATGGTATTATTTGTTCCCTTGCCTTAGTGAGGTTAACATGCTTATTAGCACCAGGCACGGGTTTCCAAGCATTTATAGATGAGCTGTGACCCCCTGTCATGTGTACAAAACTCTCGTTGGCCTGATTATGCCACTCATCATCAGCTGTTTGTTTTTTAGGATAGTAGTCTATTTTTTAGAGCACTTTTAGGTATATAGAAAAACTACCCCCTCCCCTGTTCACTGTTTCTTTTATTGTTAACATTTTGCATTAGTGAGATATATTTGTTACAATCGATGCGTCAGTATTGATATTACTATTAACTAAAGTCTATGGTTGACATTAGAATTCACTCTTTTTTTGGAAACAGAGTCTCACTCTGTCACCAGGCTGGAAGTACAGTGGTGCAATCTCGACTCACTGCAACCTCCGCCTCCCAGGTTCAAGCAATTCTCCTGCCTCAACCTCCTGAGTAACTGGGATTACAGGTGCCGCCACCATGCCCAGCTAATTTTTGTATTTTTAGTAGAGACGGGGTTTCACCATGTTGGCCAGGATGGTCTTGATCTCTTGACCTCGTGATTCGCCCACCTCGGCCTCCCAGAATGCTGAGATTACAGGTGTGAGCCACCGCGCCCGGCCCAGAGTTCACTCTTGATGTACATTCTGTGGTTTGGACAAATACATAATGCAATGTATTTACCATTATGGTGGTGTACAAATACTGTATGTGTTAAAATCCCCTGTGCTTCACCTGTTCACTTCTCTTCTCCCTGCCTCCCCCTCATCCCCCAGCCTTTGGCAACCACTGGTCTTTTTAGTCTCTGTAGTTTTGCCTCTTCTGGAATGTCATCTAGTTGGAATCATGCAGTATGCAGCCTCCTCAGCTCAGCTTCTTACATTCACAGGAGGCATTTCAGTTTTCCTCCATGTCTTTTTCTGGCTTAGTAGCTCATTTCTTGATAAACCTGAATAATGTCCCACTGTCTATATGGGCCACTGCTTGTCCATCCACTCACCCATTGAAACATGTCTCGGTGCGTCTAGGTTTGGGATATTGTGAATAAAGCTGCATCAGCATTTCAGCTGTTTATTTTTGTGTCTCACGCCACCATTCGTAAACAGAGACATTGAGCGAAAGTCTTTATTTTATCACGTCTAGCTTTCAGAAGTCCCATCTGTGAAGTAGGCTGGCTGGGAGGAGCCGGAGAATGAAGACAAGCGAGAGTTTGAAGACAGGCATAAATGGTCCACCGAGAGCAGGAGGAGGAGGGTGGCTGGGCCAGGGAAGGAGGCATCACATGAGAGGAATGAATGGAGGAGAGCATGAGGATGGGCATTGATTATCTCAGCGTGAAACAAAATCGGGAGCAGCAAAAAGACACAGCTAAGGCGAAGGAGCCACCTGTGGGCTGAGTCAGGCTGAGAGGATGCGGGAAGGTTTTTGGCAGGGTTTAGTAATGGAATCCAGGACACCCATCCCTCAGTTTATGAGAGTAACCTCAACCTGTCACCAATATTGTAGGTAGGAGTAGAAAGGAAGGACCTGCCAAGCGTGGTGGCGTGCCTGAAGTCCCAGCTATTTGGGAGGCTGAGCCAGGAGGATTGCCTGAGCCTGGGAGGATGTGGCTGCAGTGAGCTGTGATTATGCCGCCGCATGCATTGCAAACTGGGAAACAGCGAGACGCTGTCTCGTAGAAAAAAGGAGACAGAACCGAAGGGCCAGGAGGTAGACAGACATACATGTGCTTGTGTCCCTGTTGCGTGGTAAAACCAGCTTGGAACGATAGTAACAACAGAGATCAGACTTTTGGAGTAACCCTCACCAGACATCATCTGTCAGGGCCCCGGGAGCTCTGGAAGTCAGGAGTTACAGTCTGAATCTGACCCAGGGGAGTCTGCGTGGATAACTCGCTGGTTGTGACGGCGTGATGTCCCCTTTGCATCACAGCCAGGGTATATCCAGAGCTTATTTTTTCAGGGAGCCCCTGATGGGTTTGCTGCAAAGCCTCTCTCTCTGTGGCTCCAATCAATAATGAGTCCAAGAAAAATGAATTTCCTCCCCTATAAAATTTAGGGTTTTGCCAGGGAGAAAAGCTGACATCCACCCAGGTAAATAGGTAGAATCATCAGCTTTCTTTTAAAGTCCCTGAAAAGAAAAAGATGGTGTTAGGAGAATCATCAAGAGAGAAGAGGACCTTTTCTGACCTATTGGTGGTGAGGTTAGAAAAGTTGTGCAGGGTGTTACAGAGTTTTCTGAGGTGTGGATTTGGGAAATATTACACAGATTGAGTATTCCTTATCCGAAACACTTGGGACCAGAACTGTTTCAGATTTTGGAATAGGCGTCTTATACTAGCCGCCTGAGCATCCCTGATCTGAGAATCTGAAATCCGAAATGCTCCAATGAGCATTTCTGTGGCGCATCGTGGTGGCATCCAAAAGGCTTCAGATTTTGGAGCATTTTAGATTTGGATTTTTTTGGATTAGGTATGCTTAATTTGTATTGTGGCTATTTTGACTGAAATTCATCACCTGAATGCTGGAATAGATGCTTTACCTTGAATTATATGACCTGTCGTCTAAATCCTCTTCATAATGTTTGTTAGACTATTCACTAGGCAATTATGATTAATATGTTTTTTATTTTAACAGCTTAATGAAGATATAATTTACATACCATAAAATTCACTCGCATTAATTCTACAATTCAATGATATGTTAGTAAATGTACAGAGTTGTACAAACCTCTACAACCTAACTTCAGAACACGTTCATGATCCTCCAGAAAGCTTTGTGGCCATTTCTAGTCACTGCCCGTTTCCTTCCCCAGCCCTGGCAACCACTAGCTACTTTCTGTGTCTATGGACTTGCCTTTCTGGACATCTCAGCATGTCCATAGAATCATACAGGTTGCAGCCTTCGTACCTGACTTCCCTCACTCTGCACAGCGTTTTTGAGCTTTACCGGTGTTGCATCAGTATTTATTTTTATACAGTTAAAATACGTGACTCTAGGCTGAGCGGGGGGGTGGCCCCCGCCTGTAATCCCAGCACTTTGGGAGGCCAAGGCGGGAGGATCACGAGGTCAGGAGTTCGAGACCAGCCTGGCCAGCATGGTGAAACTACATCTGTACTAAAAATACAAAAATTAGCTGGGCGTGGTGGCGGGTGCCTAATCCCAGCTACTTGGGAGGCTGAGGCAGGAGAATCGCTGGAACCTTGGAGGCAGAGGTTGCAGTGAGCCAAGATTGTGCACTGCACTCCGGCCTGGGGGACAGAGCAAGACTCTGTCTCAAAAAAATAAATAAATAAATAAATAAATAAGTGACTCTGACGTATTTGACTCCTATATTCGTTGATACATCTAAGTTTATCCTTGTCTTTTAAAAGATAATAGATAAGGATATATTACCTTGTTGTGTGTTGTGAGTGTACTTTTTATTCCAGGATTTAAGTGCAAAAGGATGGTAAGAGTCCTGGACTGTAGAAGAGTTTGCTCTTCTTGCCTCTGAGCCCCAGAACCCTCTTTTGTTTGCAGAGCTGCACAGCCACACTGAGTAGGTGGCCCAGCAGCAGTAAATGTGGTGCCCACGGTCGTAAAGGACAGTTGATTCTGCAGGGAACAGCTCGTTCCTGAGCCTCGCCTGGAACGAGTGTATGTTTGGGCACTTTCTCCAGGTTGGATGCCAGTGCTGGCCTCAGAGACCTGTTTGCTTGCTTTCTTTCTCTCTCTCTCTTTTTTTTTTTTTTTTTTTTTTTTTTTTTTTTTTAGCTTCACTTGTACTTTAAGGTACAATATTAGAATGTTCCTATGACTTTTTTTTTTTTTGTATTTGTAGATTTGGGATGAAAATGAAAATGGAGGTGTGAAGCCTGAAGGGAGTGGGAGGAGGGAATCTTGCAAAATACAGATGGAGGAAAGTGAGAACTGTCTTCTTAGACAGTTTTTCTCTTTTGTTCTTCATCTCTTAGCATTTATTATCTGAGATAAGAAATTTCCATTAAGCAAAGGTCGTGAAACACTCCCAGGAGCCTAGAATTATGCTACGAACACTGCTTAGTCTGGGAAATAAAAGTGGTGTCACGCAGAGGCGTTCCCCTTGCTTGTCCAGTTTAGGAGTGGAGAAGTTGACAAGCAAACAGGAAAACCCTCACTTAGGAAACAGTATGTAATTCCTGAAATTATGGTGGGATTTCTTTTCCCTCAACTTTTATTTTAAGTGCCAGGGTACCTGCGTAGGATGTGCAGGTTTGCTCCGTAGGTAAACGTGTGCCGTGGTGGTTGGCTGCACAGATCATCCCATCCCCTAGGTATAAAGCCCAGCATCCGTTAGCTATTCCTCCTGATCCCCTTCCTCCCCCTCCCCCCACCGCAGGCCCCAGTGGGTGTTGTTCCCCTCCGTGTGAAATGATGGGATTTTTGCTGTCAAGCTTTCTGAAGTTGAAGTCGTGTCTTCCCCAGTGCTCTCTTTGTAAAAAAAGTGTAAAGAACCATTCTATAGAGGATGTAAATTAGTGTCAGGGTAATCACTTAACAGAAAGGGGAAGAAATACTGATGATATAACACTCAACTTTTTAAATATCTTTTTCCTAAACTTGATCTTCCTGCGTCTGAGCCCCTAAGAAAGCCTCGAAGGCACTAGCTACATTTTGTAAAGTCTGTTTTTGTGACTGGCTAGTCAGATGTCAAATCAAGAAAGGGGACAGCACTTCTGTGGCTGTTTGCATTGTTTCTGTAAACATTGCTGTTGAGGATTGGCTGTGACATGTAAGTCTCCCTCTGTTACCTCTAGGTGGACACAGCAATGCAGTGCCTTGCAGTCATTTAATGGTGGATTCCTGCAGGCAAGAATCAGGATAGGGTAATTTCTGGGGCTTCAATTTCGTGGGTTCTTCAATTCTCAGACTTGTTTCTTTTTTTTCTTGGTAGGTATTTGGGAGAAAAAGCTGAAAAGACACCTTTTTATATTATAAAGTACAGACAGTTGATGAGAAGAATTTTTGTAGTCTCTCCCACAGAAGAATAAATTTACTTTGCAGACATCAAAACCTAAGGTTTACAAAGAAGCTCTGACTGTGTCAACAGATACTTATTGAGCTGCCATTAGGTGCCAGACACTGTGCTGTATGTATATGCTGTGGCTCTGGGTGAGTAAGGTCACGTCTTTAAGGAGTTTTTGGTCTAGTGAGGGTGTACCAGTCATGCAAAAACATAATGCAATGTGGTATGTGTTAGATGAATTCCTGCATAACTGCGTGGTTTAATATAGTAATTGTAAGTGTCAGGAAGCCACAGGGGGAATTTCGCTCCCTGAGAGAGAGAGTTCCTGAACTGAAGCTCATAGCAGGTTCACATTATATGTACTAACAGCCAGAGGCTAACCCGAATGCCTGTTATGTGTTAGACACAGTCACAGGAATAATACCATTTAATTCTCACTGTAGTCCCCCGGAGTCTCTGTTACTGTTATCCACATTTTTCATTTTGCAGATGAAAAATCTAAAGAAACAGTGTGTTCAGAAAACTGTAGGAAAATTGTGAATCTTCCTGAATCAAATATATTTTGGAATTGCTTAATTTAACTGGTAAATTGTTGAAAGCATTGTTTTTGTTTGCAGACAGAGCTTTTTTTTATTTTAGTAAAATATGTATAACATAACATTGACCACTACTTTAACCGTTTTTAGGCATAAAATTCAACTTAACACAATCAATTGTGTTAAGTTCATGATATTAACTTGGTTGTGCAACTATTACTACCATTCATCTCGAGAACTGTTCCATCTCCCAAACTGAATCTGCATACTCATTAAGCAACAGCTCCCATTTCTCCTCCTCTTCCCAGTCCCTGGAAATTACTGTTCTACTTTCTTTCTCTACAAATTTGACTACTCTAGGTACTTCAAATAATTGGAATCATATGTTATTTGCCCTTTTGTGACTGTCGTATTTCACTTAGCATAATGTCTTCCAGATTTGTCCATGCTGTAGCATGAGTCAGAATTTCTCTTTTTATAAATAATATTCTATTATATGTATATACCACATTTTCTTTTTTTTGTTTGTTTTTTGTTTTTGAGACAGAGTCTCGCTCTGTCGCCCAGGCTGGAGTGCAGTGGCCGGATCTCGGCTCACTACAAGCTCCGCCTCCCGGGTTCACGCCATTCTCCTGCCTCAGCCTCCCGAGTAGCTGGGACTACAGGCGCCCGCCACCTCACCCGGCTAGTTTTTTGTATTTTTTAGTAGAGACGGGGTTTCACCGTGTTAGCCAGGATGGTCTCCATCTCCTGACCTCATGATCTGCCCATCTCGGCCTCCCAAAGTGCTGGGATTACAGGCTTGAGCCACCGCTCCCGGCCACACATTTTCTTTATCCGTTTATCCATCAGTGGACAGTTGGGTTGTTTCTGCCTGTTGGCTGTTGTAAGTAATGCTGCTGTGAACATTAGTATATAAATATCTGTTCTGCATTCCTCAAAATAATAAAAGCCATGTATGACAAACCCACAGCCAATATCATACCAAATGGGCAAAAGCCAGAAGGATTCCCCTTGAAAACCGGCACAAGACAAGAATGCCCTCTCTCACCACTCCCATTCCACGTAGTTTTAGAAGTCCTGGCCAAAGCAGTCAGGCAAGAGAAAGAAATAAACGACATCCAAATAGGAAGAGAGGAAGTCAAACTATCCCTGTTTACAGATGACATGATTCTGTATCTTGAAAACCCCATAGTCTCGGCCCCAAAGCTCTTTCAGCTGATAAACAACTTCAGCAAATTCTCAGAATACAAAACAAGTATGCAAAATTGCTGGCATTCTTATGTACAAACAGTGGGCAAGCAGAAAGCCAAGCCATGAAAGAATTTCCATGTACAATTGCTGCCAAAAGGATAAAATACCTAGGAATACAGCTAGCAGGAGAAGTGAAGGACCTCTTCAGGGAGAATTACAAACCACTGCTCAAAGAAATCAGAGATGCAAATGGAAAAACACTCCATGCTTATGGATAGGAAGAATCGATATCGTAAAAATGGCCATACTGCTCAAAGCAGTTTATAGATTCAGTGCTATTCTGATTAAATTACCATTGACATTCTTCACAAAATTAGAAAAAAACTATTTTAAAATTGATGTGGAACCAGAAAAGAGCCTGAAGAGCGAAGACAATTCTAAGCAAAAATAACAAAGCTGGAGGCATCACTTTACCCAACTTCAAACTATACTGCAGGGCTACAGTAACCAAAATGACATGGTACTGGAACAGGAACAGACAAATAGATCAATGGAACAGAATAGAAAACCCAGAAATAAGACCACACACCTACAACTATCTGATCTTTGGCAAACCTGACCAAAAACAAGCAATGGGAAAAGGATACCCTATTTAACAAATAGTGCTCAGAGAATGGGCTAGCAGAAAGTTGAAACTGGAACCCTTCCTTACACCATATATGAAAATCAACTCAAGAGAGATTAAAGACTTAAATGTAAAACCCCAAACCTTAACAACCCTAGAAGGAAATCTAGGCAGTACCATTCAGGGCAAAGGAACAAGCAAAGACTTCATGGTGAAGATGCCAAAAGCAGTCACAACAAAAGCAAAAATTGACAAATGGGGTCTAATTACACTAAAGAGCTCTGCACAGCAAAAGAAACCAACAGAGTGAACAGACAACCTACAGAATGAGAGAAAATGTTTGCAATCTATCCATCTGACAAAGGTCTAACATCCAACACCTACAAGGAACTTAAATTTACAAGAAAAAAGCAACCCGATTAAAAAGTGGGGAAAGCACATGAACAGACACTTCTCAAGACATACATGTGGCCAGAAACATGATAAAAAGCTCAACATCACTGATCATCAGAGAAATGCAAATCAAAACCAGAATGAGATACCATCTCACACCAGTCAGAATGACTGTTACCAAAAAGTCAAAACACAACAGATGCTGGCCAGGTTGTAAAGGAAAAGGAATGCTTTTCCATTGTTGGTGGGAGTATAAATTAGTTCAGCCATAATGGAAAACAGTGTGGTGATTCCTCAGCAATCTGGAACCAGAAACTTGATCCAACAATCCCATTACTGGGTATATTCCCAAAGGAATATAAATCATTCTGTTATAAAGATACATGTGGGTCAGGCACGGTGGCTTATGCCTGTAATCCTAGCACTTCAGGAGGCCGAGGTGGGTGGATCACCTGAGGTCAGGAGTTCAAGACCAGCCTGGCCAGCGTGGTAAAACCCTGTCTCTTTTAAAAATACAAAAATTAGCCAGACGTGTTGGCATGCGCCTGTAATCCCAACTACTCAGGAGGCTGAGGCAGGAGAATTGCTTGAACCCGGGGGGTGGAGGTTGCAGTGAGCCGAGATTGCGCTATTGCACTCCAGCCTGGGCAACAAGAGTGAAACTCTATCTCAATAAAAAAGAAAAAAAAGATAACATGCATGTGTATGTTCTTTGCAGCACTATTCACAATAGCAAAGACATGGAACCAACCTAAATGCCCATCAGTAATAGACTAGATAAAGAAAAGTGGTAAAAGTGGTACGTATACACCATGGAATGCTATGCAGCCATAAAAGGAGCAAGATCATGTCCTTTGCAGTTATATGGATGGAGTTAGAAGCCATTATCCTCAGCAAACTAATGCAGAAACAGAAAACCAAATACAGCATGTTCTCACTTGTAAGTGGGAGCCGAGTGATGAGAACACATGGACACGTGGTGGGGAACAACACACGCTGGGGTCTGTCTGAGGGTTGGGGATGCCAGGAGGGAGAGCATTAGAAAGAACAGCTAATGGATGCTGGGCTTAATACCTAGGTGATAGGATGATCTGTGCAGCAAACCACCGTGGTATACGTTTACCTTGGTAACAAACCTGTACAATCCTGCACATGTGCCCCTGAACTTAAAAATTGGAAAGAAAATAAAATCTTTTCCAGTCCCCAATTTCAGTTCTTTTGGGTATATCCCCAGAAGTGGAATTGCTAGAGCATATAATAGTTCTGTGTCTGAGTTTTTGGGGAATCACCATACTGGTTTCCACAGCGGCTGCACTATTTCCGATTTCCACCAGCAGTACGCCCGGGTTCCAGTTTCTCCACATCCCCACCAGCACTTGTTATTTTCTGTTTTGTTTTTGTTTTTTTGTTTGTTTGTTTTTTAAGGTAACAGGCTCCTAAATAGATGTGAGGTGGCATGTGTAGTTTTTTTTATCAAGACAAATCTTAGGAAAAGAATGCAGTATTTGTGTGACTTGTAAAGATAAACTATGCAACTGTAAAGAAATGTTCAGCGTTTAGTAACCTGCTACCTGTGCACATCGCCCAAGATGCAGACTGGCTATCCTGAGCCGTCAGGGAGGCAGTCGCAGTGGATTAGGAACACCGATGCTGTGGCCAGACCACCTGGTGCAGGTGGTGGCTCTGTCACTTTCTGTGGTGTTATCTTAGGACCTGACCTCAGATTCTTCCATCTGTGAAATGGGTGTGATAATAGAGGATGGTTGTGTTGAGAATATCTGGCGTATAAACGTTCTCTCTCTTTCTCCACCCCATATGTAATTAGGAGTAATTTAAGGAAGTTGGAGCAGCACTGCCTGATGGGAGCAGCTGAAAGCTTTCAGCAGCGAAGGGACAAGCCTTGTTCTTCTCAAAATTGGCTCAAAAAATCTGAGACTGAAATTCTTTTGTCAGCAGGCTGGAGGAAGGTAATTAGTGTCAGGTGAGGCTCAGAGTTACTGAACGTGTTCAGAATAAAGGACCTGGTGGCCTCCCAGAATAGTGAGGGAACTGGGGGTGAGCAGCTTTCTTCCAGGAGTTCCCTGTAATTGAGGACTTTGTTGCCATGTAGGCTGATAATAACCTGTGTTCCATATTCCTGTTAATTAGATGCAAAGTGGTTCCAATTCCAAATTGCACCAGTGTGGAATAAAATACAGAATATAGATTGTGCCTAAGGAATATTAAAGTGAAACAGTGTAATTCATAATCCCCAGTGCTCCTAGCACTCCAGCGAGTGAATATAGATGGAGTCTGAGTTCTCCAAGAGTGATTTTCCCTTCCCATGAGGATGACAGCTCGCATTGGCTTTTCTCCAGTGGATCGGTTCCTCATGCAGATCAGGAAGACCGGTGGGGGTGGCGGACTTCCAGACTGATCTTTAATTGCAGATAGGTGTCACCCTCCTGTCCAGAGGGTTCTCAGACAGTCTCAGTTCATGGACCCTAGTTTCTCAAGATTTTTAGGGAGCTCATAGGCCAAAAGAAATCCCTGACAGTTCCATTTATTAAGTAGTTTTAATCAGCTGGCTGGAAAGGGATATTGCTAAGTGTGGAGAGAAACAAGAAGAAAGTCCAGAAAAGCTTCAGCTTCTTCAGCAATTACTGCACTTGGTTTAATTTGAAGTCAGGTGAGGGTCTCAAGAGGTGGATACTGTGTTCACACCTGCACTGAAGATCGGATATTGGTGTTTTCCTTTATAATCTGAATGTTACCAGCACTGGGTGGAAAACACAAAGTTCTTAGAAAATAGAGATTGCTCTGTTTTTGTTTTCTTCTGGACAAGATGCTAATCTCCATGGGAGCATGCCAGGGTCAGCTGTGGCTTCCTGGTCCCTGCCACTGTGGATGAGCTCTCAGCACTGATGCAGGGGTCATTCTAGTGGGTGCAGAGACAGACATCACGAGCCTCTGGCTTAGGTGCACAAGAGCTGTACTCAGCAACAAGCCGATTTTAGAAATTTGAAAGACAGATGTGATCACAGTGGTATCTAGAATAGATATTTTAAAAGTGCCATCCCTGTTTCTCTATTAAACCTCAGTTAGGCTTTTCGTTGTCTTGGACAGAGATGTAAGACTTTAACTTGATTTCATTTTTAATTTTAAAAGGTCAGCGTTTTTGTTGAAACTAGATTGCTGCACTTAAAAAGTATGGGGTAGGGGAATCAGAGATGAAAAGACAGCCCTTGCCAAGGCTATTTGATGAAGTAAAAAGAGGCTGCCTGGCAGGAGGTGAGAACAACAGCGCTGTTCTGAGTCTCTGCCTTCAGTTCCACGTGTAAGTGAGGTTGTGAGGTATTTGTGTCTCTGTGCCCAGTTCATGTCACTCAGTGTAATATCCTCCAGGTTTATCCACGTTGCTGCAAATGGCAGGACATCCTTTTCATGGCTGAATAGTACTCTGTTTTATGTATACACCATTTTCTTTATCCATTCATCCATTCAGGGACACCTAGGTCAGTTCCGTATCTTAGCTACTGTGAATAGTGCTGCCGTGAACATGGGAGTGTAGGCGGCTTTTCGAGGGGTTGATTTTATTCTTTCGGATATATACCCAGTATTGTGATCACTGTATCATATGGTAGGTCTATATTGAGTTTTTCGAGGCGCCTCCATGCCGTTTGCCACAGTGGCTGTACTAGTTTACGTTCCTGCCAATAGTGTATGAGGGTCTCCTTTCTTGCACATCCTTACCACCACTTGTTACCTCTGGGTTTTTGATGATAACCATCGTAACAGGTGTGAGGTGGTAGCTTGCTGTGAGTTTGATTTGCATTTCCCTGAGGATTTTGATGTTGAGCACTTTTTCATATACCTCTTGGCCATTTGTATGTCTTCTTTGAAAAAATGTCTGTTCAGATCCTTTGTACATTTTGTGATTGAGTAATTTGTTTATTGAGGGTTTTGTTAGTTTTTGCTAATGAGTTGGTTGAGATCCTCGTATATTATGGATACTAGGAGTCCTTTATTGGTTATATGACTTGCACGTGTTTTCTCCATTCCATGGGTTACCTTATTTTGTTGTTTCTTTTGCTATGAAAAACCTTTTAGCTATGGATACAGTCTCATGTGTTTATTTTTGCTTTTGTTGCCTATGTTTTTTGTGTTATATCCAAAAACTTATCACCAAGACCAGTGTCAAGGAGCCTGTCTCATATGTTTTGTTGTGTGGTTTTTATGGTTCCAGGTCTTACGTTTAAGTGTTTAATTCATTCTGAGTTGATTTTTGGAGTAAGAGTCCAATTTTATTATTTTGCGTGTGGATATTCAGTTTTTCCAGTACTATTTATTAAGAGACTATCCTTTCCCCATTCTTGGTGCCTTTGTTGAAGATAAGTTGACCATGTATGCATGGGTTTATTTCTGGACTTCATATTCTATTCTGTTGGTCTGTGTGTCTGTTTTTAAACCAGTAATATGTGGTTTTGATTACCATAAGTTTGTAATATAGTTTGAAGTGAGGTAGTGTGATGCCTCCAGCTTTATTCTTTTTCAAGATTGCTTTGTCCACTTGGAATCTTTTATGTTTCTATATGAATTTTAGTGTTTTTTGTTTGTTTGTTTGTTTGTTGTATTTCATTGGAATTTCGATAGGCATGGCATTGAATCTGTAGATCACTCTCAGCAGTATGGACATTTTAATGATATTCTCCTAATTCATGTTTATAGGATATCTTTCCATTTTATCTGTGTCTTCTTCAGTTTCTTTCATCAATGTTTTATTGGTTTCAGTGTACAGATCTTTCACCTCCTTGATTACAGTTATTCCTAAGTATTTTATTCTTTTTGATGCTTTTGCAAATTGGATTGTTTTCTTGATTTCTTTTCGGATAGTACGTTGTTAGTGTCTAGAAATGCAATTGAAAAAAATAAATTCAACTGATTTTTCCATGTTGATATTTATCCTGCAATTTTACTGAATTTGTTTATTAGTTCTAACAGTTTTATGGTAGTCTTTGGGGTTTTCTGTATAGTAGATCACATCATTTTCAAACAAAATATTTAACTTCTTCTTTTCTGATTTGGTTGCCTGCCTTTCTTTCTCTTGCCCATTGCCAGGATTACGTTGAATGTAAGTGGTGAGAGTGGACATCCTTGTCTTATTTCTGATGCTAGAGGAAAAGCTTTCAGGTTTGCACTTTTTGGTATGATATTAGCTGTGGGCTTGTCATATATGGTCTTACTATGTTGAAGAACATTCCAGTATGCCATATTTGTTGAGA